>NW_006282874.1:260648-294130 GCF_000327345.1 Myotis davidii
TGAGGGTGCCCCAAAAGGGTGCACTTGTTTCTGGGATAAAACTGAGGGTGTCAGGGAACCCCTTTTGAGCACTGTGACAGGTCCCCTTAGCTTACCGTGGAGTTTGCAAGTGTCGCTGGAACCCTAAGCAGCACCTGTGTGTTACAGAGATTAGCTCAGGCACCACGTGTGAATCTAACAGCCTGGCGAGGCTCCCTACCTGTGCCCCACAGCGACCACTTTGATTTCTTGAACATGCCAAGTTTTGTTTGCCCCCTGGAGGTGGGGTGATGACATTTTTCATTTCTTTGAAGGAAAAAAGAAACCGCTCATTGAGCTTGGAAACAGTTTCAGAACAGCCTTCCATCACAAAAGGTTTTGCTTATGGAAGAGGAAGAAGTACCCCTTTGAAAATGACAACAAAGCTGTGCATACTGCTGCATCAGTCAGGGTTCATTTCTGGGCTAAATAAATGGAACACGTACACAAAATGCAGGCATACTGCTTATGTACATGCATACATAATGCATACGTACACACACATAATGCATATGTACACACGCATAATGCATATGTACTGTCAAAGAGGAAATCCGCTCACACCTGCTAGCACGGTGAGGCAGGCTTTATTAGGAGGCTGCTGTAGGGGAGAGAGGCTGAGCTCAGCCCCGAACACAAGGACAAGTGGGGACGCAGAGCCGGCAGCAGCTGGAGGGAGGCGCAGATGGAAAATTACTGAGCGGAGACATCAGGGCCAGGGGGTTGGGGCCGAACTGTCCTAACAGGGTCCTTGTGAAGGCGGCCAAGGACTTGGGCCTCAAGGGCGGGATGAGGAAGTGGATCGGATGCCGGGTGATTAGATATCAAGGGTGTGGGGGGACTTGGTGAACTGATTTAGCAGGTTCTTGCTACAGCTGCCCCAGGCAGGCCAAGGACAGCCGTGGCCAGGGCCCAGGGCCGGGGCCCAGTCGGAAAGAGTCTCCGGGGAGCCTGCCTACTGTTGATGAAGGAGGGGTGCCTCTGAGTGCTGACACGTGTCCCCACACACATGGCCTATGACAGGGGTTTGGCTTGTGTTCCGTGTGTGCTGCCGGGTCCTGAGGCCCTGGGCAGGCGGCCGGGAAGGGATGGTGGGTGTGAAGGCGGCAAGGACCAGCTGAGCCCGCCAGGCAGAGCGGGACCCCAGGGGAGGAGTGGACCGTGCCGGCTTCTCCGCCGCTCCCAGTCCCCAGCCCCCAGCTCTGGTGATGGGGTTTCTGTAGGAGAGATGGGAGCCCTTGGCTGCTGTACCCGCCTGGCCCAGCAGAGGAGAGGCCAGGCCGGAGGCCTCTGCCCGCAGGGTCTGAGCACCCGCTGCTTGTCCCTGTGTGGTCAGGTCCCTGGAGCACCAGCTCAGCTGCGCGGGGAAGCGGATTCAGGGGAAAGGGATTCAGGGGTGTGGCTTCCAGCCAGACCAGCCGGCACCCCGGGGAAGGCTGGACCTTGGGGTTTGGGCCCTGTCCACCTTCAGGAGGCACAGGTCAATCTGCACTGAGAAGAGCATTGTGTCTTTTTTCCTTCTCTCTCTCTGCATATTTGATAGATATTTCACTTCTTGTTTTAATATCAGGGGTGACTTGGTGTTTGTTTTCTGTGGCACGCCCCCGCACACAGGCCTAGATGAGCTAGACAGGAAAATCCCCAACCACGTCCTCCCCTGCCCTGCCGGACACCCACTGTCTGAGAGCGTGTGCTTTGTGAGTGGGAGTGCGTCGCGCTGTGAAGAGAATAAGGAGTGGAACAGCCCATTCCTTTCCAGGCTTTTTGTTTTTACGCATGGAGCAGGTAGCTTTCCGAGTTGGGCGTGCAGTTGCAGTGGCCCCTTCGGGCTCATGAAGGACACATGCTGAGGTCTCTAGGAGCGCTGTGCGGGGAATAAGGGACCAGGAAGAGGCCAAGAGTCACGCCGGAGGAGGCTTCTCCATTTCCTTCCTATAAATAGTCATCGATCATCTCGCACGCGGTGGATCCTGGGTGGAAGTGAGCAGCGTGAGAGGTGACCTTAGATCTGAGCTCTGTGGTGCTCGGGGACAGTGCCCAGCAGGGCTATGCCAGGTCAGAGTCACAGTGAGTTCCGGGTGCTCCTGTGCACGGGCACCGCTGTGCCATTGAACATGGGCCGCCTGCAGAACAGCGGGCTCGGGCTGGCAGGGGTGCAGCTGGGTGCTGATGACAGCCCCATGCCCGGCTGAGGTGTACACTTGTCCTGTGGGCGGGTGAGAGGGGAGTCTGTCAGCGTGCTCGTCCTGTCACCTCCTTCCTCCCCTCCTCTTTCTCCTCCTTCCTCCCTCCTCCCTTCCCTCCTTCCTCCTTTCCCTCTTCTCTTCCTTCTTCCCTTCTTTCTCTCCCTCCTTCCTCCCTTCTTCCCTCCCCCTTCCCTTCCCCTCCCCCTTCCCGCCTCCTTCATTATCCATGTGGTTCGGAAGGAAAATGCAGAGAGCCACCTGGTCACTGCCCAAGAGCCTTGGTGTCCCTGAGCACCCCGTTCTGTGGGGAGCAGTTTTTCCCAAGTCAGATCTGTGACTTGCCACCCAAGGAGGTTTCTCGTGGTTTGTAAATTATACACATGGGAAGTCATGCCTCAGTGTACGAGCCACGTCCCCTTTAGGTACAGGTTTAGTAACAGCTTTTATTCTTCATTAATTAACTAACTTTCATCTGCCAACGGTAAAGATTCTGGGAAAGTCGGGCGGGGTACATCCACTCTGTGAAGCTTGGGAGGGAAATGGCGGCCCAGAGACTTGGGCCTCAGGGATTCAGACAGGAAATCGTTTGTTTTGTGTGTGAAGTGCTTTTATTGAAAAGAAATGCCCGAGGCTATTGGGAATCTGAGTTTGCCGGTGCCCGGTGCGGTGCCACGTGAGCCAGCAGGAGGCCAACAGTCACCGCGGGGCTGTGCTAGAGGCTGGAGGAGTGTTGTGTGCGACGCCTGAAATGGCTTTAGAGGAAAGGCGACTGACGGCTGAGCGTGCGTGCGAGGGGGGTGCGCTGAGCTGGGGCCGAGTCCTGCCAGCCTCAGGGTGCTCCTCTGTAAGGTAGGGACGACAGTGGCACCGCACACGACGTTTCAGGGCCTAGTTATGGAGATGGCCCATGTGAAGGGCCTGCCCGGGGCCAGCATGTAGCAAGTCCTCTTAAATGCCAGTCGCTGCCTGCCTGTCGCTCCTCAGTCCAGCCCAGCCCAGGACAGCTGCGGGGATCCCCTTGGCCACAGCGCAGGCCCCCAGAGTTCCTCCTGCACCAAAATGGTTTTTGCTCACGCAGAACGTTTAGAAACCCTGGTTTTCCTTACTGAGCTGCTGTGGAAATTCAATTATAAGTGTTTACTTCATTTTATTTTTTTTATATAAATAACATATGCTCCCCTTAGAAATCTTGGAAAATGTAAACAGAGAGGAGAAAGTTATGCATGGCCTGCACAGGCCAACACCCTCGCATTGCTGTGTAGTTCTCAATATTGTTTTCTATTCTTTTAAAAATTGGATTATTTTAAAATTGAATTTATTCATAAATATAGTTTTGCATCTTGGTTTTCCACAGAATATAACAGACATTTCCCATATGATGGCAGAGCTTTGTAAGCGTCGTTTTCAGTGGCGCCTGAATGTGCGTCCTATCACTGTGCCTCATCTTCTCCCGCCATGCCTTCATCATCGGATATGCAGCTTCTTTCTAATTATGCACCAAGTCTTCCTTCTCCAGGCAGCTCCCCTCTGGGTGCCATCCTGGGGTCTCTAGAGACCCTTCAATAGTTTCTAGGTGGTGCTTTACCTGGGTGATGAGACAGGAAGCCGATGACTTGAAATAATTGCCTTTCATTGTGGTAGATCATGTTTATGTACTTGAAGAGAACAAGGGAAATATTTAATCTCCCGCTGTGCTTGAATGACTGCTGATCAGGGCCCCGAGGTGTCGCTGTGTAAACCACGTGAGTCACAGGTGCAGGCAGTGCCACGGAGGCGTCAGCGTGGCTCGCCGTGTTGTAGCCCGTCCGGGTTCTGCTGAGGAGAGAGAGGCTGGTTCTGGCCCAGGGAGGGCGTGTCCACCCTGCTGGCCTGGCAGGTCGCTCATCAGTGTAGCGGTGGCACGTGACCGTTCCAAGCCTCGTAGCTGGGCCGAGGAGCTGCCTGGGTGTGTTTGCAGAGTGAAGAAGAGCAGAGTTGGTTTTTCTTGCTACGTAAGATGTTTAACTGGCTGAGTATCATGTTTCCAGCGATCTGTGTTGTCTTCTGCGTTTTCACTTATTGGGGCAATCGCCAAACAGAAGAGGCCGGAAGTCACCCTCATTTCCCGGGGCTCCGTGCTCACGTCTACCAGCCAGTTTCTGATACCTCATCGCATTCGTCCTTGGTCACTCTTGACATGGGAGATAGGCTCAGAAGGTTGGGTGGCTTCCCCACGGTGCGCACAGCAGCCAGGGAGGACAAGCCTTTAGTGGACCAGGTCCGACTGCCTTGCCGTGGGCCTCCCCCGGGCGCCCTGCTACTCTTCTCTCCAGGTCTGTCTGCAATGACAGAGGAAACAATGACCGAGGAGTGAGTCCCGAACTACCCCCTTGCCCCCCAACTTCCTTGATTCTTCTAAACAGTATAGTGACAAGACCACAGACATGTGATCTTTGACAAGCCATCTGACGTCACTTGGTCTCTGCCTTTTCCTCTGCGAAACGGACGTAACGAGGCCTACCTCCCTGGGTTGCCATGTGTTGTTTTTTTAAAATATATTTTATTGATTTTTACAGAGAGGAAGGGAGAGGGATAGAGAGTTAGAAACATCGATGAGAGAGAAACATTGATCAGCTGCCTCCTGCACACCCCCTACTGGGGATGCGCCCGCAACCAAGGTACATGCCCTAGACCGGAATCGAACCTGGGACCCTTCAGTCCCCAGGCTGACACTCTATCCACTGAGCCAAACCAGTCAGGGCTGCCATGTGTTTTAGGCTGGAAAGTGCGTTCGTGGGGGTCGCACTCACAGTCTGAGAGCAGGTAGGGGAGCACGTCGCAGACACAAGCAAACGCCTTCATAGTCACCGTGTTCTCTTCCTCCCTCCTAGGGACAGGGTGGGGTGGGTGGGGAAAATGGTCGTCTCACAAGGCTCCCTTTCGGCATCAGAAATGTAGACCTGAACTTTTGCTCTCGAATATCGTTATGTGGACGGATGCAGACTCCTGGGGTGGGCCCAGCATTTGGCTTGGACCTGGGGACTGCCGGACAAGTATTGGCTAAAGAATAAACATGCTGGTCTGCATCCTGTCCGCCTGCTGACTTTCCTGGGAAATGCAATCTAGAAGACGGTAACTAAGTTTCCCGTTACCCACAGGCCCTAAATGGAGCCGCTGCTAGTGGCCGTCTAAATACATCGAACAAAGCTCCCACTTTCTTTTGGTCTCTTGTGGTCGCTGCCCCTTTATCGCTGTCAGAAGATGGGACTCATTGAACTGTCAGGGTTTGGGTTGAGAAGTTTACTTTTGCTTAAATAAAGTAAAAGCTTCCCACATTGACTTTGTTCTCACCTTTGTTTTATTTCTATTTTCTCTTCAGAAAAGAAAGACGTGACGCAGAGCCTGGAGAGCTACACATCCAAGTGCCCTGGGACGATGGAGCTCATCACCCTGCCGGACGGCCTCAGCCTGCCGCCTGTGCCCCTCACCAAGCTGCCCATCGTCAGGTAGGGCGGCTGGCGAGCGCGGGAGGTGTGCGTCACACTGGGCCCGTCCTCAGCCCTGGTCGTGAACAAGACCTTTAGATGAGTCTCCATTTGTCGCTGACTGTCTATTGTCTCGTCGGACCTCATCAGCAGTCCTAGCACATGTAAGGGGTGTCCCGGGGATGAGAGGATGGCCAGCATGTTCGGAGCCCGGGTTTCTGGGCTGCCCAGGGGCCTGTGCCAGGGCCTGCCACACCCAGACCAGTCATTCCTCCCTGGGTATCAAGCCAAGACGGCCCAACTGAAGTATAAGCACCTTGTTTATCCCTGCAGAACCCTCCACACATGAGCATGTACATAAAAGCCAGCCCGACTGTTACTGCCCAGACGGTCATGTGGGCTGTGTGCACACTGCCAGCCACGGATTACTGGAGGAGAAATGAGCGGAGTGGAGATGCCATTGACAGAAAGCCAGTGGGCCTGTCGTTGGCCTGGGGTTGGGGGAGGGCTGGCTGATGGTGGTTGTTTTTTACGCACCAACATTGAACCCCTTCAGCCCGGTGAGAGCTCTGCAGTTAACGAGGCCGTTTTTATTGATGAGGATCAAAACCCTCCAATGAGCTTCGAGTTGCTTTGAGTGGCTTCGGTGCTTTTAAAATGTAAACTCTTAAGTTGATTATACTGTTTGAGGAAGGATTACAGGCCTTTATTCAAAAAGGGGCCCGGAGGCCACGCTAGTCAGGGTGGTTTTCCTTGTCTGAAACGGGGCAAAGCCAGCCTCCCAGTGTTAGGAGGAGGCTCCCAAGGCCCCACCAGGGTCCTCCGTGGCCCAGCCCTTCCGTCCCGCTGAGTATCACCCAGCCCGTCACCTCCCTCTGGGGTGTTTGAAGATAGTGAGATGTGCACAGCAGCATTCAGGAGCCTGAGGGGGTGGTCCCATCACTAGCCTGGCTGGGTTCATGCCCTCTCTGGCCATCTCAGCCATGTGGGCTTAGAGGGGTGGGTGCCCTCCACACTGTCCCGATGTGGGCAGAGAGGGCGAGTTTTCGTCATGCCCGTTTGCAGAGCTCTCCACTGGGTCTCAGGTGTGTTTCTGCTGTGAATTAGGTCGATGGAGTGAAAAGCAAGGGAGAGAGGTGAGTTCTTTCCCGGGCGCCCCTCTCTGCCAGTTTGTATCACTTTCCTGGTTAGTTTTCCGCCATTGCTTTCACGGCCTCAGTTAGCAACAGCATGCTGCGGCGCCAGGTTTTAAAATGTTAACAGCCCCTAAAGTCTCTAAAAATACTCCCTGTCTTGGACGTCTTGTCCCTGGGATTCTGCTTTCTTGGTTGGTGGCAGCTTCGAAGAACAAACATACAGTATTAGTTCTGCAGCGACTCTTGCTGCATGAAGTCAGTGCCTCGTGACTGTTTTTCCCTAGGATGTGTTTCATAAGAAGACATTGGTGCCCAGTTCTGGTTGTGAGTGAATGCCTTGGCTGCCCGCTGCTTTCCTTGTCTGGCTGACCACGCCCTCCGAATTCCTTTGCATATTTTATTATTAGTTTTTTTATCCTTACCAAAGAATATTTTTTTCATTGATTTTTTTTTTTTGCGAGTGAAAGGGAGGGGGTTAGGAGAGAGAGGGAGAGAGAGGGAGAGAGAGAGAGGGAGAGAGAGAAACATCCATGGGAGAGAGACACGTCAACTGGTTGCCTCCTAAAAGCATCCTGACCAGGGCCGGGGGTTGAGCCTGTGACCGAGGTACGAGCCCTTGACTGGAACCGACGGGGCAAGTGTGGTGTGTAACGAGGGAGTGCACGGAGGTGGTTGCAGGGCCTGGATGTGCGCAGGCTCCATGGATTAGTAAACCGGCGGCACACACAGGCTGGTTGGTGGGAGCGTGAGCATTGCTGAGCACCCGTCCCAGCTGGGAAAGCAGCGTAAGGTACAGCCAGGCCGATGGAGACCCAGTCATTCCCTTAAATGAAGCAACGGTGCTGTTGACCTTCACACGTGGGCCCTGGGGCTGAGCGATCGGGGCTGCCCTTCTGTTTGCTGTGTGGGTGCTCGGCAGGAAGGAGAGAGCAGGGAGAAGAGGGAACCTGAGTGGGGCAGCTCGAGTCCTCCCAGCAGTCTGAGGGCTCACCGCACTTCATAGACACGGGGCCCAAGTCTGGGGCCGGCCTGCCTCTGGCCCCGGCACACAGTGCTGCGCAGTGCAGTTCAGGTTTCAACCGGGCCTCCGACTGCAGGGTCACCGCCCCGTCCTGGGAGGGTCCGGGCCACCGTGTGCAGCATTCGCGCTGTCCTGCCGAACCGGAGCGATTTCTTTCCCTCAGTTTGTTTGCTGTGGGATGCACTGTTCTCCTGACACAGCCTGCTGGCTGGTATTCCCGCTGAACCAAGCTGACAAGGCAGGTGACGTATTTCTGTTCCCTTTGAAACTGTAGGCGTGTGCAACTGCTGAATCTCCCTGCCAGCCTCCGGCCGCAGAAAGTGAAGAGCTTGCTGGGCCAGAACGTGTCCGCCAAGAGCCCCTTCATCTACTCGCCCATCATGGCCCACAGCCGTGGGGAGGAGCGGAGCAAGAAGATCGGTAGGACCGTCCTCCTGGCTTTCGAGCTTCGCCGCGCCCACCCACATGCAGCGTGTTGTGCGTAGCCAAGCCTTCACGCCCGTGCGGGCATCTGTACAGAGCAGTCTCTCCTCTCGGCTTATCAGTTCACTGCCTCCGTCGGGCAGTTGTCATAGATCTGACTTTTAAAAATCTGTTTCACGAAAGGGGATGTTTGTGGGAGTTGTAGAGGCCAGAGGGCCTCTGTTAGCGGAGACTCATGAGAACTGCAGCAGGGCAGTAAGTGGAGTGATTTCCAAGGCCTGGCGTGGCTTCCGAGCCACTGGGGATGAAAGGCTGACTCCATTCAGGGTTGGGTGGGGATACAGACAGAGGCGGGCCCTTGGCGCCTGGGGCTGTGCGGCTGCAGGGTCAGCCCCGGGGCCGGCCCTGCCCCTCTTTTTTCCTCTCCCGGCTTAAGAAATTGTCGAGGTTTCATTTTATGAAAATAATCCTCTGTGCTGCAGTGATCCTCCTAACTGCAGGCGCTACAGGCGTCCTAGTCCCAGTTTACAGACAGAAAACAAGGCGGCAAATCTAAATCGCCTGCCTGGGTGGAGCTCGGACGTGGCTGAGCTCAGGCCCCAGCCCAGTCAGTGGTCACAGCCAGGGCATCTCCTTTAGCACCTGGCTTCCCATCACAGCGGGAAGCACCTGCTCACCTGGACTGAGGATGCATTCAGTGGGTGAGGCAAGATTTTTTCTGAGATGTAACAGAAGCTGCAGCCAGAATGCATATGATTGGTTGAACACCCTGGGGTAGGAAAATGTAATTTACATTCTGTGGCTTCTTTCTCTTTGGTAATATACTCATCAGCTAGGACCTGCCTAGAGGTTTGAAGAATCACGTGTCTTTATGCCACAATTCCAGTCTCCATGATGAGTCTTCTTGTATGATTGGGGGAGTTGTATAAACCCCTCTTCTCTTGCTATCTGTCAGCCAGGCCGCTCTCAGCTCCTCCAGGCCGCTCTTGGGGCTTTGCCATATGGCCTCCCATAGGCCTTCTCTGGCTTTGAGTCTTTTCTTTCAGGATTCACCTGATTAAACCAGGCCCACCCAGGGTACTCTCCCTTTTGATTAACGCCAAGTTGACCGATTGGAGACCTTAGTCAGTCTGCAGAATCCCTTTTCCTTTGTGACAGAGCAGAGCCTCCTCCTCATATTCACACTCGGGAGAGGCTCTCCCAGGGCACCTGCCCCAGGCTGGGCGTCATCTCAGAACTCTGCCTCCCACAGGTGGTGACCTGCAGCCGCCCTGGGAGTGGTCAGGGAGGAGAAGCCACTGTGTTACTGAGGGGAGAGAGAGGGCAGCAAGCTAATATGTCACTTAACTGGCCTCGGGGCCCAGAAGCTGTGCGGCTGGCGGCTCCGTGCCCAGCTTGGTGCTGTCGGGACTGATTCGGTTTTGTGAGGCTGCATTTGGCTTGATGGCGAGAATCAGTCTCTGCTGATGGCAAGAAATACCTGTCATGTGGCACCCAAATGGTGGTAGGACCTGCTCTGGTTCCGAGAAAGCCTGTGGGGAAACCAGCTTTGTCTTGGCTACCTCATGACGATATTTATGCCCGCTGCTTCGCCGGAGAAAGGACTTGCCAGAGGAAACCATGTGAAATACACAGAGTACCAGCTAACACATGGACCCTGTGTGTGTGTTTCTAGATTTCCAGTGGGTGCAGGGAGACGTGTGCGAAGTCCAGCTGATGGTGTACAACCCCATGCCCTTTGAACTCCGAGTTGAGAACATGGTATGTATCACCACGCACTCGACCCTTTGGTGCTGACTACCACCTTGTTATGTAGATGTGTTTTTTACCTAATACGTGAGGTACACATCCTAAGCTGTGTCAGGTTTTGTATTTGCTTTGTCAGGGCTGGTCAGCTTGTAAGTGGAGATCACACCTTATCTTTCCCGGGTCTCTAGTGCTTGGTACTCGGTCGGTGTTTGAATCAGTGGACAGAGACCCCTCTGATTGGGACTCACATCATGTCTAGTTGCTTGGAAATCAGATTTGAAATCATCTCCTTGAGGTTTGCGTGCGACGATCACAGGTCACGTTGCTGCTGCCTGACGATGAGGTGACCAAGGCTGAAGGAGAGGGTGACGTTCTCATCACTCTCCTGGGCTTTTTCTCAGCCTCGAGACCCGGGTGCTGATCCTGTGTGCAGGGCGTTCCAGCTCACCAGGGAGCGGTGTCTGTCGGAAGTGCTCACCTGACTCCATTGTGGGAGGGGCTTTATCCTGGCTGTCGGGGCTGATCCCAGTGATCCCAGGGCAGAGTCCACTGTGCAAGTCCCCTGTATGCACGCTCACAGGGAGGCCTGCAAAGGAGGGTGGAGACACTCGGAGTTTTTCGATCACATTCAGGGGCCAGGGCAGGTGCTTCGTGCAGGTGTCTGGCTGAGAGCCATGCCATGGCCAGGCCTCGGGCGGGGCACCGGGGCCCGATCCCTGCGGTGATGTGGTCAGTCCTTTGGTGTGGGGGTGCATGAGGGGCCGCAGGACCCTTGTGCAGTCAGGCAGGGATGACGACGGCTCGGCTGAGAGCACCAGTCAGAGTTCCCAGGTGGGCGGGGCATTGTTTACGGTGATGCTAAGGCCTTCAGCACGCGGCATAGTTTTCTGAAATCTGTGTGAGTTCTTAGAGCGTCCGCTGCATATTGAGCTGACAGTGCTGAGGCTGTTCAGAGGCGGGCCTTGGAGGGTGCTGCCCCCCGTGGTACAGGAACGTGCTGGCCTCTTGCTCGGCTTGTGACCAGGCCTCTCTAGGGACTGTCTCTTGGCCAAACAGGGAATGATAGTTGTTTAGAGAATCCTCCCCAAAGTGATCAAAGTATCATCTGCCTCCTGTTTTTTCTTATACTGTTTTTATCTTTTAAAAAAGTAGCTTTTCATAAAAAATTGGGAAGAACAAAGACTAAAATAAAAATGACCACTAGGAGCCTTGGCTGGTGTGGCTCAGCAGTTAGAGTGTCGGCTGGTGCACCACAGGGTCTCAGGGTCTCCCTGTCAGGGGCACGTAGCTGGGTCGCAGGTTTAGTCCCTGGCCCAGGTCAGGGCGTGTGTGGGAGGTAACCAAGCAATGTGTCTCTCTCCCATTCGCATTTCTCTCTGTCTGTCTCCCTCCATTCTACTTTCTCTTAAAAAAAAAAAAAAATGACACCAGGAGGTAGCCCCCCAGTCATGGTCAGGTTTTAAAAAATTAAGTCATGAAATATCTCAAACATATGACATGTTACAGGGAATAATAAACATTCACATATCCACCATCCCCATTTAGAAAATGTTAACAGCTGGCCATATTTGCATTAGCTATTTTAAAAAGAAACAAAATGCGGCTATATTTCACCTAGAGGCAATAGCCATCTAATTGGTTTCTGTTTCTACTCCTGCCCGTGACATCTGTTCTTTACATAGTTGGATCATTTCTCACTTCTGCTCAAAACCTGGGCCCAGGTGTGCTCACTGCCACTAGAGTGTCTCTTGGGTGCTTTCTGTAGACAGAGGTAGGAGAATTGTGCATGCATGTACATTAGACACGAAGTTCCATATGTACCCATGTGGACATGCATGTCCATATGTATTGACACACATGTACACACAGACACGCATGCCCACATCCACCTATAAGCATGTACACACAGCCATGTATGCCCATATGTGCCTACATGCATGCCCCGGCATATGTGTACATAGACTCATGCCCATATGCACAGCACAAACACAAATTTCATAAATCCCGACTTCACAGGGGTACCTCCAGCTCTAATCTGTCTCCATAAGTCCTCTCTCACCTTCCTCCATTCCACACCTGCATCCCTCTTCCAGCGTGAGAACTCGGGCTCACAGCATCAACACGCTCTTGCTAGGTTATGGTAGCAGCACCTTCCCTTTTTAAAAACGATGCCTTGGTCACTCTGCTAAATGCACTTATTAGTTTTTCCACTTAGATTCCGTAGGGCTTTCTGTGGCCACAGTTTGTGTGTGTGTGTGTGTGTGTGTGTGTGTGTGAATAAGAGTCTGTGTGCCTTTCATTTCCTTTTCTTGCCTTCTTGCACTGGGGCATGTCTGTTACAATGTTGGGCCGTCCAGAGCTGACATCCTGCATCGTTTCCAGTCGTGGTGCAGCTCCTGAGGCCAGGGACTCGGTCTCGTTCATTGTCAATTCGGAAATGAGCTGATGATTCGTAGATGCTGGACGATGTATTTCCACGCTTCATGTTTTTTCTTTGTCTTTACATTCCCATTTGGTAAAACAACAAAACCAAATGAAGACAGAAAATAGTGCTGGGCTGATACCAGGAGGGATGTGTTTAGGCACACAGGCTGCGTCCATTCCCGCTGTCTCGTGTGAACGCACTTTCGCCGCCTCCACGGCCTCTGGCCTCTGGCGTGCTGTGAGAGCCGTGAGTGGCCACACCCTGGCTGCTCGAGCTGAGTGCGGGGTTGTGGGCCTGGGCTGCGCTTATTCATGTCGCCTGCCCCTTGTTCCAGGGGCTCCTCACGAGTGGAGTGGAGTTCGAGTCTCTTCCTGCGGCACTTTCCCTCCCGGCCGAGTCTGGTCTTTACCCAGTGACGCTCGTCGGGGTCCCCCAGACGACGGGGACGATTTCCGTGAACGGTAAGGGGGTTTCTCTCCGATTCGGGTCGGTAGGACGGCCAGCCGCCCTGTTGCCCTGACTCACGGAGGCCTGTCACCGATCAGCAGCAACCTAGTCCCAACCCCCGGGCATTGCTTCATTTTGCTACGTAGGGAACCTCAAAATTTCAAAGCCATTTTATTTATTTCATTTTTTTATTTTTAAATAAATTTTTATTGATTTCAGAGAGGGAGAGATAGAGGCATAAATGACGAGAATCATTGATTGGCTGCCTCCTGCATGTCCCCTACTGGGGATTGAGCCCACAACCTAGACATGTGCCCTGACTGGGAATTGAACCGTGACCTCCTGGTTCATAGGTCGATGCTCAACCACTGAGCCACGCTGGCCGGGCTCAAAAGCCATTTTAAAGCTTGAACAATTTCAAGTGCTTTTGTAACTGAGGGAGTTTTTTTTGTCGTGGAAATTTTGCTAATTTTAGGTTGTGGTTCCTGTCCACAAGCAGCAGGTTTGCTGTCTCACGTGGCGGTGATGATGACAATAATCGGCTCTGGAGCTTAGACTTTGAATCATTTTTTCAAAGACTTAAGTCTCGTGACGTCCTGGAAAGGAGTGCTGGCTCTCACTCTCACGTTACAGACAGCCACTTAAAAAGCACATCAGGAAAGGGACGAGATGGAATTAAGCTGTGCAGAGATCCCAGTTTACAGAGACCACACAGGCACATGTTCACTGGGGCTCAGGCAGCCTGGTAAGGTGGGCATTGGGTGCTGCATTAGCTCCGCCTCCAGGGGGAAGCCGCGGGCCTATGGGTGGGACTGGCAGGTGACGGGCCTGAACCTCAGCTCGGCCCTCAGGCCTGGGCCTGGAAGCTGGCCGGGTGGAAGCCCCTCCCCTTGTCTCCCAGGTTACCACACCACCGTCTTTGGCGTCTTCAGCGACTGTTTGCTGGACAACCTCCCAGGAATAAAGAACAACGGCTCCACAGTTGAAGTAAAAGCTGCTCTGCCCAGACTGCAAATCAGCACGTCTCTGCCCAGGTAGATGCCACAGAGCAGTACCGGCCTCCGGACTACCCATGGCACCGAGGCAGATGGCTCAGTGCGCGTCGCTCAGTGTGCGCCTCGGGCACCAGGAGCCTGAGTCAGGCTCCAACTTTGCGACTAGGGTGTGGGCAAGGGCTGTGTCGGGACAGCGGGAGCGATGGGCTCTGTGGCAGCGAGTGGAGAGGCAGAAGGGTTTCTTACCCAGAGCAGACACAGTGTGCACTTAGCCTCTGCAGTCACAACTTTTGTGAAATATAGTGAGGGGTGGGCCCAAGTAGGTTAAATTACCTAAAAGATAAATCCGTAAGTAAGGACGCGAGATCACAGCAGTAATAATGCTCATAAGTCCTAGCCAGTGTGGCTCAGCGGATAGAGCATTGGCCCGTGGACCAAAGGGTCCCGGATTCGATTCCGGTCAAGGGCATGTACCTCAGTTGCAGGCTCCTCCCTGACCCTGGTCGGGGCGTGTGCAGGAGACAACCAGTCGATGTGTTTCTCTCACATCGATGTTTCTCTCTGTCTGTCCTTCTCTCTTCTACTCTCTCTGAAATCAATGGAAAAATATCCTGGGTGAGATGAACAACAACAAAAAGACATAATACAAATAAACAATATAGTAATTAATTGTAACATAAGAATAAACTTGGCATTTTGTGTACTCTTACTGCAAACCCACTTTTGTCAACCCCTGTACCTATTAATTACAGTATAGGTAGTGGGATAGATTACTTTTTGCATAAGCATATAACATAAGCTAAACACATTTACTTCAATGCCGTCAGAAAGCTCATTGTAAAAAGTATCTCAGAATCCCAGCACCATTCATGTCCTTGCTCTGGAACTTGGGATTGTCTCCATTTTTGCTTTTACAGAGCATGCTGACTCTTTTGGCTGTTTTTGTAAGACGTGTCTTGGTATTTTCTGAAATGTCCTAAAAGCTCCCTCACACATGTCGTGGGCACTGTGCCGGACGCTGGGCACAGGCCTGACACCAGTCCTGTCCTTGCCCAGGCAGTTCCAGTGCTGTGGGGAGGTGGACAGGGAGCAGCAGTCCCAGGGCGTTGTCCTCAGGACGCTGACAGGGCTGGGGATCACAGGGGCTGCGGGAGTACTTCCAGGAGGTGGCGTACATGCCTGTGATGGGAGAGGTAAGGGAGGAGTTAGCAGGTGAGTGGGCGGACAGGAGGGTTTTCTGAGGAGGGAGCAGCCTGAGACCAGAGGCAGGAGGAGCATCGCGTGAGTGAACTCGGAAGGGATCCTGGCACGTATTGTAAGAGCTGAAGGTGTAAAACTTTCAGAAGAAAGTTTTCATGCTCTTGGGTTAGGCAAAGAGTTCTGCTGTTGACATCAAAAGCAATTCTCTATCCGGGCTGGAACCAGAGGCCCTGGGCTGGTCATGACTGGTCCGTGAGCCCAACTTGCTTAAGCGTCGGCTTCTCCCTGCACAGCGCAGGTGTGAGACCGGCACTGCCTAAACACTCCTTTCTGTGCTTTGGACCAGACAGTGGGTGAAGCTCTCTGTGGCGCGTATAAACACACTCGGGTCTGCCCGGTCCTCTGTGGCCAATTCACCCTCCTGTTCCTGGTGGCGGGGCACTGCGTTCCCTGTTTCAAGCCCAGATTCCCTGTCCCTCGTTCTGAAATTCTACATGCGGTGATATTAATACTTCTAAAATGCATTGGTTTTCTTTTCTTCTTTTTATGATGCGTCATTGTTACTACCATTATCCTAGATCTGCGCACTCCTTGCAACCTGCCTCTGGTGACGAAGTATCCACGCATGTGTCCGTCCAGCTTTACAACGGAGAGACGCAGCAGCTTGTCATCAAGTTGGAGAACATCGGAGTGGAGCCCTTGGAGAAGCTGGAAGTCACCTCCAAAGTCCTCACCTCCAAAGGTGGGTGCTCCCGGCAGGTTTGCCCTGAGCAGTTTCTCTGTCTATTCCCAGAAGACATGCTGTTCTGTGCTGTGTGCAGAGCGTCTGAAAGCTTCTCCCTCTGTCTGATGCTCTCGTGAGAGTGGCGTTCTAGTCATGTGTGAAGAGTGCACGCAGGAGGCTAATGGAGCAGAGGACACACCCTGTACCTGCCTTTCTATTGTAGACCCTCAGGAAGCATTCTTGAGTGAATGAATGCAGGGGTGTTTGCAGGTTCAGAAGAGTTTTGCCTGGACCCACCTGTCACCTGCAGCCAGGGTTTCCTGAGTGGGTCCAGCCCCTGGAGCCCATGCATCCCTCTGACAGGCTCTCCGTGGGCCACTGACCTCAGCAGGCCCGAGGCACAGGGCATCTCCGACAGTGAGCCGTTAGCACGTGTGTGCATTTAGGAGCCTGTGCCATGCACACTCCGTGTGGAAAACCACAGGAAGCCGCTCGGTGGTTGCAAAGGTGACTTGGCTTCAAGCTTGGCGCCTTCCTCCTCTTCGTGCCTCACTCACACACCCACGTGATGGCCTCCCAACACCCAGGACTGGCACTTTCTTGGTACTTTGATCTATAACATTTGAAATGGTTTGCGTTTTTCTGGGCTTTCTGAGAATGCATCAGAACTCCCCGGGGGATCAGCGAGCCTCCTGTTGCCTCAGTCACATTATCACCATCGCACTGTTGTTGTCATTGCAGAAAAGCTGTATGGCGACTTCCTGAGCTGGAAGCTAGAAGAAGCCCTGGCCCAGTTTCCCCTGCAGCCCGGCCAGGTGGCCACGCTCACTGTCAACATCCAGGTGAAGCTGGACTTCTCGTGCCAGGAGAACCTCCTCCAAGACCTCAGCGACGGTGAGCTTCCCGTTCCCATTAGTGCTCCGCGGTCCCCGAGCTGCGCCGCCGCCCTTGCTTGTCACTCACTCACTCAAGCTGCTTGAGACTCCCGGGCGCCTCATTACCCGAGTGAGTCCCCGTTTATCTGAGAGCAGCAGAGGGCTTCTCAGTTAAAGTTCCTCGTTCACACCCTTCATTGTGCTGTGCTCAGGGGCCAGGAGGGCACCCTGAGTTGGTGGAGTGAGGGAACTGCATTTTTCAAGTTCACCTGCTGTGATCTAATTAGGGATGATCAAGCTCTCCTCAGAGTCTGGTGATTTTTCTGAGGCCTCGGAGTCTAGAGAACATGGGACTTTATATTTGGGAATCTCTGATTACAGATAAGATCCCATGGATTAATTATGTCAAATTATGAAGCGTGCATTCAGACATTCATGTGGCGGCATTGTGGGTGTATTAGTTAGCTCTGCCATAACAAAAGACCACCGACAGCGTGGCTGTACAACAGAAGTTTATTTCTCATGGCTCTGAAGGGTGAGCGTCTGAGAGCAGAGGCTGGCATGGCTGGGCTCTGGTGAGGGGCCTTCTGGCCTGCAGATGCCTACCTGACCCCACCATGTCCTCACGTGGCAGAGAGAACGCCTGGTGTCTGTTGTAAGGGCACCCGCCGTGTGGGCTTAGGCCCCATCCTCATGACCCCATTTAACCTCAGGGAGCAGCCGGTACAGAGGCCTGCCCCTCGGAAGGCAGTGGATTGTACCTTCAGAGGCTGAATGCCTCTCTCGCTCTCTGGGAACTGAACCTGGTCTCCCAGCCAGCCTCTCCCAGCCTTCCCTGTGTGCTAAGGAAGTGATGCGGTCAAGTCGAACTTGAGAGACTAGGTTAGTTATGGGTTTTGTCTTTTTAATTCATTTACTTACCATTTACTGAGGGCTCGTGATCTGCGTGAGCCCGTGCCAGCTGCTGTGGGAGGTCCGGCAGTGGGAGTGACGAGGATTCTGCCTTCATGCAGTTTGTAGTCAGTGAGGAGTCAGGGCACACACTTTGCTGTAGTAATTGTAGCGGTTTCTGTTGGATGCTTGCCGGTGCCGGGCGCTGAGATACGTACTTTATATGCAGTGACTCATTCATGCTTCCAGACAACCCCACGGTCCGTGTGTTATAGCTGCTCCTGCTTTAGGGATGAGGCACTTCAGGCTCAAAGACGAAAAGGGACTTGGCCGAGGCCATTCAGCCAGATGGTGGAGAGGCTGGGAGTCAGGCCTCCAGGGTCTGATCTCCACCCACGTCCCTGGCAGCAGCTTGTGCTCCTGGGTCTGGACTGCAGGCAGGGAGCGGGTCCCGGGGTCACACGGTGCAGGGGAGTGTTATGGAAGAGGATGCCTGTGACCAGAGACAAAGACACTGGGAGGAGGGGGCACCACGGGAAGAGTTTTGGTGGAAGTGCCTGGATCCAGGAGCAGGAACAACAGGCCTCAGAGCCTGGCCGTGGTCCCTGTGAGGCTGCACTATTTCCAGCCTGCCCTTCACTTAGTGTGTCATCCTTTGGGGTCCCACCCAGACATTCCGGGACTCAGCGTCAGTGTCCTGCCTCCTTGGGGGACACTTCACACCAGGGTTTTCCCCACCTGGCCCTGCGACTACGTCAGAGGCCCTGCTCACATCCTCGGCCCCTGGGTCCAGGTCTCTTCTGGCACCTGCAGGCCCCCCTGGGGAACTTGGTGCTGGGCTGTGTGTCTCCACGCAGCTTTTCCTGCTGCGGGGGTGGGTGCTCGTTCCGGGGCGTCACCAGAGTGCAGGGAGCGCAGGCTGGGCTGGCAGAGGCTGGCTCTCCTCTCTTACTGTTTGTGTCTGAGCGAGAGCTCCTCCCTCCATCAGCTGCCCTCTCACTTCACTCCATCCTCACCTTTCAGATGGGATCAGCGTGAGCGGCTTCCCCTTGTGCAGCCCCTTCCGCCAAGTAGTGAGGCCACGTGTGGAGAGCAAGGGCGCGAACCCGCCCGAGGGCAGCAAGCCTGGGGACCCGAGCCACACGAAGGTGAGTTGGCCCACATGCATGCCGCCGGCCACGGGGTTGGCGCTCGGCTCCTGCTGAGCCTTTCCGGAGGCAAGGTTCTGGGTGTTTCTCCAAAAGGGAAGGCGGCGTGGGTGTGGCAGCAGTGGTCTGCTTGTGGAATGTGGTTTCTCGGGTGCTCCTCTCGCCGGCGTGGGAAGCAGGCTCCCTGGGCCAGCGTGCTCCAACCGCGGTGTTGCTGACTCGCTTCCATGAAATCTGGGAATGCGGGGGTTCAACCAAGGCGGGCCCTGAGTGGCGTAGGCTGTTTCCTGCCTCTTTCTTCATTTGAAAAGCGCATTGATTGCATTATTATTCCCAGTTCAGTTGTTGATCCCGTAAACTTTTCTTATTTCTTTGGCACCTCCTTCCTCTCATTGCTTTCCAGACACTCAGGCAGCCAGAGGCACGTGCGGTAGCAGGCGGGTGTAGTGCGAGGTTGGGGTGCGTGGGGGCCTCCGGCAAGCAGAGGGGGTCATGTCCACAGAGCTCCTGCGTCTGAACTGGAGCACAGGTTTCGGGTCGCAGAGTCAGATTTAAAAATCCTGGGCCTCGCCCTTCCTGCTGGTTGGGTGATGGTGGTGGTGCATGAATTTTTCTTCAGTTGGAGTTGCATGTTTTATAATGATTATAAATGTGGTGCTTGCTTGCACGTGTATTTAAATATAATTATTTAAATACCATTACTGTTTACTGAGTGCATCCTTGTTGTCTGGCACTTGTACGGAAATGGTTCTTCTAATTCTCACGATGACTCTGAGGGTGGTCTTCTCCTCCAGTGAGGGCGCTGGCTCTGGGAGATGTGACACGTTCAGTCCCTCCAGTCCCTGCCCGTTGCACTGTGACATGCCTTCCCTCCACCGCTCTCCTGAGTTTTGTGCATTGAGCCCAAAGCGCCTCTCTCTCTCTCTCTCTCTCCCCCCCCCGCCCCGCCCCGCTACTCCTCTCCCAAGGATATTTTTTCCATGATTTTCAGAGAGAGTGGAAGGGAGGGAGAGAGAGAAGCGTTGTGTGAGAGAGACACATGGATTGGTTGTCTCCTGAACGCACCCTGACCGGGGCTGTGGATCGAACTTGCAACCCAGGTACATTCCCTTAACCTGGAATTGACCCTGAGACCCTGTGGTGAGCAGGCTGACACTCTAACCACTGAGCACACTGGCCAGGGCAAGCCTCTTGATCCTGCTTTCCAGTCCTCGGTTTGGCCCCACCAACCGTGGCGGTTTATAGGTTCTCTCCGTCCCTTCCAGGAATTCCTGTCTGCCCGCCAGGCCCACTGAGCCTTCTGAGTGTTGGCTTCTTGCCCAGGCCCCGGAGGAAAGGAGCTGGCCGTGGTGGACTGTGCTCTGCAGGCCTGGCCATGCCCAGTGCTGTCTGCTCAGAGGTGTTCTCAGCATTTGAAATATCTCGTCAGGGAAAGGGGGACACTGGGATTTAGGGAAGGTTTGGGCCTCAACCTGGTTCATGGAGTTAGTTAGTGGTGACGGATCCAGGGTAGAATCCGGGTCCCTTCTAACCTGGACCCTGAGTAGGATGGGACCCATATCCAGACTCGGAGCAGGATGTCCCAGGTGACAGACCCCGTGCCCCCAAAGGCAGTGGGGAGGGATGTGTGGGAGCAACTGCGTTAGTCGGTGGTCTGTTGCTGGGGAAGGTGATGGGGAGCTCGAAACTGAAACGATGCAGGGCCCCCCGGTGTCAGGGCGCATCTGCTTCAGTTCTGTGGGAATCCTGAGGGGCGCGTGGCACTGTGTGCCAGGCTTGGGGTGCTGCTGCGGGGGCCCCTATCGCCCGGCCTCCTGGCACTGCCCAGCTTGTTACCTCACACATCTCCCCAAAGCAGGAAAGATGATTTAATTGGAAATGTGCTCAACCTGTAAAGCTATCACCCAGGAATGGCGTAGTCATGGAAACAAGTGAGTCAGTGGAAGCAGCTTCGAGGGAGGCCCTCAGGAGGTGAGAAGGGAGTGTGTCCTCTGGTTCCGGGAAGACGCGTCCCCGTTCAGCGGGCACCCGCTGCCTGTCCATGGTCCCGAGGAGTCGTTCTGCGTGCTGTGTGGCGAGTCGGAGGACTGAACAGATTGTGTGATGTGGACGCGGGTTAGAAATGACCTTCCTCTCAGCCAGGCCCCGCAGCACGGCCTCTAGGCCTTGCGTCCCCACTGTGACGGGCAGCGGCCTGCACAAGGCTGGTGGGCTTGCTCACAGAAGCACAGTCGGAGTAGCCTTGTAGCCGTTCAGGAAATGGGACTCTTGTTAAAACTCCCCATAGAGACCATTCCCAGCCTGATGGTTTCAGTCATGCATTTTATGAAGCATTTAAGGGAGGAATAACATGGGTTTTATGTAAACTCTTCTTTCAGGAAACTTGAAAGAGAGTGAATCCTCCTAAGTGTTCTGTGGGGTCAGCGTTGCCCTGGTACCAAAGCCAATGGAGAGGGTGTGGAGCCACAGGACCTGGGCACAGACTCCGGGCATGTCCCGTTCCGCAACATGTAGAATGTGGACCAAGTGGGGTTACCTGGGGACTGCAAGACTGGTTTTAACATTAGCAACACAACACATGCAGTTCTCAGTACCAACAGACCAGAAAGGAAAACTACCAGCGTCTCCATGATGGCTGCAGAAAAGGCATCGACGACGTGCCCTGTTTGTTTCCAATAAAACTCACCGACTGAGAACCGTAAGGGATCCTCCTCAGCCCACTACCTACACTCCCACTGTCCAGAGAGGTGCAGAGTGACTGTCCCTGGGGACAGCCATGCAGGCTGCCTCCCTGGGCCACACCCCGTCCCCTGCCCTTCAGCTGGGCTGCAGTCCCTGTGACCGACCAAGGTCCTCCCTCTGTTCCTCCAACTCCCAGCATGTCCCCAGTCTCAGGGCCACGCTCGAGGCTGTCTTGCCTGCCAGGCCTTCCAGGTGGCGTGAGCAGAGCCAGCGCTCCTTCCCCGCATCTCCACCCGCCCCCCACTCCCACCTCTGCTGTCATTCTGTGCTTTATCCCTGAGTTCCCAGGAATGTCCTCAAGGCCACGGGCTGGTCCCTGCTCAGCCTGAAGTAGATCTTCCCAGATCAGATGCTCCCCACAGCTCAGCGACACCCTCCCCATCCACGGACTCTTTAATCCGAAGAGTCTGGGCATCAGGGAGGCCAAGCAGAGTGTGCTCATTCCACCAGGCCTGGCGGCGACAGCCCTCAGGTGATGGCTTCCGTCTGCTGAATACTCCTGTCACTTCAGCCTTTGCACTGGAGCCCTGGGATGTTCATGTACGTTCATGTATGTTTCATTTCAACAATTGCATTTATAAATGGCCGACTGGAAGGCTCTGGTAAGAAACCTTAAGAGCAAGTGTAGTTAAAAAACTGTTACAACAAATGGCCCATTTTGTTATGCTGTGTTACAAATGAAAACTTTCCGTGAGCCCCGCCCGGTGGCAGAATGAAGGCTCCCATCGGCTGGGAGGGGACAATGCATCTGCTCGTTGACTGCTTGAGCACAGGACGGCGAGGGTGGAGTGTGCCGAGGCCGGAGGGGCTTGGGGTCCACACCCGCGAGATTAGTGCTTTCAACAGTGTGTCCAGTTGCTGTGCTCATGACGGCTGCGTCCCGTTATTCAGGTGGAAATTACCCGCCGCTCAGGAAGATTAAATAACGCGCCCAAGGTCAAGCCGTTACCAAGTAGAAGTTAACACTCAGGCCCAGATACGTCTGATCCAAAGCTGGCGCTATTTCTAAGTTTCCAGACTTACGGGATACAAAACATCCTGTATCGATTCTGGCCGTATTTATAGAGCAGCGAGCAAGCTTTCTCGCCTATCTGACCCTCAGTTTTAATCTGTAAAATGCAGATAATAGGTCTTCCTCCTGGGCTATTATAAGGAGCAAAGTGTCTGCTATTAGCCCTGGCAGATAAGAAAAGCTTACCAAATGGCAAATCCAATTCAGCTCCAAATTATTTCTAATCTGTCCCGGTAATAGTTACAGAGACGGGGAAGTTCTCTCCACAAAGTTTAAGCACCAAAGCTCCAACGTAATCCTTTAATCTGCCCAACAATTTCAACACTTAATAGGAATTGAGCAGTAAGGAGCAGAGTCTACTGTAGGGGGAATTCTGGAACAGAATTAAGGTCAAGGCCCAAAGAATGTTCCTTGGGGTTCTGTGACACCTTTAGGACTTTGCTTCTGTGATACTCGTTGTGCATCGAATCCCTGTGGCATTTCGTTCACTCCTCCAGGCCAGTCCTGGGAGCAGGCGGTTCCGGAGCGGCCCCTGGCAGGAGACCCAGCAATGCGACCTCAGGCTGTGAGAGGCGCTGGGGACGTGCAGGATGGAGCAGGGTGGGGCCCGCTGTGCTCTGGGT
The DNA here is from genome assembly GCF_000327345.1 of Myotis davidii. Classification (NCBI taxonomy): domain Eukaryota; kingdom Metazoa; phylum Chordata; class Mammalia; order Chiroptera; family Vespertilionidae; genus Myotis; species Myotis davidii. The sequence continues at coordinate 283,728 of NW_006282874.1, forward strand.
AGGCTGTCAGCACACCAGCCTGGTAGACGGCTTGCTGCACAGAAGTCAGGGCACCTGGGATGCCAGCACCAGCTGCCATGGTTACCACCTGCCATGTTTCCTAGTAGGTTCTGAGCTGAGGCTGAGGATGGCACCTGGCTGACGAACGCCTCCTGCTGCCTCGCTGTGTGGTCGCGAGTCCGTTTTATAACTTGCTTTGTCCGTACTGTACAGTTTTATGTCTCAGTACATTTTTATTGCTTCTAATATCCAGACAATATTAAAATTTCCCCCACTTGACTCCCAGCTTCTATCATAACTAATTAGTCCAAACCAGCACACTGCCCGGACCACTCACGCGCCCGCTCTGTGCGCCACGGAAGTTGGTTTTAATCCAGCACCGTCCAATCTTTGATGTTGCTCAGGCCCTGGAAGGAAGCGAGCTGGAGACACGCATAGCACTGCGGCCGACCCCTCCAGGCGGCACAGCTAGAGCGCCGATTTTCATCTCCCTGGAAGTTAGCTTAAGAGTGGAACTCTAACTGAGCCCTGGAACTCATTGCGGAGGCGGTAGTAACAGACTCCGAGAGTGGGGTGCTTTGGCCCCGAGAGCGGTGATGGACCAGTGCCCCGCATTTCCAAACACCAGCCCGGCGCCGTGCTCTCTTTCTGTCTTGGCAACAACCTGTCATCTACCGGTGTCTCCGTTTGGGATGGGGAAACCGAGGCTTACAGCAGACACTTCGTGACAGTTGACACAGCTAAGAAATGGCGTCGTCGTGCCAGGCCCAGGCTTGTCTGAGTCTGAGGTCTCGCCCCCAGTGTGGGTCCTCCCTTGTTCCCCGGAGCCCCATCTGTACGCACTGTTCCTCCCGTGGACACGGAGGCTGTGTATACTGCGGCATCTGTCCCCGCGTTGCCCGTGTCCTCGTGGTAGCAGGCCCTCGCCACACTGGCTGTCACCTCCTCCCTGAGCCCAGGGACGCCCCCACCCCCGCTGCTGTCTGCTTTCTCCTCCTTCCCCTTTGACAAGCTCCTGAGTGGGAGTCAGGTGTGATGTGTAGAAATGTCACCAGCATCCAAATGACTCAGTTAAAGAATGACTGTGTTTTCACATTAAATATCAAGACCTGTCATCTGACAGAAGGTACAAATGACAACGAGATACAATGTTTCCGATCGGAGCCGTTCTGGGGAGTCCGAGAGCCTGGAGCCACAGTAGGCATCGGACAGGGAGTGGAGACTCAGCGACGGGTTTTCCGGAAGAGTGTGCAACAGCATCTGCCAAATGGCCATCGGGTGCTAAGCAAAAGCCATCGGCCGCAGCCCCGTGACGTCAGGAGCAGTGCTGTGCACGTGAGGCCGTGCTTCCCTGGGAAATGGGGGGGCAGGAACCGCCCCCCAGAAACTTAATCCAGAGAAGCATGCAGCGCCGTAGGGTCAATTTAAACAATTCCAAAATATAAGTCTGCTGAGGCTGCATGAAGAGTGTAGGACGCTCACCAATCCCGGCCTTCGGCTCGGGAAGCAGCGGGTGCTCCGCGGCTGGAGGACCGGCCGGGTTCCCTTGGCCCGAAGGATCTCAGCATCTTGTGTGTGGGCTCTTGGCCTTTGCAGCCTCCGCAGCCCCACCTCCCAGCTCACACCTTCCTCCTGCCCCTCAGGTGAGAGAGCGCGTGACCCTGGGCTGTGGCCTCCTTTTAGAAAGTTCCTTTTTATTTTGGAATCCTTTTAAATGGACAGAAAAGCTTCAAAGATAGCATAGTCCCCACAGCCCTCCCCAAGCCTGTCTCCCCGCGCCCTGGGTTTAGTCCCGGCTTTGTCAGCTCCTAATTGTGCAGCATCAGGAGGTGACAGCCTGTCTGAGTCAGGTCAGACGCTGGCACCGTGAATGCCTGAGGAGGGAGGGAGGCGTGGCTCCCGAGTCTGGAGACGAGCGGCCGCCCGGCCCCTGGTGCAGCCTCCTCCTCACCTCACTGCGCAGGCCTCCTGAGGAGACCAGCCGTCCTCTTGTTACTTGAACGTCCTCCACTGCACAAGCAGGCGCAGGCCAGCTCACCCCATGCTGTGTACCCTCCAGGGAGAGGCCCTCAGGGGCCGACCACTGCTCTGTCCTGTCTTTACGCGGGGCTGCCTCCCCCGGACAGGTCTTCATCTTCCCCTTTGTTCTGTTCTTTCATTTTCTGTTCTGTCCTCTTGAAGAGATATAGATATTTTATAAAGAACCACAAAACTCATTAAAGAAATATCCCTAAGGGTTGGCTTGTGGCCGGAGTGTCATTACATATCCGGTAAGGAGAGAGGAAGTTAACCACGTCACTGTTTCATCTGCAGAGGCCTCCACAGCAGGCGCTGAGCCTGAGAGCAGTCTACAGTCTGCAGCCCCGGTTAGAACGAGGCGCTGAAACGGGTTAGGATCTGAGGCTCCAGCCCTGCCGGCGTGGCTCAGTGGTTGAGCATCAACCTGTGAACCAGGAGGTCACGGTTTGATTCCCAGTCAGGGCACGTGCCTGGGTCGCAGGCTCGATCCCCAGTGGAGGTCGTGCAGGAGGCAGGCAGCCGATCAGTGTTTCTCTCTCTCTCCTTCTCCCTTCCTCTCTGAAATCAATAAAAATATATATTATCTGCCCTTTAATAAATATATATATTTTAAAAAATCTTAAAAAAGAAGCAAAGAATCCCTAGGTGAGCCCTGGAGGCAGGACTGGACTCTGCTTTCCTTTTGCAAAATGAGCAGACAGCAGCTTCCACACGTGGGAACCAGCGTAGTCTCGGCGCCAGGCTGCGTGCAAATTCTCGGTCATTGTCAGAGCAGCCCTGAAAGGCGAGGGCTATGAGGCTCTTACAGCCCTGGTTTGTGTGTAGTCGCACAGCGTGGAAGTGGCTTGGCCGCCTGACCTCAGCGCCCTCGCTCTGCCGCCCAGCCCAGCCTCAGGCTGCTCCGTTGGACATTCTAGCGGGGCACAGCCATCAAAGGAGCGTGTTTTCTGAAAGCACAGGTTCCTTCGGCAGAGGAAGCTTGATGGGGGAGTGTCATTTCCTCCCTCCCCAAGTCAACTTCTCAAACTTCTCTGAAAACAAACAGCCCTGCCCTAGATGTTCTAAGCTCAACTTTGCAGATTTGTATCCAAGTTTCACCATCACCTGACTGAGGTAGACTCTGCAATGCTCCAGTACGAAGCTGTTCCCAATCAGGAAGGTAGGTCAGGCTTGTTGGTTAAATTGCTGTTCGCGATTTTTAAGCTGAGATCTGCAATAATCTAGGCCTGCGCTCGAAGTGTGTAATTTAAATTTATTCCTGTAGGTGAGCAGGCATGATCCCCACCGCATAGTCACCTTGGAACACACTTGGGTTTTAGATCGTGGGGCCGGGGATTTCAGTACCGTTTATTTAGACCAGTGATGGCGAACCTTTTGAGCTCGGCGTGTCAGCATTTTGAAAAACCCAAACTTAACTCTGGTGCCGTGTCACATATAGAAGTTTTTTGATATTTGCAACCATAGTAAAACAAGGACTTCTATTTTTGATATTTATTTTCTATATTTAAATGCCATTTAACAAAGAAAAATCAACCAAAAAAATGAGTTCGCGTGTCAGAGGTTCGCCATCACTGACTTAGACCCTCCCTCCCAGCCGCGTGGGAAGGGGCCGTGTGGGGCAGGGGTCTGAGGCCTGTCAGTCAGCGGAGATTCTGTCTCGCCTTGGCTGGACTTGAACAGCCATTCCTGGAAGTGGGGCAAATGCCTCAGCAGTCGAGGCTGCTAGTGGTTATAGTTCGTGGACGTGGTTACGGATGGCTGCTGTGTGACAGGCATCGCAGGGACATCCTGCACGTTGTTTCCGGTCCTCAAAGTGAATGAAGTTGGCGTGGGTTTGCAGGTGTCCAAGCTGAGTCTGCAGCCACCCAGGCCAGGCGAGTCCACAAAGGAGCGTGGGCTGTTGCTAGAATGGGGCGGGGCCGGTGTGTGTGTGTGTGTGTGTGTGTGTGTGTGTGTGTGTGGCGGGGCCCAGGCCTGCTCTCCCATGGAGGTTCCCTCAGAGCCTCGCTTCCAAGCACTGGCAGGTGGCAGATGCAAAAGGATGGAGTTTCCTCTCCCCCAGGTCAGCCTCTCACCACTTCACCTCCCTAGAAACCCTCTTTAGAAATGTTCTAGGGCAGTGGTCGGCAAACTCATCAGTCAACAGAGCCAAATATCAACAGTATGACGATTGAAATTTCTTTTGAGAGCCAAATTTTTACAACTTAAACTATATAGGTAGGTACATTGTTATTCACTTAATTAGGGTCCTCCTAAGGCTTAGGAAGAGCCACACTCAAGGGGCCAAAGAGCCGCATGTGGCTCGCGAGCCGCAGTTTGCCGACCACGGTTCTAGGTGACATTCATCCTTCACCCAGTTAGTTATCAGTATCACTCCCGTCCCTGGAGACGCAGCTGTGTGCTCTATGCTTGTTCTTGCTGTGACATTTCTGTTGACATTAATTTGCATCCACATCCCCGGGACCTGATCGTGGGTTTCAGTTTGTTTGAAGACGAGGAGCTCCCACTTAGAAGGTGTGTTGGGTGCCCCGGGCCATTGTGAGGCCAGAGGCAGTGACAGCGAGAGCTCGTGCTCGATGGGCCCAGTGCCCGCGTGTCTGTGCGGTGCTGTGGTGGGGGGTGGGCTCCAGACCTAGACAGGCCTGGGTGGCAGTGACCGTGGCCGGGAGGTGTGTCAAATGGAGGCAGTGCCGGCTCCGGGGAGGAGGGGTGTGGACAGCACCTCAGCTTGTTCAGCTGGTCCAGGGGTCGTCTTGGAAAGGTCGTTCTCTCACGGGGCAGGAGGCTGCACACGCCCTGGAAGAGGAAGCGCTGGGTGAGTGCTCGTGGTGGCCGAGCTCTCTGTGCAGGCGTCCAGCGCCAGTGCACCTCCCCCGGCCACCGCTCTTGCTGCTCCCGTCACCACGTGGCCGATGTGCTGGTTCGCATTGGAGACACGCAGCAGGCCTCTCTGAGCCCCTGGTTCTGCGCCTGCCGCCCTCTGTTTCTACTGAGGCCATTCATTCGCTGCTTCATTCATTCATTCATTGGCTCATTCAGCACCCAGGAGGCAGGCTTGGATGTGATTGTCCTTCTTGGTAAATGGCTGTAATAACACCGAGAAGACCAGACATGCTCCCTGTCAGTGTCTGGTGGCCTCTTCCGTTTATTGACGGCTGCTGGCTGGGCCCTGGGCCAGGGTCTGGGCATTGGGGAGCCAGTCCCTCTCCTTGAGGGGTCCAGCCCGAGTTAGAATCTGTGGTGATTTGACTGTGAAAGCCATGGAGAGCCTGGTGTGCAAGTGGGAGGCTGTGTCTGCTGAGGGTCCTGGCTGTGGGGGTGTCACAGGTCCGCCTGCGCCCGCCACCAGCTGCCTCCCTTTCCTGCAGCACTCCGCTTCCTGCAGGGAGCAGGCAGGTCTGCTGAGCTGGAAGTGGACCATGTCCCCCACCGGCCTGTAAAAATTTAGTTTTAGATTTTGTGGTAAAATATGCATAACATAAAACACACCCTCTTCATCACTTTCAGGGCAGTCCAGTGGCACTAAGTGCATTCACATCGTGGTGTAGCACCACCACCACAAACGCCCTCCCCACAAGTTCATTATGTAGTGGTGGTGGCCAGGCGCCATGGAGTTTACTGATTATTTCTTCATCCATCCATGAAATATTTATTGAACACCTGCTGTGTATTAGGCACTGGACTTAGTCCTGGGAGAACAGATCAGATAAGACAGGTACTGTGTCTACGGAATGAGACTCTACTAAGGAAATAAAAAACCAGTCTTGGCTCAGGTGGGAGTGCATGGAACAGCCTTCCCCAGAGAGGGAATAGCATGTGAAAAGGCACAGAGGACTGAAGCAACAGGGAAGTTGGTGGGAAATGATGAGGAGCCTAGAGATTGAGGGCCAGCACACGGAGAGGAAGGGTGAGGTTGGAAAGCACGGTAGCAGGTTGGGGCTGTCCCTATACCTTCTTTTGGATTTTCCCTATAACAGCACATCATTCTCAATTCCCCTTGGATTCTGTAGGGTCAGTGCCTTACAGTTCACACTCACAGAGCGGTAGGCCATAAGCTTGAGGTAGGGAGACTGCCCTATGGCGGGCTGGGGTCCCAGCGGAAGTCTGGTAAGGGCTGGGGGCACCATTGTCCCAAGAAGAAAGATGGAGTTCCGGCCCAGAGCTCCGGGACTGGGCCTGGGGAGGCGGCCGTGCCAGGAATTGGGCTTTCTCCTTATTGTCCTGCGGCGGCTGGCTCCGGCTGGGCTCACCTGCATGCTCTCTGCCCTCTGGTCCAGCCTTGCTCACGGTGAGATCTCTGTTGTCGCTGAACGAGCAGTTCTATCTGCAGCAGCAGGACCAGCAGGGAATCTTCATGGTGATGTGCTGGGTGTCCTCATGGGCTCAATCTCTGAGCCCAGCCTGCATATGGGAGAAGGGTAGGTTTACTCGAATGGGCAGGGAGAGATCAGGTTGGCAAGGTGCCCGCACACAGAAGGCACCCTGTGAATGCCCACATCTTCTCTTCTAGGACAGGGAAGGGGTGTGCCTCAGACGCGGTGCCCCTGGGGGTCTAGGGACCTCCAGGTGCGTCCCTGACCTGCTGAGACCTTTGAGCCGGCCACCGACTCCTCTGAGCCTCAGCCTCCTCGTCTGTACGGCAGGGAGAATAAAAACTCACGAGACTAACTCCATCATGGACGCACTGGACGCACGGCAGGGCACACAGCGAGCACCAGTGTTTGCCGCAACGGCGCTGTTCTCCTCTTGCTTCTAAACTCAGGATAGTCTGGTTCCCCGCTGTCTGCTCCTCTTCACTGGCTATGAAATAGGGCAGCAGCTGAAACAGAGGCCAAGAAACTCACTCGGGAGCCTATTTTCTGGGCTTGAGCAGGCAGCGGCCGTCGGTGCAGTTCCCCGGCCTCACCGCACGGGGCCGCCCTTCCTCAGGGAGACGGAGCTGGAAACAGTGCTGAGCATCTGGCTTATTTGTTAGAGCCTCTGTTGCCTGGAACGCATGGTTTCCTTTGGATTTGCAGAGTGAGAGACCTGGTTTCCTTCCTCCCTTCAGCCGAGTGGTTTGAGTGAGATTCAGGATAAACTCCGCATTACCTGTGAAACGCTGTTTATTAAAAGTGCAGACTCCCTTTCCCTTCCTCACGTGCGTCCCCTGCGGACATGAGCCGGAGGCAGGAGGCACACCTTTGCCGGGAGGACACCGCCCATGTCTGAGGAGTTGGAAACAGTGGGATGGAGGGTGTGGGTTTTGGACAGTCATTCACCAAAGAGTCACTGGGGGTCTGCTGTGCGCACGGCACCTTCAGCAGGGTCTGCATCCAGCAGAGGTGGCCGTGAGTGCGGGATGAGGTCGGCTTGTGAATCCAAGGTGGGCCAAGTGGAATTGTAGGTCCTGAGTGTATGGGAAAGAGGGCAGAGGAGAGCAGGGCGGGAGGTTGGCGGCTGCGTGAAGTAAGGGCTGGGCCTCCCTCCCAGCCTGGCTCCCCAGCCGTCCTCTGTCACCCGCTGGGCCAGGAGCTGGCTGAGGGCAGGACTCTGCTTGTTCGCTGCCGCCTCTTTAGCACCTGGAACTTCAGCCCGGGCCATCGCAGGTGCTCTTTCAATATTCCTCCAACTAAGCAAAGAAGGGAGTCTGGGGGAGGGCTTCCCGTCCCCAGGGCCAGCTTGTTAAGCTGTGAGATCACATTGGGTCAGTCCTTGCCAACACATTTCGGGGAGAGATGACGAGATCAGCCACCGCGCTGCCTGGCTTGTAGGAACATAGTGGCTGCTAATTCCATTTTCCTACGGACAGCTTGCTCACGTTTTGACAGGGTACATCCATTAGTCTTATGTTAAAAGACCGTGCCCCTTGTTTTAAAGAAAAATTTTACTGAATTTCGTGAAAAAGGAAATTTATGACCCAATGCAGAAATTGCGCCTGGAAGTTCCACTTGTTGGAGAGAATTGCATTTTTCTTTAACCTGGACCCTTAGCTGCAAATGGGAGGGAAGCCGTTGATTTGGGCTTTGGCTGTCGAGTGGGGTCTTGTCTGCTGGACCCTTCCCAGAGCCATGTGCTCAGTAGTCGTCCTTGACGGTGGGTCCTTCCCTGCCCCTTCCTACCTCCTCCCTCCCTCCCCCCAGGAGACAGGGAAGGCTTCTGAATGGAAAAGGAGTGCTTTTCTGATTTTTGCTGCTGCATAATGGTTTTAGGGACATTTTATTTGGACCTGCTTTTTTTTGAGTCTCTCTCTTCCTTACATTGAAATATATTTATTTATTTTTAATTTTTATTATTTTTAATTCTTTATCATTTCAAGTATTTTGCATATAGTATTACATATGTCTCCTTCCCCCCACCCCCATTGACCTCTCCCTGGCCATCCCCACCCCTACATTGAAATTTTTGTCATTCTCTCTGCTTTCCATGTTCAGGGGGTCCAGGGTGGCAGGGGTGCCAGGAGCGAGAGTGGGAGATTTGAAAGGCCTCTGGTGTTGGGGGTTGTGCACGGCTGGTGGGGTTAGAGGATGGGGTGGCAGCAGGATTGATGGATGGGCGGTGGCAGGGCTGGGGAGCCCCCGGAGAATCCTTGTGCTACGGGAAGAAGTTTGGACGTTATCCTGGAGGGTCCTCGCAGCTACTGAATGGCTTTTAGCCATTGAGGGTCATAATCAAATTGGTGCTTTGGAAAAATCACTGAGCCCGTAATGCGGAGGGTGGGTCTGACAAGTCGTGCGTGCGTTCATTTACCAGTGCCGTGCGCTGTGCTCCATGCTTAGCACTGCGCCCTACGCTGGTGAGGCAGAGGCCACGGCAGAGACTGTGCAGTAACAAGCTGATGGTTATTGCGGGAGAGGGACACATAACACAAGATGTAATGCAAGGTGGTCATTGTAAGGGCGCACAGAGATGGCAGCAGGCGCCAGGATGCCCACCTGGACTGCTCCAGAGGGTTTCTAGGAGGAAAGACAGAGTTTGGAAAGAATTGTAGGGGAGATGGGTGCTCATCCAAAGGGCAGACTCGGAGACAGACACGCATACAGGGAGGACGCCATGATGGGAGGACCCAGGGGAACGTGCAGATGGCCATCTCCAAGCCAAGGAGAGGCCTTGGAGGGAACCAACCCTGCGGCACCAGGGTCTCAGACTCCCGGCCCAGCGCTTTGAGGCAGGACTTTTCTGTTGGTTCAGGCCCGGTGGTGGTTCTTCACTGCGGAGCCCTAGCCGACTGCTGCAGGGAGGAGGGGAGGCTGTTCAATAGGAGGCTCTCAACGGGTCAGCTCCAGCTGCGGATGGAAACCAGACCTCCGTGTCCTGAGATCGCAGCGCCCTCTGCACAGGGCTGCTTTGTTGCTAGTGTGGCCTGAGGTCACAGCCCTGCTGAGTCATGCCCCCGGCCCCTCCTGAGCAGGAGTCAGGGTGTCAGGACCCCCCTCCCTCTTTATCCTTCATCTGCTGTCAATCTCAGCCTCCTCTAATCTGTCCCTGTGCGGTTGATTTTTTGCAACCCGAGTGTGGGAGTGAGATGAGTCCTTGATAAATGTCATCTTCCTGGTTTGATTCCATATATCAGCCAAAAGTCGCTTACAATTTCAGCTCTCTGTCTTTCAGGTTAGCTTTCCCTGGAGACCTGTGGTGTCCACAGAACTGAAATAAACTTGCCTATTTTGTCTTTATTTAAGTCACTGATGGGGAAAAAAACCCCACCTGTAGGAGACAATGCCAAAGGGGCAGCACTGAGGGCAGAGCTCTGCCACACCCCAGGGATCGGGTTGAAAATCCTTCTCCTCGTGCTCCCGGTCCCAGGACCATCTCAGCCCCCATCCCTCCCTCTCATTCGCTGTCCCTTACTTGTGGGTGTGGCTTGCTCATCTACCAGACGGTCTTCACCCCTGTCAGTCTGTCCTGCTGGTCTCTCCTGGTTCTAGTGATCATGTTGCCCCGCATGGTGCTTCGGGCTAACCCCTCTGACCCAGCTGGTATCCACCCCGATGAACTCCTAGGCCTCAGTGCCTCACCTATAAAGTGAGGGTAGTAATGACAATTTACTCACATGAGGGTGTTATGATGATTAATCGGAGTAATATCAGTAGAGAATTTGGCAGTAATGCTAAGGCCTCAATATACATTCATCAACCTGATCACTGCACCACTGCAACCACCACCACCATTACCACCACCATCATCACCACCATCACCACCACCACCACCACCACCACCACCACCACCATCACCACCACCACCATCACCACCACCGTCATCACCACCATCACCCCACCATCACCATCATCCCCGCTACCTTCATCACCACTGCCACCACCTCCACCACCTGTATCACCATCTCTATCACCACCACCATCACCACTCTCACTACCTCCACCACCATCACCACTCTCACCACCTCC
>NW_006282874.1:294159-297369 GCF_000327345.1 Myotis davidii
CACCACTCTCACCACCTCCACCACCACCACCATCACCACCTCCACTTCCACCTCCATCACCACTGCCACCATCTCCACCACCTGTACCACTATCTCCACCACCACCACCACCTCCATCACCTCCACCACCACCACCACCACCATCATCACCACCATCACCACCACCATCACCGCCACTGCCTCCATCACCACCGCCTCCACCACCTCCACCACCTGTACCACCATCTCCACCACCATCGCCACCATCATCACCATGTGCACATCCTCATCAGAGCATCCCGCCTGCATGTCTCACATGCCTTGCTACTGCGTGGCAGGCTGCTGGTGGTCAGCTGTGGCCGAGCAGCTCCTGTTTCCTCTCATGCCATCTGGAAGTCCTTTGGGGTTTGTGCAGTGCTGTGCAGGCGTCCGCACATACATGCGTGTGTATTTGCATGTGCATGTGGGTGGGTGTCTCATAGAGGCCTCTGCTGGAGGTTCCTCAGGGCTCATACTTGTGTTTTGTTTACTGACTCACGTGGAGCAAACGCTTGGATGAGCTGAGCGTGGAGCTAATAAATATTTGCCCACTACCTTGGAAGAGATGATTTATACACATTTTAACCGACACAACAACCCTTCGTGGTGGATGTTCTCCTCTTTTCACTAATGAGGAACTGGAGGCCAGTCTCTAAAGCAGCAGAATAACATTCTCATTCCCACCGAGAGCCAAGGCACCTGCCGTTGCTTGGACCTTCCTGGTCACTGTAGGGTTGGCTGGCCATCCGGGGCCACGCCGACCGTGCTGGTGGGACCCAGGAGTGGTGGTTCGTGGGGAGCCTGACACAGTGGGGTGCAGGCAGAGGGTGATGACAGGCACAGTTCCTGCCCCTTGCAGAGTGGGCATCCACTGCACCGGCTTAGCTCCCCCGGACACGCTGGTGCAGCCCAGCACAGTACAGACTGAGAGTGGGGACCTCACCTGGCACTTCCTCCTGTAGGTACAGGGACCCTGACAAGAAACCCTCTCCCTAGTGGGTTAGCTCCTTCAGCAAATGCAGTCAATAGAACGCGGCTGTAAACAGCGACTGTGAATTAACAGTTCATCCTCCCAACAAAGTAGGAACAGATTGTACCAATGAATAGAATTCTAATAATTTTGCCTCTGCTCGCGTGCTCACTGTACCATTCATCTTGTCCTGGGCGCTCGGAGTGCACCGGTGCCAGGAGCCGCGAGGTGAATACGGCATTGTTGGAGGTGAGTCTCTGTGGGTTGCAGCGGGGCAGCCGGAGGCCTGTGGCTGAAAGGAAAGCCTGTTGGAGGAGCCTCCCGGGGTCAGGGTCAGGGTCGGGGTCAGTGCAGACGTGCAGCTTCCCGTGAGACATGCTGGGAGGGGGGATGGCAGGCATGCCGCCCGAGGGGCTGCCCCTGTCCTGAGTGGGGGTGCGCACAATTGAGGTCATTGTGGTCCATCCCAACCACTGGGCGGGAAGAAGGAGCTGATGAATGGACCATCCTCAAGTTTCCTCTCAGGTGGGGGTTCCTTGCCGCACCCTGGGATTTTTCTCTCTGACAACAGAAAACTTGCCCCAGAGAAGAGTTCAGTGCAGTCAAGCTGAGTCCAGAACCCAGTGTGGAGGCAAGTGCAAGTGGGTGAGTTCCCGTGCCGGTGCGTGGAAACGAACTCTCAGAATGGAGAATCGTGATGGAGGGAGTCCCGCTTATTAACGTGATCCAGTGGGTAGTGCTGAATGTTGAGGTGGCCTGCCTCCCCCGCGGGCTGGGCGCCTTCCGTCCGCCCGCACACACTCCCCTCGCCCATTGGCGTGGCCACAGGAGGATGAGCGCCCATGGGAGGAGGGCAGGGCTTCGGCTCTCGGTCACTGCCCTGCTCCCGGGATGGAGCCAGTGCGTGGCACTCAGTAGGGTCTCAGTGACTGTTTCCTGAGTAAGTGGGCGGCTGCATGGCGGCGGTCTCTCTACCAAAAGTCCCTCCCACAGCCCCAGCCTCACGCACCCGGCACAAGTGTGGGTGTCTGCCCAGGGGCCTTGGCGCTGACCCCCGTGCTCTTCCTGGATGATGCTCTGTCCCTTTGCTTCGTTCAGCTTCTGTTTTCTCTTCTGTAAATTAACTCTCTGCGGCTTTTTCTTGAAAATCAATGGAAATAATACATATAAAATGCTTTTACAACCGTGAAGTATTGTTGGCGATGGAGCGCTGTGTGTGGGGGAATCAATCACTAATTACGCTCATGTGGGCCATAGTGCTGTTCACACTTATCACACTCAGATCAAAACAGCTCTGACAGTGTTAGGAAGGTCTGACTTACTCTTTCATCTCCCCTCTTCCCGCTGTGGAGTTATCAAGCTGTAAGTAGACATCATGACTCTTTACAACAGAGGAAGGGAGACAGCACATCTTATCTCTCAGCCAGCTTCTCTGGGCAGCGTTGGCCCCTGCAGCTCGGCCTCCCCTCTGATTATGAGCACGCCTTGCTGTCTTCCGCCGAGAAACCGAGCCTCTGTGAGACGTGAGCATCCACGCGTGGCTCAGAGCACGTGCGCAGGCCCTGCCCCGTAAAGAAAATACCTGCGAGTAGACACTGACTAGGTCGGTGGCATGGTGGTCAGCACAGGGAGGGCTCAGATGTAGACAGCTCTTCTTGTCCACGGAGGCGTTTTGGCTCGATGGGGTTTCTCTGCTTCAGTTCGCACCAAGTGCATATTAGACTGTTTAACATTGCCGGGTGGTGAAACATGGGACCGAGAAATGGAGGAGAGAAGGTGACGCAGAAGTAGAGAAAACGGGGACATCGGGACAGAGATGGAAGGACACCAGTGCTCACTGGGCCTGTGTTGCTTCATCGTATCTGGTTACAGAGTCGCGCTGGAGAGGAGCGCTCTGCCCCCTTCTCTCTCCACCAAGAGGCCGAGGCTCCTGGGTGTCAAGTAACTTGCCCGACATCATAGGGCTCACAGACCACAGGACCTGGTGTGCGGGAGACTACAGGGCAGGGTGGGCACCTGTGTGTGAGCGCACCAACCAGCACAATCTCTGACTCAGAATCCTTCTGCGTGCCAGCCCTAAGTTTTTGAGAACATGTTACGCCTACTTGATATCTCTTAAGGTGTACGTATGTGAAGAACCTTGAAGAAATAATAAAATTCATTCGAGCGACAAAAACACAGTATATGATGATGAAAAATACATTTATTTTTTAATGTATACA
>NW_006282874.1:297480-301851 GCF_000327345.1 Myotis davidii
AGCTTGTTAGCTATTACTTGTCGTATATAATAAAAGGCTAATATGCAAATCGTCCCCTTGGGAGTTCGACCGGGAGACTGGGAGTTCAGGAGTTCAATTGCTTGTTATGATGTATGCTGACCACCAGGGGACGGTGCGGAACATGGTGGGCGACCAGCTGTGGCGGTGTTGGGGCAGTGAGGGAGCGAGGGAAGGAGGAGGCGGGGAGGCCGGGAGGCAGGGAACCTGATTGGCCCTGATCACCAGCCAGGCCTAGGGACCCTACTTGTGCACAGATTTCATGCACTGGGCCTCTAGAGGCAAGTAGTGGAGAGAGGCAGGCAAGAGCCAGAGCAGGAAGGTGGAAGTAACATCTTTAAAAGAAACTTACAAGCTCAAATTAATTCTAAAATACAGAGTTTTTTTTTCAAAAAATATTTTAAAAATTGATTTCAAAGAGGAAGGGAGAGAGAGAGATAGAAACATCAGTGATGAGAGAGAATCATTGATTGGCTGCCTCCTGCATGCTCCCCACTAGGGATTGAGCCTGCAATCCCGGCATGTGCCCTGACTGGGAATCAAACTGTGACCTCCTGGTTCATAGGTTGACGCCCAACCACTGAGCCACACTGGCCAGGTGATTTTTGTTATTGTTTTGATTTTTAATAATTTTAAGTAGAGTTGGTTTCTAGGAGCATGCCTTTTAAATGGAGATGCTTGCATCCCAATCATGTGTACACACATTCCCCTGCACACATGCCTACATAGTGCCATGGACACATTTTCCTAAGGTTAGTGTAGGATTTAGTTCTTCACAAGGCCTCCCCAGAAGCTGCTGCATGCATGGCAGACAGGCACAGCTGCCCCTTTGCGTATACAGCATGTGGGACATGTTTCCTCAGGAGGCAGAGGGTGTCCGGAAAGTCCAGCATGTGAGGCGAATTGAGTGCGTAGCATTCTCAAACACTTTGTTCTCGAAAAGGTTGTGAGCTTTAGACGGGGTGTCTATGGAAAATCTGTAGGAAACATCACGGCGAAACTTTAGACACTTCACCTTCTTAAGTCAGGATGTCTGCTATCACTGCTTCTATGTGAAATGATCTCAGTTCTGGCTCACGTAGTTGGAAAAGATAAAGACAGGAGAGGCGCCCGGCCAGTGTGGCTCAGTGGATTGAGAGGCATCCCATGCACTAGGAGGTTGAGAGCTCGATTGCCAGAGCGGGGCGTGCAGGAGGCAGCCGATTGAGGACTCTCTCTCATTATCGATTTTGTGTCCCTCTAAAATCAATAAAAACATATTTTAAAAAAGGCAGGAGAAGCATATGAATTGGAATGGAGGAGACAAAACTGTCCTTAATTGTGGGTGACGGGATTGTCCATATGGGCACACTGCTAGAGCTTGTGAGAGGTTTCAAGATAAAATATTGATAGCATCTCTCTATTCCAATAAGAACCAGTTAGAAAATCCAATTTAAAATATCCCCAGTCATAATAGCTACCAGTGTGCTAAGTACCTCGAACACCATCCAACAATGAATGCAAGACTTTTCTGGAGGGTGTGGAAACCCAAATGTAGCCCCGATGAAGCAGCAAAGTAAGCTCTATACTGCGTTCATGGAGGGGAGATGAAATATTACGAAGATGTCAACTCACTCCCAGATTAATCTGTTAATTACATGCGATTCCTGGCAGTTTTCCAGCAGGAGTTTTTAAATCAGCTTGACAAGCTAGTCCCAGAATTCATATAAAAGGAGCCAGGGTAGCCAAGATAAATCGAAGATCTTGAGCACATGGCAGAGGTTTGCCTATGAGCTGGTAAGCTTGCAAAGCAAGAGGATGAAACAGTTTGATCGATGGTTAGGGACAGACGGACAGTGGGAGAGACCGGAGGCCCTGTAACAGCCACAGGTCGGGAGATCGGACAGGCTCTGTTTCAGGCCGCAGGAACGCGTTGGTTTTATCTCTAAAATACAAATTCGTCTTACAGTTTGATGTTTTATAATTGTCAGCCAGATGGCAGCCCTAACACAGCTTTATAAAAACCTTCTGATAGATGGGGTTTTAGAATTGATGGGCGGCGGAACGACAGGGCAGCATTATAACCGAGTGGGAGAAAGAAGCACCTTCTCAGAAGTGATGCAGGCGCATTTGATACCCGTGGGAAAACAGAGAATCGGGAGACCATACGCAGTCAGTTACAGGTGAACGCCATGCTTACAGGTTTAGAAGCTACCGTATGGGCTCTCTGAACACGCTCGGGCAGAAGGGCCTCCTAGGCTGGCCTGTGTAAAGGAAAAACCCAGCCAGTTTGATTACATTACACTTTCCCAAAACGCTGCAAAGGAGACTGAACAACACTGAAAGCAAAGGCACATGTCCACTGCGTTTTGCATCTTTCAGTCCCTACCATCTGTCCCCAACAAGGAAACAATGAAAGAGACAGATAATCCACAGGAACGGAGCCATGACCAACACATCACCAGCAAGGACCGGCTGGCCTGAGGGATGCTCACTGATACGGGTCCATTTAGAGTTAGAGAGGTGGGCGTGGCTCTGAGCAGGCCTTTCCCCAGGAGCCTGAGCCTGTGGGGGGCCAGGCTGTTGGCGCCCCCGGCTGGGCCAGGGGGGTGCTTCTGTCTGGCTTCACTCTGACGGTGCCTGTGCCCACCGGGATGAAATGCTTTCACTGGTGCTCTTGTCAGCTCTGACCGGCTACGTGCATGTCAGCGTACCCTGGGCAGCAGCTCCGCGCTCTCCGCCCTGTCCTCCTGCAGTGGTCCTCCCCATAGCACCCTCCCTCCCAACATGGTGTTCCCCATCATCCTTTTCCTTTTGTTCTCTGCCTGCTCCTCCCCGAGGCAGTGGTTCTGTCTGTGGCTTCTGCAGTGCGTTCAGCACAGTGCTTGGCACACAGCAGTTTACATATTTGCTGACTAAGTGGCTGGATGGAGACAGGCAGTTTCCTGTTTGTAAAATCTGTACCTGTCAGGTTGGGAAAATTTTTAAAAAGTCAGTGATACCAGAAATGGCAAGGATGTAGCAGAACAGGAACTCACACAGTGTTGGCCAAAGTGGGAATCTGAGCAACCAGCTGGCACCATCCGGGGCCGCCTGTGGGGTCAGGTCCTGGGAGAAAGAAGCAGCAGGCACGGGTGGTGCCTGTGCCAGAGGTTAAGGCAACAGAAGGGTACTCAGCAGCCAAACGGGGAAGACGCCAGCTCCCCAGGCCTGAGGGGGGCAAGGAGGGGCCGATGGGATTACCAGCGCCATGGAAAGCGAGAGCCAGGGAAGCGTGGTGGACAGGACTCCAGTATGGGCACGCGGCCCTACTGGGCCATGGCGGGGAGGGAGTAGGAAACAGAGGCCCAGGCTGCCTCCTGCCTCCTGCCTCCTGCCTCTGACCTTCCAACCAGAGGCAAGGGCCCTGGTGATACCGCCCTAGGCCATCTGCTACCCAAGCCGCAGGCCAGATAGGCTGGGCAGAGGGCAGGGAGCCGATCTGGCACTTTCTGTGCTTTATCCTATATATTCTGTGAGGTTGGTCCAGCCAGCTCCACTTAAGAGAGGGAGACGAGGTGACACGTGAGGCCATGTATGTGGCTGGGCTGAGGCCTGAGACCCTCTGGCTGCTCTCTGGGGGCCGGGCATCGCTGGGCGCTCCCTCTTTGCAGACAGATTCTCATGCCTCCTGCATTCTGCTGCCCACATCCCTTCGGGCTATTGATGTGATGATGTCTGTTGCTCCTTTTTGAGGGATGGAGTGATTGGGGAGTTTTGACAGGCGGGAACAGAGGCACCAGGCGGCGGCTCCTGGTTCCATTCCATAGCTGTGTCCTTGGCCGTTGGCTCTGCTAACAGCTGCGTGGGTCCTATGGCCCAGTCTTTCCACGTTGTAACCTACACCTGAGCAGGGAAGAGGAAGAAGCCTCACCAGCTGGGTGCTGCTGGGTGCAAGGCATCTTTCTTCCACTCCTATTTACTCTTCCTTTTTTAAAAAAATATTTTTATTGATTAAGGTATTACAAATATGTCTTTACCTCCCCATTGTCCCCCATCCCTCCAGTCTTGCCCTCACCCTCACCCCGTTATCTGCGTCCATCGCTTATGCTTATCTGCATGCATACAAGTCCTTTGGTTGATCTCTCCCCCTTACCCCCAACCTCCCCTACCTTCCCTCTGAGGTTTGACAGTCTGATCGATGCTTCTCTGTCTCTAGATCTTTTTTTGTTCATCGGTTTATGTTATTCATTATAGTCCACAAATGAGTGAAATCATGTGATATTTATCTTTCTCTGACTGGCTTACTTCACTTAGCATAATGCTCTCCAGTTTCATCCATGCTGTTGCAAATGGTAAGAACTCCTTTTTTGCATTCCCACCAGCAGTGCACGC
>NW_006282874.1:302175-306311 GCF_000327345.1 Myotis davidii
ATTTTAACAAAGGAGGGAAAGGACCTGTTACTCAGAAAATTACAGGACACCATAAAAGAGATAGAGGAAGACATAACCAAATGGAAGGATATACCATGTTCATGGATTGGTAGACTCAACCTCATTAAAATGTCCATACTACCCAAAGCAATCTATGGATTCAATGCAATTCCCATTAAAATACCAATGACATACTCAAAAACCTAGAACAATTTCTCCAAAAAATATGTAATAAAAAAGACCCTGAATAGCTGCAGCAATATTGAGAAAGAGGAACAATGGTGGAGGGATCACAATACCAGACATCAAACTATATTACCAAGCCACAGTTCTCAAAACTGCCTGGTACCGGCATAAGAACAGACATATAGACCAATGGAATAGAATAGAGAACCCAGAAATCGACCAAAATCACTATGCTCAATTAATATTTGACAAAGGAGGCAAGAGCATACAATGGAGTCAAGACAGTCTCTTCAATAAATGGTGTTGGGAAAATTGGACAGATACATGCAAAAAAAATGAAACTATTTACTCTTTCTAACCATCCTGGGACTCACTGCATCACCCTCTCCACGAGTGAAGAGAAGGTTGGAGAGGTGAATGTACTTAGTAACTGAATGTGGCCACCCTGCAGCTCGCTGGCTCGGGTGCGGAGGGCAGCCTGCACTTAGGAGGAATGAGGACCAGCTGTCCCTGCAGCGCAGCGAGCCAGGATCATGTGGGAGGACTGGGGGGACACCCCTCGCCGGCGGCAGTGCTGTCACCTAGCTCGGGCGTGGCGTGTGGGTCCCGCCTGTGGCCCTGCAGCCAGCTGCCCGTGGCACCCACAGTGGCCGCCCTTCCTGGGTGGGGGATTCTGTGTGGCATGTCCTAGTGCAAGAAGGTCGCAACCCGCCAGTACTCGACTGTGCGCCTCCGCATTCGCTCCTTGGCGCCTGGAAGGAAGCGGTGCCGCCCGCGCTGCGCGTGTGTGGATGTGAGCGGGAGGCAGTGTTTCTGAGGACGTGGCTGCCAGTGCGACCGTGCGGAGCTATTTTTAGGCCCCTTCTCCCAGCAGCGCTGTTTAAAGATTCAGCGCAGGCTGCTAATAGGTATATTTATAACCATTCTGTCAGCTGCCCCAGCGTGCATGCGGCTGCAGAGGATGCTATTCTTGGAGGCGTTGCCATGGTTACCATTAACCCTTTGCCGCGGAGGAGTCTACCAGTCGTTGCGCTTTGTTCTCGAGGACTCAGTAGAGTAGCGTTTGAATGCATGCTGCGCTCCGGGACGGAGACAGAAACCGAGTGCATTGTATGCTTAACCCTGAATAAACTCGGTACGTGAATGAGCAGCACGAGTAATTAATATCAGGACAGGTTCCTCCCTTGTCCTTAACAACAACCACAGAATCGTAACGTTAGCTTGTACGCTGCGGCGCTGAGACCATCTTCTAATTGGGATATGGACCCCATTAATGTAATATAGACTCCCACGTGCAGCGAAGGAGGACCCCGCGCCTTACGCTACCTTCTTCCCGCTTTACCACCTACATTCCTCTCCTCTGCAGCCTCTTGGCTTAAGAAAGCCAAGCATCTCTACTAATAGTGTTTTGTTAACTAGAACACATCGACAGCAAGTTCTCCAAAACCAGCAAGCCTCAGAGCGCCAGCCCGGTCCTGATTCACCTAGAGGGGTCCCTCAGTCAGTGGGTGCAAAATAAATAGAGACATGGTCCAAAGAGCGGGCTCCCTGCCCCCACTGCCAATGAATCCCTGCTGCGAGGCGTGCTGTAGTCTCCTAACCACAAGTAGCTGCTAGTGGCAAGAGGAATTAAACAAGCAACTATTGATGCTCGAAGAACAAAATCAGTGTTATGAAAAGGTGGCACAGATGTCTGTTGTAACATAGAAACGTTGCCCTTTGGGCTGAATCTCAGGGATGAGTGAGGATTAGCACAGGCAGGGAAAATAAGAAAAATTACTCGTTGAGCGAAAGACCATGGCCATCTGTGGCCTGTCGGGGCAGTGCCTGTAGCACAAATCAATGCCAGGAAGGGCAATGCCAGGTGGGAGTGGGAGCTGGAGGGAAACCACGGGCTTGGCCGGGGAAGGCAGAGGAGCCCTCCGGGGAGCTATTGCTGACTGAGGAGCCCCCTGGGTTTTCAAGGAGAAAGCTGGACCTGGTCTGACTCCTGTTCCCGGAAGATAGCTATGTGGGTAAGGTGGCGGATCCTGGAGGCCCTTTGGTAGTGGGGGAGGAGGGATTGCTGCGGGGACTCTGAGACGCATTGGATTTTTCTTAATTGGTATGTAAGGACATTGTGCAGTTGAATTGTCTTTCATTTATTGATTGAGATGAATACAGGAGACATTTGTATGTTCTTGTTAAATGCCAGATATACTGCCAGGGACACTGGGGGAAGCAAGGAGTGAAGTATAGGCACTAACACACACACACACACACACACACACACACACACACCAGTAGGAAAATAGACGGTCCTCGCTGTTGAGAATGGTGACTTCGTTGGCAGACATGCATCTCTGGAGCCTGCAGTCTGTTCGAACGAGTTGAAGATGAATGACGTTTTGCAAGTGAGGAGTGTGTGGTGTGAGGCTGTGGCGAAGGGGTCAGTGCTGGGAGCTGGGGTGCCCAAGTTCCAATTCCAGCTCCTTAGCTTTGATCTCCTCGTGTGAAATGGAGACGAGGGAGAGGCTGCTCTGGGGTCCACGAGTGACCCCCGTAAGAGCGTGGCTCACTTCCATCAGCCCTCTGGTGTCCATCCATCGGTGCCCACCCCTCACCTGCCCAGCACAAGCCTGTCACCTGCGCCTGCCCACAAGCGCCGCCTTGCAGCAGTGCCCTCTCACGGTACGGTCTTCATCATGTTGTCTGTCTCCCTCACCCCTGCCCTCTTCCTCACCGCCCCCGACCCCCCAAGACAGTAATTTCCTCAAGGGCAGGAGCTGGTCTCAGATATCAGTATAATTCCCGTTCCTACAATGGAGCTTGGCTTACAGTACTACCAGTGTTGCATGAATGAACAAATGAAAGTAAAACTAAGAAACGATGAGTGACTTTTTGGTGGGGTGGGTTTTAAAAATTTTATTGGAAATTATTTGAGACATACCAAAAGGTGTGGAGAATAATATAATGACCAACAGTGTGTCTAAGGGGGCTCCTCTGTTGCCCTTGCAGTTCCTGTGTACGAGGAACCCCCATGCATCTCTCTGGACTGGACTTGTCGTGAAGGCAGCCCTCACTCCACGCTGCCTAACACCGGTTTGCATATTTAACTTTTCCCCCAGTTGAATGTGTGAATGGGGGTGGGACGCAGCGACGACCAGCTTCCACAGCGTGGCCGTGTCAGACACATTGGAGAGGAGGGTGAGAGGCAGAGCTGAGCCTTGGAATGCAGGGTGCAAGGTGCGGGGCGGGCTGGGCAGGGAAGGGGCGCCACCTGCGGCGGGACCCGGGAGAGAGGAGCAGTGTCAGTGGGACTCGGACAGTGCGGCTGCTCACCTGGTGCGGGCGCTCTGGCGCACAAAACCCAGGCATTCACTCTCTCTCCCTCTGTATCTGAGAAGTAACCGCAGCAGATGCTGTCCTGAGCCTGTGGATAAAGAAGCCGGAGCTTAGGAAGATAGTCATGCAGGCATTTCAGCAGCCACACTGAAAGCATCCCGGAAAACCAGGAGTTCCCAAGAAACCGAGGGGATTCTGGGCTTTTCTTGGGCAGCAGCTGTCACACCTAGTGCTATGCGCTCCACTTAGTCACCTTTATCTGTAAGTAAATCACACGGGTCAGGCTTCGCACTATCACTTTTTTTAACCACAAGAAATGAGCCTGTTGTCCTTCAGTCTTCTCTCATCGTCGCGCAGGCCAGGGGACTGCCACAGGCAAGAAGCCAGCGATGCATTACAAAGCTCTGGAGAAACTTCTAGAAAACAGCAAGGTGCTCCAAGGTATTTTATTTTTTAAAATGTGACAGGAGATGGATTTCTGCCCCTGGAAAGGATTGCCTACATTGTTTGGTGTCAGTTGCTCAGGAAGAAAGTAACTGAATTGGCAAGCCAGTGACACCCGGGGTGTGCAGGAGGCAACTGATCAGTGTTTCCCTCTCATCATTGATGTTTCTGTCTCTCTTTCC
>NW_006282874.1:306767-308295 GCF_000327345.1 Myotis davidii
ATAGAATACATTAAAAAGGGGGGAGGGTTGGAATCGACTTTTTAAGTTAGTCCCAGTGCTTCTCCCAGATGTGACCGAAGCTGCCTCCTCCGTGGGGGCCTCTCTGACATCCTCGGGAGCAGCACACGCTCCCTGCTCCTCCGTGCAGTGGCTGTGGGGACCCCCTCACCGCACCCCACGTGCTGTCTGGTGACCCGATTTTGTTCCATGACGTTTTAACAACACGTGCCTCTGGATTCCCTGCATCTGGCACCAGATTGGTGGGTGGCGTGAGCTGCATGCATTTTGAATGAATGAAAAGGGGTGAAGGAATGATTGAATAAAAGTATCGCAAGGGAGCTGGGTGGAACCGAAAGTCTTTAAAGTGAGATCTATTTAAAACCCCTCTCTGGGAGAAGCGCACTCTGTTGTATTAATTAACCCAGAAGCTTGGAAATCAGGGAAACGCTAATGATCTTTCCAGCTGCTGGAGAGCGGAGCTGCAGAGGCCCCGCCCCAGTCTCCACTTTCCCTGCCGCGCTACGCCGTGTTTTCTGGTAAAAAAGGAAAAGAAACCCCAATCCATCTTGAGTTGAAGACAGTTTCTTCTGTAGCCCAGCTCTGCCTTAATTTCTTCTTTTTCTCTTGTTTTTCCTTTTTTAAAATTAAATTTATTGGGGTGACATGGGTCAACATGATCATATAGGTTTCAGGTGTGGGTTTCTATGTTATGAGATGTGTATATTGCACTGTGTGCCCCCACCCAAAGTTAAATCTTCTCCCGTCACAATATATTAGGACCCGCTCAACCCACTCCCTTGTCTTAAGTTCTCTTCTGTGGCACCTGCAGATAGGATCCAGTTCAGGGTGGGGCCCCGTCGCCTCTCTTTCGGCTTCGGCCTCGGTCCTGGCCCAGGCAGGGTGCACACGCACGAGAAACCCCTTCCTAAAGGACTCATGCCACCCTCACCCTCGCTCACTCTCTGACTATCTGCTGGGCGCGTGTTCGTTGAGACGAGGCCTCCAGAGTTGGAATAAGGCTCAGAGTCAAGGACTTGGTCTCGCGGGTGCAAAAATGATATAGAAAGGGGGGCAGTGAGAGCCGGCTGTGGCAGACCCTGCATGGAGCCCCCACACAGTTCTGTGGGGCCCAGCTGAGCGGAAGGGGGTGTCCTTTCTGGCTGAGAGGAACCTGGGAGGGTTTCATAGAGGTGGTGACATGGGGAGACCTTATGCACGAGGTAGGAGCACTGGGAGTCAGAAGACCTGGTAAATTTCCTGCTTTACTTCTCAGCTGAGCTACCCTGGAGAAGTCACTGTCCTCTCCTGATCTCGGGCTTCTAACCTCTAAGATGGGAATATTAGCATCTCCTGAGCTGTGTGCGCGTGACAGTCTGTGCAATGGCGCAGCGTGCAGAGGTGCTTAGGGATCGCATGCCTCTACGGTGTTTTGTTGGAGCGGAACCTTAGACGATGCGTAGGCGTTGGGCATGAAGAAGCAAGGGTGTTGCAGCCAGCAGGGCCAGCCGGGCAGGGGGCAGGGGGCCGG
>NW_006282874.1:308663-311352 GCF_000327345.1 Myotis davidii
GCCCAGCTGCGGCACTGTCTGTGAAGGGGGGACCCAGGATGAAGCTGGTTGAGAGGAGCCGTTCTAGGGGGGATCCTGAAAGGACCTGTTTTGCTTGATCATGTTCTGCATTTTTGTGCAGCCGATTCATCATCAGTTTTCTTGGGCTGTGGATAAAATTAGCCCGTTCCTGAACTCGTTCCAGAGACGATGCTCCTGCCGTGTGCTTGCGGCTGGCACGGCCGGGCATCGCCGCTGCCTCCTCCTGCCCTACCCCCCCATCCCTGCTCCTCTCTGCTCCTTGCTCGGAGGTTACAACCCAGCTGTGCCCCCTGGGCCTCCCGGAGACCCACATATGCAGGTGGCTTGGGCGTGACGTTGGGCCGTACCTGGAAGAGGCCTGTCTGAGTGAAGACTCTTGATTGTGCTCAGGGAAACTGCTTCCAGGCTGTCTCCAGCCCCAAGGGTGTGGGGAGACGTCTGGGACTGTGTGGGAGCCACAGCCACAGCCACATTGCCACATTGCAGGGGACCAGGCTTAGGGGACCCAGTTGAAAAGCTCTCAGACCAGCCTGCAGGGCTTCGGTTCCAGCATGTCCCATCTCCATGGTTTCCTGTCCTCCCTCCCTCCCCGTGCTCTATTCATTGGCTCCAATAGTTACCTGAGCCCCGGTTCCTGCACCACAGGTGACACCAGCAACCCCATTCCATGCTGCCAGGAGGAGGCCCCTTCTTGGCCCCACCTCTGTTCTGTACCCTCTCCTGGTCCTGTCGCTGGGACCGGTGGGCCTGAACCTTAGTGCGAAGGGTGGCTGCTGGTGGCCGTACCAGTGCTCAGAAGGGCTGTGGTGGGCGGGCAGGGGTGTCGGACCGCGTCCCTGCAGATACTCGAGGTGCCTGAATCCTTTGCTGACCACCTGGAACCTGGGTTTCCTTGGAGGCCACAGCAGTTGTAGTGAGGGACATTCATCCGGAATAGTCACCCCTGGTAGCCTCCAGGACAGGCGCTGGCTGCACCCTGCGGTGCTGTGTGTGTTTCCACAGCCACTCTCCTGCCCTCTCCTGCCCTGCCCTTTGCTGTGGCTGGAGTCTGTGAGCGAACTTGTCCGGTGCGCGTGCCCGGCGCTCGCTGTTCTGTGGACACTGGCCGCTGGCGTCCTGCTCTCTGGGGAAGGGAGGCGCCTAAGTGCAGGCCTTCACCGAACCAAATCTCGGTTCCTTTTTTAAAAAAAATAATTATTTTTAAAAAATACGTTGTTATTGATTTCAGAGAGAAGGAGGGAGAGGGAAAGAAACATCAGTGATGAGAGAGAAATGAGCCCACAACCCGGGCCTGTGCCCAGACGGGGAATCGAACTGTGAACTCCTGGTTCATAGGTTGATGCTCAACCTTTGAGCCACACCAGGCGAGCTTGGTTCCTAATTTGTAAAATGATATTAAGATTTTTTTGTGAGAAAATAGATGTTCATGGACTTCGTAAGCTCTAAAATTAATATTCAGACGTGACTTCAGATGACGAGCAGTCGTACGTAAACACGTCGAGGTTCAGGAACTGGAATGAGTCACTTTGCCCCGCTGGTCTTTGCCCGCCTCGAGCTCTGGAGGAATCTATTTTTTCCTCCCAGACAACGTGCGTTTGATGTTGCATCTCTTGCCATGAGCGTTGCGCTGAGTCAGAGTCTGATTTCCAAACCTTTGAGGAGGAGACATACCCCTTACTGTGGCTGCTCACCTCGCTCCGTTAAGCAGTTTCACTTCCCGTGGGTTAACATTTTCCACTGCACGCGCTGCACTGAATGAAAGCTGCCATCGCCTACCTGCCGTGTGCCACGCACTCGCCCTCTGGTCACCGCCTCCTCCGTCTCCTTATCCACCTACAACCCACACGTGCCCACGCCGTCCTCCAGGCGCCGGGCGAGTCTTGGTGGGGGGAGGTGACTGCAAGCTGGTTGGGAAGACCTCAGGCTCCAGAGACCCGCCCTCCCTCCAGCAAACCCCGCCCTGGCCACCGGGACGGCCATTCCTGACTGTTTCTGTCAGTGGAAGCGGCCACACCGATGAAGGAGAAGGGCTGCCCGGTGTTCTCTTCTAGAGGAAGCTGCGGCCGTTGGATGGAACAGCCCGTCAGCCGGGCCTTGGCCTCCTGCTGGAGTCGCCTTATTAAAGTGCCCGCTGATGGAGTGAGCTGGCGGGCGCAGAGCTCGCTCCCTCTCAAAACCACGTTAAGGTGCTAAATGTTTTAAGGAGTTTTATCTGCTGCTGCATCTGTGTTAATCGGCCCAACACCATGGCTCTCAGGCCCCAGGCTGCCTTTGTTCCTTGCTCCAGGCTGACTCGCTCTGTCCCTTTCCTCCTGCTCCCTGTTCCGCTCAGTTCTGAGGGGTGCACACTGTCCTCCGCGTGCTGGGGACTCTGGGATTGCTGTCTCCCTGGCAGGTGTGGACACATGTATCTGCTCTGCATCTCAGGGCTGATGGTGCTGTTTCGTCCTGACGTGTGTCAGACCAGCTGCTCCTGGGGGCCTGCCATGCCCCAGGCTCTGTGTCAGGGGGTCGGGGGCTTGCCATGCTCCAGGCTCTGTGTCGGGGGCTTGCCATGGCCCAGGGTCATGAAAGAAACTGTCCATGCCCAACATAGGTAGTCATTATTCATTTTAAAAAGCTTGATGTATTAGTAAATTTTATATCATGCACAAATATATTTAATGTA
>NW_006282874.1:311467-320943 GCF_000327345.1 Myotis davidii
CTGTGTGGGGGGGCCTGCCATGCCCCAGGCTCTGTGTGTGGGGGGGCCTGCCATGCCCCAGGCTCTGTGTGTCGGGGGCCTGCCTCTGTCTTCACGAAGAAGGGAGGCCATCCCTTCCCTGGTGTTTTGACTTTCTCGGCCTGACTCCTGTGTGTGTGATGTCACCTGCATCTCTGGGCAGAGCCTAACCGTTTGGAGAGACGAATGCAGAACTTGGCTGAACGTCCAGCAAACATAAACCACCCAGATTAGCTCCAATGCTGGGCCCGAGTCACCTGGTGCCTGGTACTGGCCGGTGAAGATAAGGACACTGAGAATATTTTTAAAGTGTCAGCTGGTTAGTGTCAGTGAGAGAGCAAACGCTGCCCTCAGACTCGGGTTCTAACTGGCCGCCAGTCTGCCTCTTGGTTCTAAGCAGTGCACCCAGCAGGCCTAGGGGACGAGGCTGTACCTGGAGCAGGTGACACTGTGTGTACAGAGGTGCACGTGGTGTGACTGCCCATA
The DNA here is from genome assembly GCF_000327345.1 of Myotis davidii. NCBI lineage: Eukaryota > Metazoa > Chordata > Mammalia > Chiroptera > Vespertilionidae > Myotis > Myotis davidii. The sequence continues at coordinate 311,972 of NW_006282874.1, forward strand.
CCCAGGGTGACACCTGCATTCGACAGAAGCACTGCTGGGCGGCAGCGCCAGTCAGCCTGTGTTATCACAGCTGCACAGACAGAGCAGCCACGGAGGCTGGGATGGGCAGGATCGAGCACCTGCCCACTCGCCCACCGCGCCTGCCCACCTGCTGGGCTCTGTGCTCCGCATGGCTCCGGGGAGGAGGCGGGACCCCTGCCTCTAGGGCCTCAGGAAGCGACAGGCGGGAAGGCAGCTCCTGCGACCCACTGCCTCTCCTGCCTGCCATTCCAGCATCTCCCCAGAGAAGGGCTTCTCTTTCTCTCTCTTTAAAGAAATGTTTTTATTGTTTTTTTAGAGAGAGAGGAAGGGAGAGGGGAGAGAGATAGAACATCGATGAGAGAGAAACATCATCAATTAGCTGCCTCCTGCACGCCTTCTGCTGGGGATTGAGCTTGCAACCCAGGCTTGTGGGGAATCGAATCTGTGACCTCTTGGTTCCTAGGTCGATGCTCAATCGCTGAGCCCCACCGGCGGGAGAAGGGCTTTTCCCTTTATGGAGGTGAAACCCGCCACGATGGGCGAGAGGCCACTAAACGTCCTCACGTCACTTAGTGTTCAGTGTGTGTACGTGTCACTGCAGACCTGAGCGTCAGCTGCAGGGGCTGCTAGCCTGGGCCCATGGCCCATCGCATTTCCAAGATCTGAAGACGCTGGGTTCTGGGAGACATCTGGCCTCAAGGGCTCTGAGCCGGCGTTTCTCAGCTCCTGGTGTGGAGAGGTCGGTGCAGAAGGAAGGGGTGGAGCCCATGGCTGGCGGTGTGTCAGGTTCACAGGGACTTGGGGTGGAGTTGTGAGGGGCACAAACAGAGCTCGTCTTCTGAGGGTCTGTGTCCTGCTGCGCAGAAGGGGCGGGACGGATGTGAGCGCCTGAGGAAGGCCAGTTCTGAGAGGGACAGTCCCAGGAAGGAGTGTCCACGCCTGTCTGGGGACCAACTCCCCAGAGGGTGGCCTTTATTCTGAGGTCTGGGTAATGGGAACGAGACAGCCCGGTAAAGACCTAGGGGGTAAGTGGTAGTTTTCCAAGCAGAAATGACGCCAGAGTGACGGTGCGGGTGGGCGGAGCCTGGCACCTTGAGGAGCTGTGTGGTCCAGTGCGCAGACACTGGGAGCCGAGTCCGCTCCTGAGCGTTTGTCTGCAGGCAGAGGGTTGGGGGGCAGGGGTGTGGTGGGACGTCCCAGGAGCGAGCCAGGGAATAGTATGGCCTGGCTGTGCTCTAGAAGGACCACTGGCTGCTGGCTGGGGGTGGGGGGTTTTGGGAGGGCAGGGCTTGGGGGAGCGTATGCTTGTCATGTGGATGAAGTTTGGGAGGTGTGACCGCCTGCTAGGCCTGGGTGTCACCTGACCACCTTCCCTCAGCATGGGTCCCAGCCGAGCCTCTGCGAGCCGCAGCCCGGCCAGGTGCCATCGTACCCACCACGCAGCAGCCTGGGAGGCAGCCTGGCAGCACTGGGAAGGAGGGGTGTTTATTTTTAACAACATCTCAGGGGATGAAACATGGTTCATTGATGGAGAGGCTGCGGCTCCCACGTGGAGAGTGCAAGGCGCGCGTTATCACCGGTATCACCCAGCGCCGTCGCCCTCACCCACTCTCCAAGGTGGGGGCAGTGACCTCGGCAGGCGCCCCAGTCAGCAACTGGCCCCCGTCCTGTCCAGGTGGCCGGCAGAGCAGAGCAGGGCGTTTGCTGGGAGACAGCAGGTGGCCAGCTGACGACATCAGCAGCTGCACGCTCCCTGCTGGGAGCCGGGAGATGGGGCCCCGGGTGCTTGGCTGTGTGAGCCACAGAGCAGCTGGTGTGGCCATGCCAGGGTTGTCGGTGACCCTCATTTTACCAGACCTCCCTTCCGCATGGAGAAGAAGGCAGGGTTTGTATTTAAAGAGATTTGATCAGGATGGTAAGGATAGAAAAAGTTGAAATTTATGATTTTTAGTAGAGTCTAGTGGGTTTCGAGTCTTAAAAAAAAGTATATATATATGCATCCTTTCTGCCAAGCCATGCGGAGAGAACCTGAGGTGTGAAAGTCACAGCCGATGCGGCCCAACTTGGGGCGGGCGTGTGGGCCCAGCAACCCTGAGGCAGCTTCAGCAGGCGTGGAGTCGGGTGGGGGTGGGGGAGCGCCTTCTAGGAGTCCTGGGCCAGGAGGTTGGCAGAGGTGTTGGGAGGGAACACGGCTCGCCCTGTGTGTGTGTGTGTGGCCCAGGTCTCTGTGTCATAGGGACTGGCCGTGGGTCAGGCACATACACAGCTAGTGCTGTAGAGCGGCTGAGAGCACAGTCTTCAGGGACCAGCTGCCCGGCCCCAGCCCTGCCATCTCAGCCAAGGCTGAAGCTCTCCAGGTGCTGGTTTCCTGCCTGTACAACAAGAATGGTGACAGCTCAGCACCTGCCTGGCACCTCATCTCTTGGGGTCGGCGGGCCAGGGCAGGGCAGGCTGTCTCTGTGCTCTGAGGTGTCAGCCCAGACCAGGCCCTCAAGGACACGGTCATCTGGTCCAGAACCAGACACGGCTCCCGCACGCTGGTCACCACTGCGCCCTCCACTGTCCAGCCCTGCCTGCCCATCGGCCGTACCTGAGGCATGTTAGCCGGGCGCCCTCTCTTCCCGGCTCTGCGCTGGCCTTCGGGATGGCAGGCGGGGCCAGGTGCAGAGGCCGCGCATCATGCAGCGCTGGACGCGGACCCATGGGCCCACCGCAGGGTCTTAAACAGAAAAGAAACGCGCCCAGCACGCTCACCCCCGGAGTAGCCATTAGGCGGATTAAAAACTGCTGGGTTCCCATCCAAACGGGAGATGAATGGAAAGGAACGATACTAATAATATTTTTATTGCCTTATCCATTAGGATTTTGAGTGGACAATTTTACATTTATAGAGATTTACTCTCGTTATAATAGTGTAACATGTTTACTATAGAAAATGTTGAAAATGAAAAAAATGTGAGAAGAAAGAACCCCGTGGTTCCGTGCCCAGACTCATTAGCATATTTATTCTCTTTCCTAAGCATGCTTTAGAGCAGCCCCATGATGGAGTGCCCGGCATGATAGATGTTGTCCTAGGTCAGTGATGGCGAACCTATGACACGCGTGTCAGAGGTGACATGCGAACTCATTTTTTTGGTTGATTTTTCTTTGTAAAATGGCATTTAAATATATAAAATAAATATAAAAAATATAAATCTTTGTTTTACTATGGTTGCAAATATCAAAAAATTTCTATATGTGACACGGCACCAGAGTTAAGTTAGGGTTTTTCAAAATGCTCACACGCCAAGCTCAAAAGGTTCGCTATCACTGTCCTAGGCTCTTGATTCGAACATCTCTCAGGGTGGTTCCCCTGGGTACGCCCGTGGGATCTGAGGCTCAGCTGGACAGGCTTGGCCAAGGCCGCATGGCTGGCCAGTGGGAGGCGGGACGCGAGCCCGTGTCCAGAGTGATTCCATTTCCCAGTCCCCACGTGCCTGCACCCTGCCTCCTAACTCAGCGTTAGTCCGGAGGCATCTTCCCACTTCAGGTCACGTTAACGTCAACATAATTTAATGGTTAAATGACATTCCACTGTCCTATGTCACCAGACCATTCGAAATAGCTTCTCCACAGGTTGGATTCCAGGTTAGACTCTCAGCACAGGGTCCCAGAGGTAGCATGGCTTCGTTTTTTAAGTCCCTTGTTAGACCAGCTGTCAAATGGCGTTCCAGAGAGGCTGTGCCCACCCTGCATCGCTGGCCATGTGGGGGCGTCTGTCCCTCCGCGCCCTCCAGCAGCGGACATTTCCATCGTGATCCCCTCCAACCAGCGTGGACTCCGCCGAAACGTGTGACTGTGCCCTGTAGCGTGGGCACACACTCTCCCACCAAATCAGACCACTTCTTTCGTTTAACCGAAGAAGAAAAGAGGGTATTCCTCAATCTTTTGCAGACGCTTCATTTCTAGCAGAAAAATGAATTTGAAGGGCAGGCTGGAGAAGCGGGAAGTGAATAACAGTGTCAAAGGCTGGGGAGTCAAACAGTATCTGCAAGTTTAGTAGTTTGTCACCCTTAACTCCTCCCCCCTTTCTTGTGTCTCTGTCACCATCTTAATGTCAATTAGGTTGTTAAAATGCATTAGAATAGAAGAAGCGGTGACGCTTTCCTCTCTCTCCTGTCTGCCTCAGAATGCTCCTCCGCCCTGCCCTCCGGGGCCTTGTTTGGTGGGGAGCTGGGTGCCAGGGGCTCGCTCTGCCTGGAGGAACCCGCGCTCCCTGGAACACCTGTCAGCCCTGGAGACCCCGCTGCCAGCGTCCTGCTTCAGACGCTTCTTCCTTTAAATTCTTAGAGAGATGGCCGCTGGCCCAATCACGAAGGCGTGGCTTCTGTGGGGCTGACCACAGGGACCTGTGGCTTTTGTGTGGGCTGGACAGCAACTCAGATTTCAGGGAAGGAAGAAGTCAGCCAGGAATGTTAAAGCCCGTCCTTGCCCTGGCTGACAACATCCCTCCCTTGTCACAGTCCCTTCCGTCCCACCTGGCCCAGCTTGTTCTGAGGCCACCTCTGGGCTAGAGAAGGCCGAGCCTGTGGCCCCCGGGAGAGGCCGAGTTCTCGCTGGACATTTGCTAAATCCCCGGTGCCAGGTGTGGAATGCATGTCTCCCTCCTCTGGGCGGGTCCCGTGTTGAGGGTGGAGGTGCAGATGGGTGAGGAGGACCAGCCTCTACTCCAGCCTCATCCCGGGTTTGTTACCCTACCAGTTTGAGCTTTTTAGTGGGCCATTTCACACTGACACAGAGACCTGCTTTCACTACGATAGAGCAGTGACCTGAACACCTGTGTGGCCATCTTTCAGGTGTGGGGGACTGCCCCTGCGATGGTCAGAGGCATTGCCGAGCACCTGGATCCTGCCCGCACCGTGACTGGTGGAGTGAACACTGAGAATGGCGCAGGGGCTTGGGGGTGGGGAATTGAGTAGCTAGAGATGTAGAGGCGGGCGGTGAGCGTGAGGGGCAGGTAGAAGCAGCGACAGGTGGCCTGTGTGGGGGAGGCCAGCATATCTGTCAGCTGCAGGGGCAACTGGGAACAGATGGCAGGGGCAGTTCATCTTGATGGTAACCTGGCGAGGGGATAGGGAGTTGCCTTCTCTGAGTAACTGGCAGTCATGTCTGCCGAGCCAGCAGGTGCCTTCCTGGAGGAGGTGGCTTTCCTGCTAGTGGCCAAGAAGAGTCTAGGATTCCTGACAGTGGGTGCATGGGTCTGTCCCAGCACCTTTCCCATGGCGCCGATGGGAGGACCTCGGGGGAGAAAGGTTGTGAGGCACCCTGAGCTCTTACACGCTGGCCGGAAACGCTGTTGGGCGCTCGGGTCAATATACACACGGCACGTGGAGCTCTGGCTGCGGCGCTGGAGGCACCTGGCCCGGCTCTGTGGGCCTGTGAGTCTCAGCAGCTGAGTCGGAGGGGGAGGAACGTGGCCTGGTGTGTTTAGGTCTCCGCAGTGCGGGCGCCGTTACCCGGAAGCGATTGAGGGCCTGTGCTGGACACCACCGAATTCCATCGAGTGCCTTGTTTCTTTAAAAAATGTTTTTATTGATTTGAGAGAGGAAAGAAGAGAGAGAAACATCAAAGATGAGAGAGACTCATTGATCGACTGCCTCCTGCACACCCCCCCTGGGGATGGATCCTGCAACCCAGGCATGTGCCCTTGACTGGGAATCGAACCATAACCTCCTGGTTCATAGGTCAACCCTCAACCACTGAGCCACGCCAGTTGGGCAGGACCATGGTTTATTTTGATTTTATTTTCCTGATGGTACAAGGTAGGAGTTGAGGATTTATTTATTTTTGGTATTCAGGTCTCCAGCTGTTCCAGAAACATTTGCTAAAGACTTTCCTTCCTCCATTGAATTGCATGTGCAATTCTGTTGGAAAGCAGCCGGCCATGTGTGGGGTCTGGTTCTGTTGTATTGATTCCTGTGTCTCTTTCACCAGCACCCCCGTCCTTGGAGCAGCCTTAGAGTAAGTCTGGGAGTCAGGGTGTGAGTCTTTCCACTTCTCCCTTCTCAGAAGTGTTTTGCTCTTCTGGTCCCTTTGCTGTCCATGTTAATTTCAGAATCAACCCCGAAATCCTGTGGGAATTCTGACCGGACTCGCTACACATACATTTGGGGGAAATGGACATCTTTCCATAAACATGAAATACACCTTCCGTTTGTTTAGGCCTGTGATCTGTCTCCTCAGGGCTTTGCAGTTCTCAGTGCACATACCTCGCTCTTAGGTTTTTTAGGTTTGTATCGACATGTCATGCTTTTGGTGCTCGGGTCCTCTGTGAAGGGAGACAATTTTCTTTCTTGCTAATAGTGTTTGTTTTGTTTCCTGGCCTCATTGCGGTCGCTGGGAGGTGTGTGCATGCAAGCTACCTGGGTTCACTGAGGCTGCATCCATTTGTGAGTGTGCGTGGGGGCCTGGCCCAGAGGAACCTGCTGGCCATTCCAGAGCCCTTTGCAGAGGCTGGCGCTCACCCAGGCCCACCACCCTGCCCACCCCTGCCATCTGGGGTCGCACTATCTTTCCCTCTTAGAGGAACTGCCTGAGGCTGTAAGTGGTTAACGTGCAGGTTCTGTGGGCATTGAACCTGGGCCCCAAGGCCTGACCCTGGCTCCGGAGCTTTCTGCACCTACACGGCCCTGGGTGGTGGTAGAACCGCAGAATCAGTGGACTTCTGCTCTTCACATGTCACTGAATTGCTCTTCTGCTGACGTTCTCTAGAAGTTCCGCGATGCCGTGGCTCCGGGTGTGTGTGTGTGGGCAGCGACGTCGGGGGTGGGGGTGTGTGTGTGTGGGCAGAGGCAGGTGCCCTTCCTTTGCAGGTGGTGCTGTGCTCCAAGCGGGGCTGGAAGGCCTGCTCTATTTGCACTGGGCCTGGACCCCATGTGGCCAGTCAGTGGTGCCTTTCAGAAAGTCATTTTTTCAACATTATTTTAAATCGTGTTCTCCTCCTTATGTTTTTTTTACCCTCAGTGTATTGTGGATGCGAGGGAGAGTCAAGGTGCATTAGTTAATGGAGCGACACCGGTTACATAGTGACACTCACATTGATGCCGAAAGGCTCATGCTGATTCGGGTGGTTAGTCCTCGCCGACTTAATCTATTAGGCAGAGCTGTATTGCGGAGCCAAGCGAAGCGTCGTCACGAGTGAGGACTGAACAAGTACCCGAAGCAGCGCTGTTAGCGGTAAGCGAATTAGGCCGTGCTTGCTGCCTGCAAATACAAATGGACTGTTTGATTGAAGAATTTCATGACACAGGTGCTCACCCTTTCTTGTGTTACCTGCCGGCCCCGTTCCATTCGGAGGCCGGCTGAGCTTGAATTGTTCTTTTGGGTGAGGACTGTTAATGGTGGCAATTCTTTGACAGTGAAAATTTAGTTCATAGTGAGCGTCTCCTCCAAATATAAGTTTCCATCCCTTGGGCACTTGCTCAGGAGCCTCTGCCTGGATGCGCAGTGACCGCAGTGTCTGACAGGCCCATCATGGTTTGCATGGTTCCCTCCCGTGGAATCTGTGACGTCAGGGGCCCCCAGCAGCAGAAAGGGAGCACAGGGCATGTGTCTTCACACATGTTGTTCCTTTTGCCTGCAAAGCCACCCCTCCTCGCTCATCCCTGTGAAGCCCGTTTCTTTCTCAAAGGCGCACCGTCATTTCTCCAGGGCGCCTTTCCAATTTTCCCCGGGGGCTGCTCGAGCGCCGAGCGCGGCCTGAGGACGTGGAGATGAAGCTGCCGCAGCCCTGGTTCACAGGAGCTCCGATAGGCTGACGGTCCCACATGTGTGTGCGCACGTGTTGTGTACACAGTGATGTGCAGATGTGTGTGTGTGTGCACACAATAGGCAACTCCAGGGTAAATGTTTGCAAAACTCCAGGACAGGCCCAGGGATGGAGGTGTCTAGTGAGCCTGAGAGGTGGAGTGAGTGAATGAATGAGCGAATGAATGAATGAGTGAATGAGTGAGCAAGTGAATGAATGAATGGAGAGTCCGGGAATGGCTTACAGAGGAGAGGCAGTTGACACAGGAAGAGGAGAGAGGGAAGGAGATTCAAGGGAGGCTCGTCCGTGGGTGTGGAGTCTCACAGGTACCGAGCTGACACCGAGCCCATGAATGTTTAGCGGGCGGGCCTATGGGAACTCGTCTCCAGTGACAGCCCAGTGCCATCCCCACCCCTGAACTTTAGATATTAAGACTCTGAGAGGTGACCAGGGAGAGGAAATGAATTTTCCCTCCTCGCCGATGATTTCAATCTCAGCTCATTAAGGGCTGACCCAGGAGTCTTCTAAAACCGAGGAGGGCAGCATGGCAGGGATGGGACAGACGTGCCCTGTGTGCTGCCTCGTTGGCCACGAGCTTCCTGTGTGTGATGTGCTTAGAAAAGCAAAGGCTGACACCAGTGCCACCCACAGCATCGTGGCCATGGCCACTCTGGGAGGTGGGCCAGGCGCTCCCTGTTCTCTGGTCTAGCTCCAGCCCCTTGTTTTATTTAAAAATAATCTCCCAATTTCTGTTCCTTCCTCTTAAAATGCTGTCATTCTTTCAAGGAGGACAGCCCATCTGTGGAAAGTCGACACTACTAGCATATGAACCAAGTTCCAGTTGCAGTCTTGGCGGTCACTGCTTTCCATTTTTATTGGTTAAACAGAATAACCTGGCCCCGGAGCAAATGCTTGGTGAATGGAGCGAGTGGGGGCCCAGGCGACCTGGGGTTCAGCTGGGCGGCGGCCTTCCTCCCCGGCTCTGCCGCTTCCTTTCCCCTGGCCGAGCGCCGCCTCCATCTTTGTTAGGAAGCCAAGGCTGCCACGTGGACACAGGGCACTGATGCTGGTTAAACCCAGGCCCTCGTCTCCTCCTTCCATGCTCACGGCTGCCCTACAGCAGGTAACCTGTCTGCTTCCAGCGGAGCTGGGGGCAGGGCTGCTG
>NW_006282874.1:321014-321931 GCF_000327345.1 Myotis davidii
TGCCCACCTGTGCTGGTGACCAGAGGCCAGGAGTCAGGGCCTGGTGCCACGCGGGTGAAGTTCTGTGCCCTGGTGCTGCACGTTCTTGTTTGCGATGCTGATGGTTGCTCTCCATGACTTACTGTCTGCTCGCTAACCCTAGCTTACTTCTGCCATAGCGTGCTGCCCTCCGTAATTATATTGTGTAGCTGTGCTCAGTCTTCAGGGGGAATGCGTCGTAGGTGAGCGTAATTAGAAATGCGTATTTAGCACACGAGGCGGAATGTTCTGGTACAGCTGCACGTGGAATAAAGTCAGCTTGTCTGCCGGGCCGGGAGGCTCTGTTTATGATGGAGATTTATTCTCCCGGAGGCCTGGGAGCCGCATCCTCAGGAGCCTCCTGCCTGCGCTGGCGCTGTTCCTTCCTCTCGTTCATCGATTCGGGAGGCGTGTGCCGGGCTCCTCCATCGGGCAGGGTGCCAGGCTGTGAGCGAGTGCCCGGTGCGCCATGCCTGGAGGGCCCACCAGAGGGGGCCGGACACGCCCACGGTCACGCTGCCTGCTTGTACGGGGCGGGGCGCCGTGGCATCCATCAGCAGGACTGCGGACTGGGCGGATGTGGGATGGGATCTGTCGCTGCCAGGCGTTGGGATTAGTTGGGCAAATTACAAATCCAAGCCACAGGGTGTTTTTGTTTTTTAATCTCAACTGAGCCAGTGGCCAAGGTGACATCCTGGGAGTCGGTGCCTCCACAGAACGCCATGCCCTAGTCCTTGTGCTCAGAGGGGTTCCTGGGGGATTCGTGTGGCCTCCTGCGGTGGCAGGGCCACGGCTTCTGTGGACACACTGGTGGCGAGGCTGCCCCTGGCCCACTGGCTGGAGGCCTGGCCACAGCCACTGCGGGCTCACTGGTGTGCCGGGCAGGCCTGCGCTGTGGC
>NW_006282874.1:322037-323419 GCF_000327345.1 Myotis davidii
TCACTCGAGGCCCAGCCATGCTGAGGCCGCCCACTGGGTGTGGCAGGCAGGAGCCCCTCTGGGGGGTGCTAGCCTGGGCGGGTCCTCGGGGAAATGCCAGGGTGGGGTGAACTGTGTTAGCAAGGTTGTGGAGAGTGTCAGAGGGGCATCCGCCAGCCTCAGGCCAACCAGGTTCAAGACGGGGGATGGCACCCGCCAACACCTCTGACTCAGGAGAAAGTCCCACAGACCCCTGTGCCTCCAGCGCACACCCTGAGAGTAATCAGTGCGTCACCTTCACGTGGGACCCAGGTGCTTTGCAAACTGCTGCCTCCGTGCTGGGACCCAGCAAGAGTGCAGCCTGGGATCCCTCAGCCCTCGACTTGCCCAGACGTGAGGCCTGCTCGCTTCCAAAACCCGATATTATGGGGGCTCCTTTTCCCAGTGCAGGTCCTCAGGCTGGGTGGGGCTCAGACCCCTCTCACTTTGGGGCGACCCTACGGTTGTAAGATCCTCCCACTGTGGGTCCCACTGTGGGTCACCGCCCAGGGACTGGGGTGGGTGCGTCCCTCCTGCTCTTCTCATGGTGGCTTCTTTATTCCGTAGCTGTAGGAAGTCCGCTGGTCCTTGGGGCGTTCTCAGAGACAGCGGCTCTGTATATAGTTGTTGTTTTGGTGTCAGAGGGGAGGTGGTGCCACCTTGAACTTGAGGCCAGAGCCTGGCTCTTGGATGCCAATTCAGCTCGTCCGTGAGGTGATCCTTGTGGAGGGTGACTGTTGCGCAGCGAACGTGTCTCCAATGGGATGGCCGCCTTTCTGTTTCTCATGTCTTTCGAGTAAAGCCGTGATTGCATCTCAGTCCTTTGAGGCAATGAACCCCGAGTAACAGGCCACGTGGCCCACGCCTGTCAGGGCGGCGTGCAGTGCCAGTGGCTGTGATCAGACTCCGAGCTCTGTGGCCGGGACGCCTAGGGGACTGAATGAGGGTGCAGCAGTGGGAGGGCGGCGGTCAGGGCTGATCAGAGGCAGACCCATTGTCACAGACTTCACGTTGGACAGGGCCTTACAGCTCCTGGGTTCTACGACTGGATTCTCAACTGGATTCGGGCTTTTTTCTCTCCACACCTGTGTGTGGGGCTCCCATGAGCACCGGCCCCAGGGTTAGCAGTGAGATGCGGGGTGGGACTTACCTGTCCTGCAGTATTGCCCATCATTACATCACTGTGTCTGACTTAGTAGTATTTTGTTAGGGTTTTTACTCTAAATTCACCAGGCACACAGGCCTGTGGTTTCCCATGGACACTCTCCGTTGGACTGGCTACTTGGGCCACACTGGCCTTATCAAAGGGATTCGGACCTGCCCTCCCTCCCTCCCTCCATTTCTGAAGGTGTTGGCGTGAAGTT
>NW_006282874.1:323511-336993 GCF_000327345.1 Myotis davidii
TTTGAGGAGGCCGTTCTACGGTGCATCCGCGGTTCAGTCGCCGGGAGACTCCCCTGGGTCTGTCTCCTCGTGCCCCGTTTGGTAGCGCGTCCACTTATCTAAGCAGGTGAATCAGTTGGCACGGAATTGTGTGCGTCATTCCTTTGTCATTCCGCTAATGTGGGCGGCATCTGCCCCGCGTGGCGGTCCTCTTCCTCCTCCGTGATCGGGATAACCAGTCTCGCTTTGTGCCCCTGGATTTGCCTACCTCAGAGGATCGCCACTTCCATTGGCGTCTTAAAAAATGAGGTTTCAGTGACCTGATGTTTCTCCATTATGTGTCCATTTTCAATCTGGTCAGAGCCCGACCCTGCTTTCCTGAAAGGTGCGGTCCCTTCCTACCCAGGCCCTGTCCCTCAGGCACACGCCATGCTGGCTGCTCTCTGTCCTCGTGTAGCCTGCCCTTCCCTGTCACGACCACCATTTATCTTTGCTGTCTCTGGGCCTGTGTCTTTGAGTAGACTCAGCCCCTCGGGGTGGTACCGAGTCTTCTGCCATCCTCTCTCACGGGGCAGACACCCCTCTAGGGCTGGTGAGTGAATGATTGGATGGGTGAACGAACGCTATTCTGAGTAATTTGCATAAATGGCAAGAGCGCAGGCTGTATGGCCATATGGCTTCGTGTTCATGTCCTGGGTGTGCTGTTTCCGGGCCAGTCACCTGACTACTCTGAGCCTTGTTTGTGAAAACAGGACTTCCCTGCAGGGCTCTTAAGGAGTTAGAGTTGCCCAGCCAGCGTGGCTCAGCGGTGGAGCATCGACCGATGAACTAAAAGGTCACGGTTCGATTCCTGGCACATGCCTGGGTTGCAGGCTCGATCCCCTGTAGGGGGCGAGCGGGAGGCAGCTGATCGATGATGTTTCTCTCTCATTGATGTTTCTCTTCCTCTCCCTCCCACTTTCTCTAAAAATCAATAAAAACGTGTTTAAGAACGGGAGGGTTCATGTGCTTAGGCCACTCAGCAGAGAATTTGGCACGTAGTAGGCCCTCAGTGGAAGGTAGCTACTGAAAGGCCTCTCATTTTAGCTCGCACAATCACTGACTGCCTAGAAATGAGTAATACTGTCCTCTAGTGCCTTGCCCATGACTGCTGGCTGTGACAGTCTGTTCTCAAAGTCAGGACTGCGCCATGCTCCGAGGGGCCGTGTCTTGGCAGAGGACGTGTTGCTTCCATGACATTGTCGCTGAGACACTTGAACATCCGGTCTCCTGCCTTCCGACCCGCTCGGTGGTCTTAGCAAAACATTCCAGTTTTGGGCAGCCAGGAGGCTTTCTCTTCAATCAAGGAAGAAAGACAGCGAGACTCAGTGATTTCACAGACCTTTTCTGAACTTGATTTTCACAAATTAGACAGTTATCTTTCTGTAATGACGTCTTTTCCCCTGGTTCTCGACAGAGCAAAGAAACCTCCAATTCCAAGAAAATAGAAACAGACGACTCCTTCCTTGTTCTGTGGTACCTGACAGTGTCTGTCTCCCAGCTCCCGGGGTGTCTGCTACCTCACTCCGTGGCGGGCGTTTAATTTTACCCTAAAAAAGCAGCCAGCCAACAGCTAACGTGGCAGCCTGCTGCTTGCCAGGCCAGGCTGTGCAGGGCCAGCGCCGGGAAGCTGTTGGCTCTCTTGCCCGCGCGCCTGCAGGGAGGAAGCCACTGTGCACACTGGGCGAGGGCCGGCTCCATTTGTCTATCAGCTCATTCACTCCCCCGTTCATCCCTCAGCGTTTCCTGACCGATGACCACACCTTATTCACCTTGTTCTCAGCGTGACCACAGGAGAGACGCCGCCCAGGGCCGCGCCGTGGGAGAGATGGCCTTACCCCGCGCATCCCAGCCTCACCCATGCGAAGCCACCTCCTGCAGGAACAAGCTACTTCACAAGGACTGACGCCATGTTTTACATGTTTGCAGGCCCTGGAAGCGATCCTGAACTTCAAGTACTCCGGAGGCCCAGGCCACGTGGAAGGCTACTACAGGGACCTGTCCCTGGGGCTGCGCGTGGAGGTGGAGCCGTCAGTGTTCTTCACGCGAGTCAGCACTCTGCCGGCCACCAGGTAACTGCTGCGTGTCCCTTGTTCCAGAGCCCCTGTGTGTGCAGTTCCACCTGGGCAGTCACCCTGCCCCCTCCCCTCAGCCTGGCCCTCACCCCAGGCTGCTGAGATACCCTGGGTCTCAGGGCCTCATCTAAGAAGCAGACAGGGCCTCAGGCAGTTGAGAGTGCATGGAGGTCCCCCGCATGCATCCCATGCTGTAGCGGTCATGCTGACATTGCCACTGCCGTATGTGTGTGTGCACGCGTGCGTGTGTGTGTAAGTGTGTGCGTGTGTGGTCGGCGCTGTGTGGATGCGGCCCGCTCACTGCCCCGAGCCTGGCCTGGGTTCCGACCTGCACTGGGGCACCCGGAGGAGGCAGCCTCTCTCTTTACATCACTCTACGTCCCGGGAGACTTGTGTGTGGCCGAGGCTGCCCAGCCTCTCACTTGGAGCATCAGGCTGTTCTGCCCGGGAGCCCTCCCTGCCCAGCGGCCTCTCTCCTCCCAGGCCTGGTCTCCTTCAGGGGGAAGGAAGCCAGACCATGTGTCCACTTCAGACCACCGTGGGCAGCGGTACGAGAGGGGTTCTTCTCTGAGAGGAGCTCACAGTTTCTCATGCACAGGTTTAGTTAGTGGGAAAGACTGTTTGTCTTCCCCAAATTGGAGGATGGCTGGGGCAAGAAGGAATGGCTCGGCTCAGGCTTCTCTTTTTGAAATGTATCTTTATTGTTGGAAATATTACAGATGTCACCCCCCCACCCCCCGCCACCCACAACCACCCCTCCCAGCCTTCACTGCACTATTGTCTGTGACCTTGGGCTGTGTATTTATGCGTATAAGTTCCCAGGTTCCCAGTTAATCTCTCCCCCACCCCCACCCCCAGCTCATCAAAAGGCATGCTGCACATGGGGAGAAATGTTGATAATACATCTCTGCAGCCGAGGCCTTGTAGCATATGAATAACATTAAACACCGAGGAGACGAATGTAAGAAACGTCTCAGAAGGAAGGGGTGCAGGTGGCCCACAACTCCCGCACCTGTTTGGTGGATGCTCCGTCGTCGGTCCCGGGGAGAGTGTGTGCCTGCTCCGCTCTGAACCTTGATCATTGATGCGGTTCTTCTCGTTGGTGATGTTTCAGTGGTGAAAGGCGGCAGGGAAACCCTACTTCCTCAGGGCCCACTTGATTCCAGGGGTGCCCAGCACCCCGTTTCAGCTCTAGAGCCCCACCCATGTCAGCACTGCGTCGGTTCCTGTCTCTAACTCATCCTCTGTTGTCCATGAGTGAGGAGAAGAGAGGGGACTTGAGCTGTGGCCTCTTGGCACCTGATCTGCGCCTCTGCCCCAGGGCCTCTGCCGGGGAGTGCGGGTGCCTGGGCTCACCTCCACCTCAGCCTGTCTGTCCCTCAGGGGTGACCGCCGAGGCTCCTGGTGGAAAGAGGGTGGCATCGGACAGTAACGGGCAGGGCTCACTCCTCGGCGCCACGCGGCGTAGATGGCGGTGGCGACCTCCTTGTTTGCCTCCCTTCTCCCGGGGCGCACACAGCCCTCGGTCAGCTTTTATGGAGGAGGTCAATTACCTCCGAGAGTCCCTCTTCACACCCGCTGCCCGGTAATCTGGTCAGGGAGAGACTGAAATGGATGGGCCCTGCCCCGCCTGAGCGCCGAGCCTCCTCGGTCCCAGGGAGCAGTTTTTCCTCGGCTGTTAGGATAAATGATCCGGCCAGAGACGCTGCGAGGAAAATGCACTCCTCCGAGTGGGGCGTGGGGCACAACAGCGGTCCCATTATTTACAGAAATCACCCCCCTTGACACATCCCGGCGCTCATCCCGGCCATTTAGGAAGCTCCCATCTGCCCCGGCCGGCAGCGCGGCTGCAGGCGGGAGTCAGGCCGTGGCAGCGCTGATTTGTCTCGGTCTGTCTTCCCCCAGTTGTTATAGTTCTGTGTGTAATCGCTTTTAGATGCAACGAGAATGGGTTTGTGCAGGCACCAGGTCGTCTCTGCACCTGGTTTCAGTTGGCTCTGTGCCTGTGTCTGTGCACTCACATGTCTCCCAGCACCATTTCCCTTCGTCTGGGAGGGAGATGACATGGATCTTGCAGGCCCTGCCAAAGTGTGTACCTAAGTGCTGAATGCAGGGCCTCATGCAAGGTGGATCATTGAAAAGTGGTGTCATCATTTTCCTGTGTGTGTGCCCATGCACACGGCAATGGTGTGCCACGTGCTAGGGAGAGAGGCACGCGTCACGCGTGTCACACACACACCAGCTCTGGCAGCCGCTCTGTGCCTTCTGCAGGATGTCACTCACCTCGGTACATCCGGGGGCCTCGTGGCCTTGCCCCACCTCTCTGTGACCTCACTGCTGGCGGCCTCTGGGTCTGGTGCAGTCTCCTCTAGAGCTTGGGTTGCAGGTGGCCCTTGCATGATGCCTTGAGCAACCCTGTTCCGTGGACGGCCGGGTGTTCGTGGCTCGAGGACGCTCGCGAGCTTGGCAGCTCAGTGTGCAGTGGGCGATGGCTTCGTCACCAGGAGCACTCAGACCCTGGGTTCTGTTCCCCTCACCTTTGACTGATTAAGCTCCTGGCTTTCTTACACACACAAGGAAGCCCTCTGTGCTGAGTCGGGCTGCTGAGTTGTTCTGGAAAGAAGACAGAATGGGAAACTAGGCAGCTATAGACTTTTAGGAGACCACCCGGATTTGGCCCCTGGTGCATGAGGCCATGGTGCCCTCTTGGGCTTGGCAGTCACCCAAGTCTGTGCTCCCAGGAGTGACCGGATGTTGATGTTCGGACCCTGGGAGGCCCTGGAGGTACCCATGGACCTCATCGGGAGGAAGAGGCCCCGTGCTTCCTGGCCATGGCGCATGGTGTGTGGATAGACTCGGTCCTGGGCGAGGGAATTTCTCGAGCGCGCTTGTGGCTCAGGCAATCCTGGGCAGTTCGAGGGGTTGCTGTGGGCACGGGTGTGTGCTTTGCCTTCACTGCTCCCTGCAGCAGCCCTGATTGCCACCGCCTCACAGTCACATAACACCCTCCTGTGGGTGCGGGAAGCACCGTCACGCTTCCCCCTGGGAGCCTCCCATAGTCCCCTGGCAGCAGTATCCTTGTCTTCATTGGGGAAACTGAGGCGCAGAGGAATGGAATGACTTGCCTAAGACATTACAGTTATTGAGCAACCAAACCGGCATTCGGACGAGCTCATCAAGGTTGTTGTGCCATTTATTTTCTAATCGTGTCACTGTAAAAGGTTTTAAATGAACATAGCAAAATGGACTTTTCTAGCATGGAGTGTCGTGAGCTCTAACACACATTGGATTCACGTTCCACCACAATCAGGAAAAGAGCAGATCTGTCACCCCAAAACCTCATCATGTGCTCCTCACAGTCACACCCGCCCCACCCTGGTCCAGTGCTGCGGACCTGCCCTCCGGCCTCCTGTGTATTCGCTCTCAGGCCCAGCGTCTCCAGGACGTGGTGGAGATGGGATCCTGCTGTGTGTCAGCTTTTGAAGGGGACTTTCTGGTCACCAAGTTGCTTTTAGATCCATCGTGTCGCAGGTGTCAGTAGCTGGACTTCGTGATTGTGGAGCTTCCCTTGTCTAGGGTCACCCTGTCTGGGAGGCCCGTCACAGCCGAAGGACCTCGGGCTGTTCCAGCTCTTGGGACCATGAGTAGAGCTGCCATAAACGCCTGTTCGTCCCGACTGTGCGAAGGAGCGTTTTCATTTCTCGAGGTGGAGCACCCAGTGGGCTTGCAGGGTTACACACAGGTCAGCGTGGGCTTAGCTTTAGGAGACACCGCCCGCTGCTCTCGGAGGGCAGTGTCCCGGGGCCAGGAGAGAAAGGACCCTGCACCCTCTCTTCGTTGGCACTCGGCCTGTCGGTGTTCTCCTGGGGCCACTTCAGTGGGAGTGCCGTGGTGTCCGCACTGGGTCTCTCTGCTGCTTCCCTAACGGTGCGGAGCAGCATGCTCACTGGGGGCTTAGTTGCCTTTTGTTGAGCTGTTTGTTTAAGTTTTTTCTTTTTAATCCTCACCTGAGGATACTTTTTCCATTTGTTTTAGAGAGAGAGTAAGGGAGGAATGGGGTGGGAGGGAGAGGAGAGAGAGAAACCTTGATGTGAGAGAGACATATTGATCAGCTGCGTCCTTCAAGGCCCCTACGTGGGATCCAGCCCACAATCCAGCACGTGTCCTGGATGGGGAATCGAACTGGCAGCCCCCTGGTGCGTGGATGATGCTCAGCGGGCCGGGCAGAGACCCTGCTTTTCTCGTTTGCGTCGCATCCACAGGTATTTATACGTGTAGGCGGGTTAATAAGATTGATTCTCGGCAGAGGGAACGGTGGGTGCCGACCATGTGGAGGTAGTTTCACATGCTCTGCCCTCTGTGTTGGGACATCTCCTCCCCTCCCCCCAGGGCTTGGCCACCCCCGCCTCCCCCTCCCCCAGGTCCTTCCCTGCCCCAGGCCTTTGCCCTGCCCTCCCCCACGCCTGGCGGTGGGTCTGTCCTGCAGGACCTGCTCTGACCTAGGTCTCCCAGGAGGCTTTCGGGGCTTCCCTGTACTTCAGAAAGACGGGCCCAGGGAGAGAAAAAGCCCACATAGAAAGCAAGCGGGTTCATGTCCGCTCTGTCTCGGCGTGGCGGGCAAGGTGCTCAGAGCCCGGACACAGGTGGGCACGGCTGCAGGTTGGGAAGGGAACCCATTCATGGGTCACAGAGGGCACAGGCCACCGGCACGTCCTCAGTCAGAGCAGGAGAGGGTGGGTCCAGGCACCCAGAGAGCCGAAACACAGGGCCCAGAAAGCCGCGTGCCCATGTCCGTCCATGCGGCTGGGAGCGAGGACACAGATGTTGGAACCTTCCCCTCCCCGCTCTAAAAGTCATCCATTTCCCTCCTCTGATAAATGTTTCACCAACTCCCTCTTCTGATGAAAGATTTTGCTGTGATTAAAGATTTCATGAAGTTATGACAAAGGCGGATAGATCGTTTTTTGAAACCCATTTTCCCGTGAGCGGAGTGAAGAGGCCTGTTGTAGGCAGCTGTCAGAGCTAATGAATATTTCCTAAGAGCTGAACCTCTGGGGAGACACCCCCACCCAAGGGCCCAGGAGCAACCGCTGCGAACCTGCCCTTCTGAAGGCGGGTGTGGGATGCTTCTTCCGCGCGGCAGCGAGAGCCTTACGCTGCCGCTCTCCCTCCCTGCAGGCCAGGCTCCGGTGCGCATTTGAAAAATGGATATTTCCCAGATGCCCTGGCCTTTTTGATGACATGTGCATATGTGTGCACGTGTGCGTATGTGTGTATATGTGGGTGCACACGTGCACGTGTGTATGTGCACACCCACGGAGAAGTTACTGCCCCGCTCTCCTCGGGTCCCTTCTCTGGAAAGAGCAGGGGGTGGGGCTTGGTTTGGAACCTGGTTTGTCTGCTGTGAAAACTAGAGGCTTTGAGTGCTGCCTTGGGTCCCAGTCATCGCCTGGGCCTCACTATCCTTCCCCGTGAACAGGCCCCAGGAGCACAGCCCTGGGTTATGGGGAGGAGGGACCTCACGGTGTTCCCCTCTGTCCCTTCCCCACCAGGAAGCCCTGTCCGCACTCAGGAGATGCCCCCGCGGGGCCTGCTTGGAGGTCACACCAGGTGGGGCCTCCTTCCTTGAGTCTCTTTTCTGTGAAAACTGCTCCCCTTGCTCCTCCAGAAGGAGAGTGGCTTCCGCCTCTGTTGCTGCCGTGGGCACGCTGCCCCGCGCAGATCAGCAGGCACATGGGCGACCTGTCACGTGCAGCTGAGATGCTTGGCATTTGGGAGACCGTGTTCGTTCTAGGCGGCATTTACCTGTAATGGGAGCTTAACCGATGGCGCCGACGCCACTGAAGCATGTGGTCGGTCTTGTTCTGTGTGTGCAGCTAATGAGCCTGGAGGGCGGGGGCGTGAGGGCTGCTCCAGCTGCTTGGCCACGACACGCCCAGCCCCTCCTGGCCCCCCGCCTCCCGCAGCCCATGGTGTTTCCTCGTGGCCTCGAGTGGTTGATGAGCTCCTCGCACCCGGGCACTCTAGGGAGGGCGGGCACCTCCTCCCCTCGGGCCTTGTCTTCTGTTGGATGGAGAGCACCCTGCAGTCTGTCCTCACTGGCGAGGACTTTGACCCACGGCCTCCCTGTGGGAGAGAGGACGAAGGAGCGGAGGCTTCCAGTGGGGGAGCGAGCCCCCAGTGTCTTCCACGCCCCGAGCAGGAGCAGGGGTGTGAGAACCCACAGCAGCCACGCACATCAGCATCGGGCTCTTCCCCAGGACCAGGGCCCGGCACCCCGCACCGGGCTCGGGCCTGGCACCCTAGGGAGCAGGGGCTGATGGGACTGTGACGCGGATGTGGCATTCATGGAACGACGCTGGCCGAGTGCCCGCCTTCCCACCCCCTGCCTTACTTACATATCAAGTGTTCTGGTCCCCACACCTGTGAGTGAGGAGACTCCAGTTGCCTCTCACAGTCGCGTGGTTTGTTCAGGCCACTGCAGGGTTGTGAGCATGTGACCCGGGACCGAGGAGGACCCCAGACCCACTTTTCCGAGTCCACAGTTTTGCTCGGAATGCGCCGCAGTCATCTTTCAGCCCAGGAGCACTGGGCATTTTTGATGAATCGCAGTGCCCACATCCTCAAGGAGGGGAGGACCTTCTGGGGGGAGAGAAGGCAGAGCCGCTCTCCTCTCGGCCACCAGGCGATTCTGAGCCTCCCTCATCTCTCCCTGCAGCACCCGGCAATGCCACCTGCTCCTGGACGTCTTCAACTCCACGGAGCACGAGCTGAGCCTCAGCGCCCGCGGCAATGAGGAGCTCATCCTGCATGTGGGCGAGTGCCAGCGGTAAGTGTCCCACATCCTGCATCCCCATGTACCTCTCCCCACATCCTGCATCCCCATGTACCTCTCCCCACATCCCGCATCCCCATGTACCTCTCCCCACATCCCCGCATCCCATGTACCTCTCCCCACATCCCCGTGTTCCCCACCCCCATCCCATGTCCCTGCGTCCCCACATCCCCACGTGCCCCCACACCCCCTGTGCTCCCCTGTCATCAGAAGGCACTGAGTCCCCATGTACTCCCCACATCCCCGAATCCCATGTACCTCTCCCCACATCCCCGTGTTCCCCACCCCCATCCCATGTCCCTGCGTCCCCACATCCCCACGTGCCCCCACACCCCCTGTGCTCCCCTGTCATCAGAAGGCACTGAGTGTCTGCTTCTCTTCTTCCTGCGATGGAGCATCTTATTGATGCTTTTCTCTTTCCTGAGCCTGTACCCAGGCGCCTGGCATGGAAATCTTACACCAACATGTGCATTCCCGTCTCAGCTGACAGACGGAGTGAGCGGTTGTTCCATGAAAGTCTCACCCAAGGGTTGGGTGGTGGCTGTGGGCTGGGGATGGGTGTCACAGGGCCCATCCTTTTATACTAGAAATGTACAGAATACAGTGCTACCTTTTATTTATTCAACATTTATGAAAAGCACATCTCGCCAGGTGTGCTTGGTCCTGGGAAACAGACACTGTTCTTTGGGGGCAGAACCCAGGCTCCCGGGGACCTCGCCCCTTAGCCTGGGATTGGGTGCAGGAAGCACGACGGGGCTGGCCAGGCCCAGGAGCTGGGCTCATCCCCAGCCAGCCTGGGGGTTGGGGGCAGCTGTGTGTGGAGCTTGGTGGGTGCTGCGCAGCCCTCCATCCTACTGGTCGCCTCGCCTGCTCATGGCTGTTTATCGATGGCTAGTGGACAGGAACTTCTGTTTCCAATCACTTGTTCCTCGAGCAGATTCTGCATTTGCTCACGCAGACCCTGCCTAACATGGCGCCTCTGCCCTCCCCTCGGGGCGGCTCTGCTTTGTGAAGTCATTGCACTGTTTGTGTTTGCTCCTTGTGTTTGGGGATGTCTCTAAAACAGGGGCGAGGCCGTGCGTCATGAATGCTAACGGGGACCTCGCTGGGAACATCTCAGCGGGCCAGTGCCCGCGGGGCTCCCGGGCCGGCGGGCGAAGCTTCTGGGCTCAGGAACCTTTGTACTTGGAAAACGTTTGACTGATAGAAACTCACCAGGCATCATTTCCTCCTCGGGGGCCTCAGGGCTACCTTCTGATCCCCGTCTGCCGCTGCGCATGGAGACGGGGGGGTGAGGGCAGCCCCGTGTTGAGGGAGGCTGTGTCCACGCGGCCCTTCACCTGGGCCTTCAGGGCGTTGGTCACAGTCAGATATTCCCCCCATGTTGTCCTTGTTCCCTAGGGGTGTGGCTCCCTGTGTCCACAGGTGTTCAGGAACCTTCAGAGGAGGCGCCTCCGTGTTGGGGGGATGCCGTGAGATGTTAGGTTCCCGTGAAAACGAGCACATCCCGCTGCGCACAGCAAGGCCTTGGGGGCTGTGGGGGCAGTGAGCACGCTCCTCCCGGACCCTCTCCTGACACGGAACCATCTGAGCTGCAGGCGAGTGCTGAGCACGGGATGAGTGTGTCGCTGTTACTCGTAGAAACCCTGGGAGCACCAGTGTCGCCGACGGGGCGTGACTAGTAAACTGTGGTGCGTTTGCGTAATTGGCTGTTGTGCCGCTATCAGAAACGATGTTTTCATAGAATGTGTCATGCGTGCCTGCTGTCACAGTGCGGGCAGTGCAGCGCAGACATGGGCGGGAGGCAGGCCCCTTAGGGAGGGACACCGCGCGGCCACAGCTGCCACCAGCATCCCAGAGTGGCGGGTTTCCCCAATCCCTGCGCCCGTGCGGCCGGGATAGCAGCCTTCACTCAGAAGTCAGTCCTGCCGGCCGACATGGCTCAGTGGTTGAGTGTCGACCTATGAACCAGTCAGGGTACATGCCTGGTTGTGGGCTCAATCCCCAGTGAGGGGCGTGCAGGAGGCGGCTGATCAATGATTCTCTCTCATCATTGATGCTTCTAGCTCTCTCCCTCTTCCTTCCTCTCTGAAATCAATAAAAACATATTTAAACAAACAAAAAACGTCACACATACAAGGCTAGTAACTGAAATGCCTGCACTTTAGTCAGGTCACAGTGACAGGAGGGCCAGGTACAGCCTTTGCCTCTTCAATGCGCTGCACAAATTGCAAGGCATTAGGCTCTAGAACCCATTTTGCAGGAAGCACCCTTGTAATGAACCAGTCAGGGTACATGCCTGGTTGTGGGCTCAATCCCCAGTGAGGGGCGTGCAGGAGGCGGCTGATCAATGATTCTCTCTCATCATTGATGCTTCTAGCTCTCTCCCTCTTCCTTCCTCTCTGAAATCAATAAAAACATATTTAAACAAACAAAAAAGTCAGTCCTGCCCTGGGAAGCCTGCCATCCAAGGAGAAGACAAGACGGACAGATGGTAGGGAGGGCGCTGCCTGACACAGTGTCGCAGACTCTGGTTGGAGAGGCGCCCTGAAGCCCCTGGTGGGAGCTGCCTGGGCCTCACGAGGAGGCGAGGAGGCTGAGCTGGGCCTTGTGATGTGGCAGGGCCCCTGTGTGCACAGGAGAGGCGGCGTGACCCAAAGTGGGGGAAGGGAGGCAGAGTCCAGGTGCTGGCGGCACCTCAGTGGAGCCTGCGTCCAGGCAGAGGGCTGTGAGTAGGCAGGCTGAGCAGTGTCGGGCGCACATACGCTGTGAGGAGGCGTGAGGGTATCGACAGGACAAGCCTCACAGCTTGGCTCTGGCCCCTGGGGACCGAGGGCCTGGGATGGCCTCGCCCGGCTGCTCTGGCCCCCGAGATGGGTCCCCTGCCCACTGTGCTCCTTTATTCTCCACGTGGGCTGAGGGGAGCCAGGGCTGCAGGGGCCTGATTGCGGCCCCCACTCGGGGTGTCCTTCAGCTCAAGCCCTCCTCCCAGCTGACTGGACTCTGATCGGCCGCTTTCTGACATTTAGGCCCTCGCTTGCCGGGCTGACCTGACGGGGAGGCTGTCCACACCGGGAGGAGCAGAACGAGCTGCAGAGTGTCCGCGGGTGCTCTGCTCCTCCAAGTCCTCTTGGATAGCAAGTCCGCTGGACGAGCCTCCACTCTGGGTGGCCCCATGCGGGGCCGCTGGCCTCACTCTCCGCACTCTCCCTGCACGTCCATGTGCACGTCTGCGAGGCAGAGGGAGCGGCCTGAGTACTGGGCGCAGGTGGGCTGGGCACCAGACAGCACATCCATGGTCCCTGGGCAGGGCCCGGGTGCAGGGCTGTCCTCCCCAGTTTGTCGCGGAGGGACCGCAGCCCAGAGGCCTCCACCTGGGTCGGGGCCACTGCTGCATGCGGGCCTGTCCCTCTGCCAGACCCGGGTTCTTGTCTCTGCAGGGTGCCCGTCAGCTCTCCTGGCCTTTGAGGGGACGGCTCACTAGCGGCTTCGGTGAAGCTGTGTGCCCGCCCATAGCCCCAGTGCTCTCAAGGGCTGTGCCCTGGGGTTGCCCCAGTCCCCTGAGACCTTGAAGTAGCCAGGTCCACTTGTGCCCTCCAGTTTCTATGGCAACTCCCTGGGCCTTGCTGTGGACAGAGGTGGTTGTGGCTGTCGGGACTCATTGGCGTTAAGGTAGCTATTTTTAGCTCCCGTGAGGAGACGCTTCAGTTAGGGCTGTCATAGGGCAAAACATGGGCCCAGCAGCGGCTCTGGGCGCGCGAGTGAGCTGGCTCTGAGCAGGGGGCCTGGTGCCGGGTTTGCTCACCTGACTGACCTTCTCTGGCTCCTCTAGCTCCTGACACCCCACAAAGCTCTTCAGGGCTCAATAGAGTGACCTCCTGTGCCCAGTTCTGGGTCCACAGAGCTGCCCCGAAAGAGGTGCTTTCCTCCCAGGTGGGGCCACCCTAGCCCCTCCCCAGTGCTCTGTGGGCTCGGAATGTCTGTCCTCCAGCAGCGCCCAGGCGTCCAGCTGGCTTTTGCGCCCCCTCCCGTCTCATTTTCTTGGCACACTCCTGCTCACCGTCCTGGGGAGAGCCCCAGGGACCCTAACTGCCGGACGCCTGGAGGTCTCCCCGTTCAGGGTCCAGTTTAGTTTATTCTACTTCAGCCGTCCACGGTGTTGTCACTTAAATGTAACTGTTTGACTTGGCGAGTCTCTTAAATCCCTGAGCCTGCTCCTCCTGTGGTAAGGAGGAAAAGGGGGCTCCATGGGGCTCTGTGAGGGCGAGCCGAGACCCCGTGTCAGAACCTGGCCTGTGCCTGGCACACAGCGCTCACTCGCTGCCCCTCGCTGATTCTGAAGGCAGAGGAGCAGGGCCTTGGCACTGGGAGGCAAGGAGCCAGCCCTGTTGAGGCTGAATTTGGGTGCAGGTTAAGCCGTGGAGGCGAGAGAAAGCAGTGTATTGTCCAGTGCGGGCCTGGGGAGGTGGTCCATTTCTGCCTCTTTCTCTGAGGAAGGAGGTTAGAGGAGGAGATGTGTTCTTATGGAAATGCAGTTTGGGACGCTGAGAACGC
>NW_006282874.1:337086-350265 GCF_000327345.1 Myotis davidii
GTGATGGCGCGGGACACGGTGACGGTGTGCACTCCGGCTCTGCCCGAGGAGCTTCACGGTGCCGTTTCTCCGCTGGTGGCCGTGGAAATGGTGCTTAAGCGAATCAATGCTCTGGGCTTTGATTATTTCTCTGAGACTCTCTGGCCTTCAGAGCCCTTTGCTGCCAACTAGAAAGACTGACCTTGGAGCCAGTCCTGAGGTTTTTCTTAGAAGGGGCTGGAGTGGAGTTCCTGAGGCAGATGCGGGAGCCACTGCACAGCCACTTCCCTGCAGACGCACACTGCCCCTCCCGTCTCAGGTGTTCTGGGCGGCCACTGAAGGCAATGATTGATTTTTTTAATTTTTTTATTATGAAAAATTTCAAACATGCAGCAAAAAGAATTTCACAGTGAATACTGGTAAACCCCCCACCTAGATTTGTCATTACTGTTTTGCTATAGTAGCTTTATCACGTATCTGTATACACACACGCACACACATATATATGGTGTCGCAAAAAATGTGTATACACTTTAATAGCTGATAGCTGTTAAGTGAAAATGAAATGTTTTAATAAACACTGCCTTTATAATTAATTCATAGTGTGTGTATACATTTTTTGGGTGGATACCCTGTATCCTATTTAATAAAAACCTAATATGCAAATTGACCGAATGGTGGAACGACCGGTCGCTATGACGCACACGGACCACCAGGGGGCAGATGCTTAACGTAGGAGCTGCCCCCAGCCCGCAGGCCCCAACTGGCGGTGGCGGGGGGTGGGGCCGGCGAGCAGGCAACGCCAGGCCAGCTAAGGCAGGTGCCAGTGGGGGCCCCCTCCCCCCATTGCCCTGCCGGTTGCCCCGTAGATTGGCCCTGATTGCTGGCCAGGCCTAGGGATCCTACCCATGCATGAATTTCATGCCCTGGGCCTTTAGTTTTTATATACCTATTTATATATCTACATCTTTTTAAATCCATGATATTTGTTCATGGATTTTAAAGTACGTTGCAGACATCAGCACACTTGCCCCTAAAAACACGTGACATGCCTGTTGTCAACCAGATTGAATACTCTCTGATTTCAGAATTGTAAATAGGTGGCGACTTGTGCGACGGACAGCCTGGCCCATGTGGGGAGGTAGCTCATGCTCCTGAGTGGAATGTGTATCCGAGGTTGCTCGCTGCATGGTCGCTCGTACCTGCTGGGTGGGCACGAGCATGGTTTTGTTCACTTCTGTCTTGACTGTGTGTGTTCTTCGGCCTCTCGGTGAGGACAGGACGGGGAGTGCACCCACGGCCCCTTCACTGGCTGCCATGAGCGCCCTGCCCGCACACGTTGCTGTTGTGGGCTCTTGGGCACCACGGCTCAGCCAGGACGCGGTCTCCACTGAGGCTCCACCAGTGCGCCTGGACCCTGTGCCTTTCCTCCCATGTTGTGTCGTGTCGCTGCTCCCGGTGCTCCCACACACTCCACAGATTGCCCGCGAGTAAGGGAAAGCATCGAGGCGTAAATCCCCCAGAGCCAGGTTCCCAACATGGACGTGTGCTTTTATTCTTTGTTTCGCAGTCTCTCTGGCAGGCCATTGTCATCACGATAGAGCAATAAATCACAGCCATGTTACAGGGTGAAGCGCCCGAGTTTCTCATTCGCCGCCTTTGCGTTCCCCTCCCTCCTCCGGCCCCGGACACGTGACCCTCACTGACAGGCTGACAGAATACAGACCTGCGCTGTCTGGGGGCTACCTGTGCCTGGCCTGCATGGTGCTGGCTCTGCAGATGGGACAGTCCCAAGCTCATGGCCTGTGCAGACAGATAGGGGGAGAGGGGAGCTCCGGGGGCCTCGGGATGGCTTAGTTTGCGCCGAGAGAGCAACGACTCCTTCCCTTTCTCCTGGACCATCACCGATGCTGGGCTTCCGGGTGCCGCTGTGTTAGCTACGTGCCCGAGGAGTGTGCCAGGCCTGGGAGTGTTCGCCTTCTTCCTGGACGCACCACGTGATCCCACAGTGAAACCCCGAGTGTGAGGACCGCCGTCGCCTGCACTGGCCCATCACTAACCCACAGTCCTCAGGCTCCTCCTCTGTGAAACGGGTGTCACACCTGCTCCTGAGGGGCTGTGAGGATTGGGTAACGTGGTCCTTGAGGGCGGGTGTTCAGGCTGAGGCTGGTATCTACTACTCATTCCTCCTGTTCCGAGCGGACGGCCGAGCTCCCCAGGTTCATGTTGTGGAGGTGTGGTTGGCATCGTCTGCAGGCCCCTGCCTGGACCCCCTGGGCAGCTGGGAGGTGGGAGGATGAGAGCAGGGCTGGCTGCCTGTGCCCATCCCGCGGGGCCGGGAAGCCAGAAGGCTCTGGTGCCTGAGGGCCGATGCTAGCAGGCGCGGTCCTGCCCTGCCTTGGTTTCTGCCTCTGTGCCAGGGGCACTAGTGGGTTGTGGCGAGTCCACAGGTTACCACGTGTGTGCTGCACCGCACGGTGAGCACTGGAGGTACCTCTGTGTCATCCTCCTCCTGCTGGCCCGCGTGGCCTCCGTGTGCCTCTTTCCTCTCTGAGCCTCTTCCGGGAACGTTCCCATCTGAGCTCCCTCCCCGTGGGGCCTGAGCTCCCTCCCCGTGAGGCCTGAGCTCTCTCCCCGTGGGCACCTCTCACTGTATGGCAGGTCGGGGGGGATCGAGGCTGTCTTTGAACGTTCGTCTCGTCACTGTGACGTTTCTGCCCTTTTAGCGCCGTGGCCGGAACAAGTTGGGTATAAATAGCGCTTCTGTCTCCTTGAGGCCGCGAGCGCTGCTGTTGGCCTCCTGAATGGAAACCAGAGCTCATGCCAGAGCTTTGATCTCGCCGTGACCGCCCTTGTTTTCGATGTGATCTGAGCCAGCGCCCACCTGTGAGGGGAGGCTGCCCGAGAGGCCACTAGCAGGCACTTAGCTGTTCTCACAACTCCTGACATTATAGGCCAACCCCAGGCTGCCACGGCTCTTGCCCTGGCCCACAGCCTGTCCCTTGCAGGAGTCGGAGGGAGGTAGATGCAAGTTAAAACAGGGCACAAGACCCCAGGGGCACAGCCCCCCGTGAGCATCATCCCCTCACCCAGCGCATCTGTGGTGTCCAGGTGATCCACACTTGTTCAACACCCACGTGTCATCTGCAATGCTAGGTGTCACCTTTGTGTCACCTGTGGGTAACAGAGGGTTAGACAGACCTCCTCACCCAGGACTGCCGCACGGAAGAGCCCCTCACCTACTGCCCCCGTCTCAGGTGAGCACTCCACAGGCCAGGTACCGCTGTTAGTGTGCATGCTCGGTACTTAGCACGTGGCCTGCGGCATCTTCAACCTCACGACTGCACTCTCAGCTCGTCCCTGTTCTTACAGCTAGAAAGTGCTCCGGGGGCCACTGACCGACCCGAGTGACACAGACGTGGGTGCATGTCCAGGTGTCCGTGTCTCCGCAGCCCCGAGCGCTGGACATGAGGGGGGGTAAGCAGACTTGGGGCCCCTCCCTGAGCTTGGCACACACCCTTCGATGGTTTGCAAGGGAAATGTGAGCGTTTCCTGTTCTTGTTTGCTTTTCTCATTTAATTTAGGGAATAGGAGGTTTAATTCAGAATCGATGAAATGTGTAATTAGATGTAATAGTCCTTTTTTACTAATGGCAACTGATTTAGTATGATTGAGGCATTTTGTTAACAAAATGGGGCACTTCCCTCCTTAGCCAATCAGCTCTGCACTGAGCAGCTCCCTCTGGGAGGAGAAGGCTCCAGCCACATGCACGCCTGCTGGTGCCTCTTAGCTCAGCCAGTGTTTCTACAGCACCTATTGTGTGCCAGGCCATGTGCCGGCCGCTGGGCAGGGGAGGACAGATCGTCTCTCTCCGCCCACTGGGGAGGCCTGTGCCTGCGATGCTGGGTTTTTTGATGAGCTTGATCGGAGACACTGGGAGCACAGGGGGTAGGAGGGGCGCTTAGCCGGGAAGGTGGGGCTGAGACCTGGGCTAGACCAACGGGTGCTGAGTGTTCCCGTCTCGATGAGCAAGACGTGGGGGTGATGCTGGCAGTGGGAGCGGGGGAGACCCCGGTGGGGTCCGGATCCCAGAGGCTGGTGCCCTGGCGCGCAGTCAGGGTGCGGGGAGCCGCTTTGGCCCCTCCCTTGGTGGTGTGAGTGCAGGCTGGTGTGTCCTGCTGGCTTGTTGACGGTGCAGTCATGCCAAGAGCTGCATTGGAATAGCTGGTCTTTGAAATAACGAGGACTGATGTGGGTACCTCGGGGAGAAGGCCAAGGTCTGGGCGTTGAGGAGCGCCCACTTCTCCCCACCCCTCCCACTCAGGTTCAGGTCTCCAGGATCTTTCTGGGCTCTGCTCACCAGGCCCTGCCAGACTCCTTGAATTCAGCACCTCGGTCAGCGCCGCCCTTCCTCACCTTCACTCCAGCTGCCAGTGGTGCCATTCCCTGCTTAGACCTCCCCTGGCTGCCAGCTGTGCCCCGTCCAGACCTCTGGGCCCCACCATGTCCCCATCCCGGCCTCCTCCTGGCCCTCCTGCTCGCAGCCTGCTGCCTTGCAGCTCCCCCGGCACAGGTGGCCGGCAATGCAGGCACGTGGTCAGCGCTGGCCTAGTTCAGGCCGGGCTCGGACACTTCCTGCCGCTCCCCTCCCTCCTCGCCTCGCATCCCGCTGACTCTACTCATGGGATCTCTGCCTCCCTGTCTGCAACCCTCATGACGCTGGCAGTTCCTTTGGAGCCTCAGTCCCCCATCTGTAAGCCGGGACTCCCCTGCCCACACTTGGGTTGCACCGGGTGAGGGGAGAAGCCCCGGAGACTTGGCACAGGCCCGGCTCCTCTCGCTGCAGCCCCTGCGGGACGCAAGGGCAGGGAGCTTAGTGCCCGGCCCGAGGAAGGCCGCAAGCACTAGAGATTGTCACTGGGAAGCTTTCATGCCTCCCTGGTACGTAAGCCTCTTGGAAGGAATGTTGGCTTCTGGAAATGGGTTCTAGTTTTTATTTTCTAAAGGCGTCTTCTTTAGTTCTCAACCCGAGTTCTATAAATAGGTCCTGGGGTTTTGTTGACAGAGCCGTTTGTTGAAGGTTGCATGAATGCTACTTTGCACACAGATGATACTCAGGCGATGCCGACGTATAAATCCCTGGAGAAGCCGCGCCTCGGGAACTTGTCTTCCTGCTGGCGGCTCTGGTTTGGATGGGGCCCTGGAACTGAAAACTGGTCCCGTCAGCCCCTCCTCGTGTCCCCCGTCTGGCCTGAGCAACGCCCAGGTCGGCGGCCACAGTCCCGCTCCACCACATCCCGCTCCCGGCAGTGACAAGCCCTTCTGGGATGGCCTCCCCTTGGCCCCCCGCCTGCCCTGCCCCCTCAGCTCCGCCAGCCGGCTTCCCAGCTGCCCCCGAGGTTGCCCGGCAGCACTGGTTGTCCCTTCCTGCACCCCCATAGCACCTTGAGCACCTGTGTCATGGCTCTGACCACCACCTGACAGTCCACCTCTCCGCTCTTCTCCCCAGGAAGGCAGGTGGGCTGGGGTGCAGCGAGGTCCCTGAGCAAGGCCCTGCCCGGCGGGGACTGAGGGGTGCATGGAGTTAGCGTCTGGAGGGTGGAGCTGTGGGGAGGGGCCAGCCAGCGTCCATGCAGGGCCATGAGCATGCCTTAGAGCTTGGCTCTTTGTCTCCTGTGACTGCAGTACAGTACTTTATCTCAGCTCACCCTCTGTGATGGGGGTGGTGACACAGGTCCCCCTGAGTGTAAAATGAGATAGTGCATGCACAGGCGCCTCCTCTGCACCGTCTGGGGTCTCCTCCCGGGTCCCTGCAGCTAGTTCCACACCTGAGGATTCAGCAGAGGCTGCCTTAGCAGCAAGAGGCCACATAGACTCCCGCATGACACACCACACGGACTCCCGCAGGACACGCCACACTGACTCCCACAGGACACGCCACACTGACTCCCACAGGTCATGCCACAAGGACTCCCGTGTAACACGCCACACGGACTCCCGCAGGTCACAGGTCATGCCGACTCCCGTGTAACACGCCACACGGACTCCCGCAGGTCACGCCACACGGACTCCCACAGGTCACGCCTCCTAACTATCCATCACCTCCCAAGGGAAGTTCAATTTACTTCGGAGGGGAGGGTCCCTCTAAATCCGACTCCGTGGTTTGTATTTAAATGTCATCGTTAAGACGTCTGGGGCGAGGTCTTCAGCTGTTTAAAGACTGAATCACACGATGCGGCATTTAAGACCAGCACTCACGCCACACGGACTCCCACAGGTCACGCCTCCTAACTATCCATCACCTCCCAAGGGAAGTTCAATTTACTTCGGAGGGGAGGGTCCCTCTAAATCCGACTCCGTGGTTTGTATTTAAATGTCATCGTTAAGACGTCTGGGGCGAGGTCTTCAGCTGTTTAAAGACTGAATCACACGATGCGGCATTTAAGACCAGCACTTTCTTTAATAGACTCTTTGAACATCTCAGCACCTTTCTTTCGTGCCAACTCTTGACTATTACTGACACATTTGGCCATAAAATGAAACATGAAAATTGGCAGTCAGTCGTCGTATTAATTCTACTTCACTCTGACTCATCAAAGACGAACGGGATCATTAGCGGCAGGGATGGTCTGGGAGGGCTGGGAGCGCAGGCGGGCGGGTCGGAACTGCCGGCCGGGTCTGCGCGCTCTTCGGCGCCTCCTTACCTCCTCAGCACCTGGGTCTCTTCCTCTGCACGTGGGGTCAGTAGTCACCATGGCAGCCACTATTTTGAGTGTTCTTCACGTACTGGGCGCTGTGCCAGCCACTTTGTATCCACTGTCGTCTTTAATCTGCACAAAATCTTACAAATGGGCTTGGTCAGCCAACAGAATGGTGGGTCTTGTAGAGGATGTGACACTGGAGCGTGAACCTGTAGGGTAGAAGTAGCTTAAGACAAGGGGGCAGGCGGGTGTAAGGACTGGCTGTGGGCAGGCGGGTGCAGGGGCTGGCTGTGGGCAGGCGGGTGTAAGGACTGCCTGTGGGGAGGTGGGTGCAGGGGCTGGCTGTGGGCAGGCGGGTGTAAGGACTGCCTGTGGGGAGGTGGGTGCAGGGGCTGGCTGTGGGCAGGCGGGTGTAAGGACTGCCTGTGGGGAGGTGGGTGCAGGGGCTGGCTGTGGGCAGGCGGGTGTAAGGACTGCCTGTGGGGAGGTGGGTGCAGGGGCTGGCTGTGGGCAGGCTGGCTGTGGAGGCGGGGGCAGGGACTGTCTGTGGGGAGGCGGGTGCAGGGGCTGGCTGTGGGCAGGTGGGCGCAGGGAGCCAGTGAGGCATGGTGTGTGTGAGCCAGTCTGTCTGGCCGAGGATGAGGAGTGACAGGGGGCTCTGATGATGCGTTGCAGATCCCAGGGGCTTTGGGCTCCCAGGTTGCATAAAGCCAGTCTCTGAGGTTCTCACAGCGGGCCCTGTCTGTCCCATCCTCTTCCAGATGTACCATTTCTGGGGCCCGAGCCTTCCGCGAGGTGGGAGTGTGTGACCGAGGATTCAGTCCTACAGTGTGTGTTGAACCAGCTCTGAAGCTGGAGCTACCCTGGGGGTCTATTAGTTCATCTCCTCAGAACGCACCATCATGAATTGCGATAATGACCCATGATGTCGTCTCACATTGGCATGTGCTATTCTCCCACGCCAGCGAGGACCTTGACCCCCACCCCCTGACTAATTCTCTGCTGTGTCCCCTTCTCTCAGAATGGCGATTCAGGTGGACAAGTTCAACTTTGAGAGTTTCCCAGAGTCCCCTGGGGAGAAGGGACAATTTGCGAGTCCAAAGCAGCTGGAGGAGCAGAGGCAGGAGGCGCGCGGCCTGGAGATCAACAGCAAGCTGGGCATCCGGTGGCGGATCATATCCTTTCGCGGCCGTGGCTCTCGATGCCCCTTCTCGGGCTTTCTGACCATGGAGGGGACCCATGAGGGGTTAGCTATTGCATTTTTAAAAAATATACTTTTACTGATTTCAGAGAGGAAGGGAGAGAGAGATAGAAACATCAGTGATGAGAGAGAATCATGGATCAGCTGCCTCTTGCATGCCCCACACTGGGGATCAAGCCTGCAACCTGGGCATGTGCCCTGACCAGGAATCGAACCCGCAACCTCTAGGTGCATGGGATGACACTCAACCACTGAGTCACACTGGCCGGGCAGCTATTGCATTTTGCCACAAGTAGCTCAGAAATGCCATGGCTGGGAGAGAGGGCTGGAGAGAGGGCATTTTTCTCTGCCTCTCACCACCTGCAAGGCCCCCGAAGGAAGCACCGATTCAGGGCAAGGCAAGGTCTTGGGCTGGAGGTGCTGGCCTTGGATCCCAGAGTTCTTGCCAGGGTGGATACTCGTGTTAGTGACAGGTCCTGCCTGCACACCCTTACCTGGTACACCCCCTGCCCTGAGGTGCTCCCTTCATCTCACCTGGCCCCACGCTCGCCTCTCCAGGTCCTCAGCCCACAAGCCCCACAGCAAGGCGCCCTGCAACTCCCCTGGCAGCTCAGCACACTGCCTGGCACTCCCCGTCCACTGGTCTCTGACACCAGGGCGCTGAGCCGAGCCCCTGGCAGCCCTGCTGTGGTGAGAATGCTAGCAGAGTTTCCGGTGCAGACTGGAGACAGTCAGGGGAAGAGGCTCACTGATTACCTAAGCACCTTTCCATCAGCGTAACTTCTATTTATGACGACTTGCTCATTTATTTGGGCTAAAGTGGGGCTGGGCAGAGCCCCTGCACTGGTGGTTCCTGCAGAGCTGGTGCATGGGCGCCGACGGCCGCTGTCCTGGGGGATGTCGAGGAGCGGCCCCCAGCCCAGCACCCCCTCCAGGACGCTCACTAGGAGCACCCGTGAAGGGTTTTCCGCTGGGCTCACAGCCATGTGTCTTGGCCGGCGCTGAGAGCAGGGCGCTGCTTCCCCCGGGCGAGGCGAGGTGGGCTCAGGAGAGTCCGGCCCCCCGCCGGGCAGCACAGGCCCCAGCGGAAGGACTGATGGAACCATCATTTTCTCTAAAGTACCCGACGGGGTCCTGGTGAACTTCAGTCACATAAGCAGATGGGATCTCAAATGCTGCTCAGTGGCTTCAAATGGCCCTTTGATTACAGCACATCCCCCAATATTTCACCGCTGATGGCCGAGCAGACAATGGGAGCGAAGGTGTTTGAACCTTCTACGTTTTCCCTGCATCTCGCTATGTGTTTCAAAGATTCGGAGCGAGCATTCACAATTCCCAAGGCAAGTAGGTTAACTGAGACGTGTGCGTGCAAATGTTTGTGAACAGAAGGCCCTGCACAAACACTGATGAACAATTAAATGTAATTATAGTGATGGATGGCCAGTGAGATAAGATCTATCAAGTAGACTGGGCTCCTTAAAGCAGGAGGGACCTCATCTTGGTGGGTTTTTCATCCTCAGCACCCCCACAGCGCACGGACTGGGTGTCGGTAAACACCCTGTGTGGATTCGGGCCCTGCAGGGGAGGCACGTGGGGGCGCATGCACACCTGAGCAGGAGTGTAGGGAGGAGGGAGGGCTGGGGGTGCATCAGAGAGGGCGTCCCAGATAAGGTGGAGGTGAGCTCCAGAGATGGTGGGCGGTCACCAGAAAGGCCAGGCTGAAGGGGGCTCCAGGCAGGGGGCACTGGCGGCAGGCACCAGAGTGGGAAGCAGTGCTGGGTGCTGGGTGTCCTGGCTCACTCCCCCGAGGGTTTGTGACAGGCAGGAGGTGTGACGACCCGTAGTGACCCCTGGTAACTGAGCCATGCCTTTGCGGCAGGGAGTGGTGAGGCCCCAGCCTGGTTCCTGTCAGTCAGACGCTGCCTGAACTGGGAACTCGCTCTGGTTCAGTAGCACAGGGCTGTCGATCGTTACACACGGGTGTGGCTTCGAGGCTTGCAAAGCCTGGGTCACATGACAGTGATGGCACAGTCCCCCTGTCCCAGGGTCACCTTCCCTGCCCTCCGAAGGGACAGGAGCAGGTCGGGGGGACAAGGACCTGTGACTTAGTTGGAGACTTAATTGCTGCGTCCCAGATCCCCGACCAGAAAGGGCTTAAGGCAGCGGTTCTCAACCTGTGGGTTCATCCTTTGGGGGTCGAACGACCCTTTCACAGGGGTCGCCTAAGGCCATCGGAAAATGCATATATAATTACATATTGTTTTTGTGATTAATCACTATGCTTTAATTATGTTCAATTTGTAACAATGAAATTGGGGGTCATCACAACATGAGGAACTGTATTAAAGGGTCGCGGCATTAGGAAGGTTGAGAACCACTGGCTTAAGGGGAGGCAGGCTCTTCAGCACCACGGAGAGTCCCCAAGGGCTGTCCTGGGAGCTGGAGGAGAGGTGGGCCCAGCGCCTGGGGGCCCTGTGTGTGGGGGGTCCCCACCTTTCCTGGCGTCCAGGTTTCCTGTGTCTGCAGGTGGGGCTCCAGGGTCAGACTGCCCTGATCCCCCCACTTCCTTGCGGTGCCAGCTTCCTTAGTCTCTGCAAGGTCCTGAATTAAAAACTCTTTAAAATGGAAATGGCATCCCTACCTTCCACTTTCTATGTTCTCAAGTCTAAGGTGAAAATAGTACTAAGTGGAGCAGATGTGTGTTAAACGCGTCCTGCACGCACGGCCTCCCGTGGGGACCCTGCAGAGACGTCCTGCTGGTAGGAATGATGGTAGGGATCATCGCCATTATCACCGTTCTTGATCTCTGGCCCCAAGTGCCAGGGTCTGTGTATGTGAGGAGGAGGAGCGGCGCAGGCGCTGGGACTGTCGCCTTGGCTGCAGCGGCGGCAGAGGAAGCAGCAGGACCCGACGGCGTGGCTGAGGCCCAGACACAACACTGCTTGGGTGGCTCCTGGGGCCGAAAAGGGGTGTGGAGGCAGGTAATTAGCTTTATTAGCTCAGCTGTAGAATTCCATGGCTCCCGGCCGAAAGCAAATTAATACAGAAGTGTGCTCCGGGCCGGTGCCCAAGGCCCCAGAGCCACTGGCAGCTTTGCAGTGGCTCCCACTCTGACTCGCTCCTCCAGCGAATCACTGCCAAGCTCCTCAGTGGGGCGCGGCTCGCGGGCACCACTTCTGTTCTGCAGGCCCCGTGCTCAACCCGCCTCGAAAGCCTGGTGCGATTTCTGTAGTGAGGAGGTAAGGTGCCACGTCGCGGAGCCTTAAACAAAGATGTGGACAGGCGACTGTCCCCCCTCCCCCCCCAGTGGTACAGGACAAGGCGGGCTGCTGCGGGGTGCAGGGCGGGGCCGGCGCGGTCTCTCCCCGGGGAGGGTCCTTGAGGACAGTGTGGCTGTTTCTCCGGAGTCCCCGCAGGCCGGTGGGAACTGAACACCCTCCCCTGTCAGTCAGCCACTGGCTGTGGGCTGCGTGGAGGCGGAGGGGGCTTTGTGGGCCCCCCTGGCAGTGGTGGAAAGAGCTGCGTGGAGCCCTGGAGCCCCTGGTCCTGCCCTGTCCATGGTGTCGCCTGTGCCTGTCCCGCCTTAGGCCAGGGCAGGGGCTGTGCAGGTCATCTCTGAGGTCACAGACGCCCAGACGCTAGTGCCCGACAGGCTTCCCGCTGGGCTGGCTCCTTGTAAGGAACAGAGGCTTTGGCTTTTCAAAGACAGCAGAGCCAAGGGCCCTGTGTCCCCACAGACGCTTGTCCCCCTGCGGGGCCTCCGCCATGGTGACCCCCTCGACTGAGACGGGTGTCCTCGCTGAGAGGTGGCCTGAGAAGGGGAGGGACACAGCCACAGATGGAGCTGGCTGATGACACGAGTCCCCTGCAGGCCTGCGAGCTGCGGTGGCTGGGACCAGTCTTAGTGCTGCATCCCAGCCACCTCCGAGAGTGTCCCAGGCTCTGAGATGAGTCACAGTGCAGAGCCAAGTAATATCAGCTCGGTACACAGCCCCGTGTGTAATGAGGTAGAGAGCATTTCATCTGGAAAGCTCTTCTTAGGGAGAGAGTTATCTTTGGGAGAAACACGGATAGATTGCTGTGGCATCTGAGGCCACAGAAATGATGGCCGTGTTCCTGAGAGTAGGGGAGACGGGGAGGAGGAGAGAATGAGAGTGGGGTTAGCACTCCCCACGGGGTGATGCTCACCCACGCTGCCTGTGGGTTGCACTCACTCCCCAGGAGCCTGAGAAGGTGTGCTACTCTTGAGCCCATTTTACAGATGAAACTGAGACCCACCCCCGCTCACCAGTGGTGGTGCCAGGATTCAGTCTCCACACCCCCTGCTTAGCTACCAAGTGGCACAAAGAGGAGGGAGAGCAGAGCCCATTAGGGGCTTCATTTCCTCAGGGCCCCCACACCGCCCGGTTCTCAGCCTCAGCCCTGTCCCAGTCTACCTGCCAATACTCGCTCCATGACGAGCTCACACCAGAGAGCCCATCTGTCACACTCGTGTAATTACACCACGAGGCAGAGCTCACACAGGAAGCCAGCGGGAATGCACACGTGTCAGAAACGCACCTGGTGGTATTTATTGAGGAAGACACTGCATTTCTGCGTCCCCAGCAAGGACAGCTGGGGGTCACAGGGGCCGCCCTGGGCTTCCTCACCGGCTGTGGCTTCCTTCCCGGGGTCTGCGGTCGGAGGAGGGGCCTGTGTCCCGCACACTCAGGGGACTCGGGTGGTTGGAGGAGGGCATGTCTGCATATCTGCAGGTGATTTCCTGTCTGGAGTCTATCCAGAGACTTCTAGCGCTGCCCCTCCCGTCCCGGGGCCCAGCAGGAGCGCGTTTTCCTTGACCGAAGCTCACCCCTCGCTGAAGCGCACGGGCGAGGCCAGCGTGGAGGGCGTCCTGAACCAGCTGGCCCTGGAGCACCTGCAGCTGGCCCCCCTGCAGTGGGGTGAGTACACCCCGCCCACCCTCACCCTCGTCCGCTGCGGGGCTGCCCTCAGCTGAGGTCACCATGGGAACCTGGGGGTGTGGGGGGACTCACCACACCACCAGGCTGGGGCCTGTGTTTCACCTGAGTGTCCTCGCAGCCAGACCTGTGACCAAACCCAGGTATGAGGTGTGCTCGGTGCCTCTCGGTTCCCGGTGCTGCAGAGTCCCCGCCCTCCTCGCGGCACCTGTCCGATGGGCGTGTCTGCTGTGGTGGGGGTGGACTCTAAGCGACCGGGGAGGTGGGGGAGCAGGAGTGTCACCTCCTGCCCTCCGTCCCCTCCCGAGGAGCTGGCAGCTTTCCACAGGGTCAGCGGGGA
>NW_006282874.1:350645-352013 GCF_000327345.1 Myotis davidii
TAGCCACTGGGGGCCGGCCTGGGACCGTGCACCGGGCACTGGGTCTGGTGCCATGGACGGCGGCCTTCTGTGCCTCTAATAGCAGCCATAGCCCTCGGCTGAGCAGGGCGTCTCGTAAGAGGCTTTCCCAGCTGATCCTGCGATCTGCTCGGGGACGAACAGGAGCCCGGCATCTCGGGGCACAGAGGGCGCGGCAGCCGTGAGGCTCCGCCAGGCTCTGCTGCATCGGCAGTTGTGACATCCGGGGCCGGCAGCCCAGCCTCCTGAGCCTGTTTCTCCTCTCCGGGCTGGGGATGCTGAGGGCACCAGGTCCTCGTGGGGGTGGGAGATGTGCCCCGACCCCACCGTGCCCGACCTCCCAGAGGTGGGGGTGGGCCTGGGTGGCGGGGCCGCTGGAATCATTGTGGAGTGGGGCAAGCAGAGCTGCTGGAGGGGGTCTGGGACTGTGTGTGCCTCCGGAGGCAAGGCAGACGGACAGGAATGCGGTGACCGGGCTGTGGGGTGCAGGACGGCCCCACGCCATGGCGGGAGCTCCCTAGACGCTCTTGCTTCCATCCTGCACCCGGAAGGCTGCCCCTCCAGGTGGGAGGACCGCAGAGCCAGCATGCTCTCTGATGGTGGTTCTGAGGCCTGTTTCCAGTTGTTTCCATAGATACCAGGTACTGGAGAGGAATGGGCTAAGCGATTTTCACTCTGCTTTTTACTCTGCTTTGAAAGCCCCGCCGCTGGGCCTCCCCCGCCTTCTGCAGCTGGTCACACCTCTCAGAGCTGCTCAGATGCATCAGGGATTGGTCTGCGCTCTTTTTCATTGACATCCATCCTGTGAATACAGATCAGGGGTTACCTGAATTTTGGAAAGGATATTTTCAGTACATGTTCCCCAAATAGCCACTGGGCAGCTGGCACCAGTGAACTGGGTCCTGAGCTGTGTGTGTGGGCGGTGCTCCTCAGCATGAGGGAATGCCCGCTTAGGAGGCAGTGACCATGGATGCCTTGTGTGGTGGCACCCCACTGCCCTACTAAAGGGAGAATGGCACACCTACACTTTTGGGGAGCAAGACACGGCAACCAAAATCTCCACGCAGTTTGTGCAACGCATACAAGTCTGTGAGATCGTCATTGTTATTCTCTTTTCTTACGAATTAGGAAACAGACTCGGGTTTATGTTGCTTGAGGTTACATGGAGCTGGTAGATTCTCTGATTGATGGGTTTATCCATTCATTCAGCAAAGAGCTATCTATCGACCATCCATTCTGCACCAGGTGCCATGCTAAGTGCTGGGAACCAAATATAAGTCACACTTGATCCCTGATTTTAGACACTTCTAGTCTGATGTGGGTGGGGGACCCGGGTCGGTCACCGGCCCC
>NW_006282874.1:352056-357240 GCF_000327345.1 Myotis davidii
ACATAGGGAGCTCGTGCGGGTGTCCCAGAAGCGGAGGTGAGAATTGACTTGGAGCCCGCCGCCCGCAGCGCCTTGTGCGGAAGCAGCTGAGCGTGAGAGCAGGCCCGTGCTCTAACCCCACATAGGAGCAGGCAGTTTCTCTGTTCTGCACCTTCGGTTGTTTCCAGTCTTTCCGCCATAAACATTGTTGCAGCAAGTGTCCCGGTCCACAGCCAGTCCTTATAAAAATGAGTCAAGTGGGAAGATAATTACTTTAAATTTAGCAATCTCTTTAAAAAAATCTTCTGTTTTTAAAAAATATATATATTTTTATTAATTTCAGAGAGAAAGGGAGAGAGAAACATCAATGATGAGAGAGAATCATTGATCGGCTGCCTCCTGCTTGCCCCTTACTGGGGACTGAGCCTGCAACCTGGGCATGTACCCTGACCGGGAATCGAATCGAGACTTCCTGGTTCATGGTTCGATGCTCAACCACTGAACCACACTGGCTGGGCAAAATCTGTTTTTGTACCGTATTTGATTTCCCTCATCTTGAAATATATTTTTAACATTCTCCCATATTTTCTCGCACTCTCCTGGCTGAGTTGTTTTAGCATTTGATCTTTTATTCGTCTGGATGTATTAAGGTCTAAGGAGTTAGGTACGGATCCACCTTTTTTTTCCTCCCAGAAATAACCGTGTTATTGTGCACAGACTGCAGAAAAGTTGCAAGTGCAGTAGTGAGATTGCTTTCTGAACCGATTTAGAGGAAGCAGCTGGCCTGATGCACCTTCGTCCCCAATTTCTCCTGTGTCTTTGCCACCATTGAGGACAGTGTCCTACATAACTACACACAGCTGTCAGGCCAGGGAGTTGCACCAGTGCCAGCAGCTAACCTCTGGACCCACCCAAGTGGCACTAGTTGTCCCAGCCGTGTCTTTTACACCTAAAAACCCTCGGCCTCATGTAGAATCACTTGTCGCATTCAGTTACGTTTCGGCCCTCCCGGGCCTGCACACTCCTCTGCCTTTGATTTCCGTCCCTTTAGACAGAACCCACCAGCTACTGCAAGAATGTCTCTCGGTCCACGTGTGGGTCTGGGCCCTGGCGATGCGATTCAGTGCACACGTCTGGGCCAACGACGCTGCGTCCTCGGCACATGTCTCAGGTGCCCCGGGCCCTGTGCCCCTTGTCAGGGACGGCCCTTTTGGTCCTTGGGTTAAGGCGGAGGCTGCCAGTCTTCACCCTCCCAAGCTCTCCTTGGCTCTGAGCAGTAGGTGATCTGTGGGAAGGTGCTTTGCAACTATGTAACCATGTGACTCCTCCACTTCCCTTTGTCCACTGACTTATGTTTGAGTGGGTTCTCAGTTCCTGTTGTACTCAGAGGGCAGAAACGTTGCTGTTATTTATTTATGGTGATGCTCAAATAGTCTCAGATTCTGCCAGTGGGAGCTCCTTCAAGCTGACTCCCCTGCCCCCGACGCGTCTCCTCGCTCTGTGAGCCCTTCCTCACTTTCTGGTACAAGATGCTCCAGCCTCATCTTGCATCCCTGCCACCATCCATCTTCCCGGGGTGTTGGTCCCCTTAGCGAAGGCTGGTCTTCAGCAGCCAGGATCCAGACAGGAGGGAGGCCCTTTCTGCTGGGGAGCTGTTCCTCCCACGCCATCTCAGAGGCCGGGCCAGGAAGCAGACAAGCACTTATAAATGTGAACACCCCCCAGCACCTCTGTCCTCCTACGGATACTGACAGCCACGGTCGCACATCCACCACTAACTCCAGCCGACATCACAGGAGCGTCCCGGTCCTCACTGTGCTCCTGTCCGGCTAAGGCGGCGTTCATGGCCTGCAGTGCAGGCACTGATGTGTCAGTCCCCCCAGGTGCGAACCACTGTCCCCACCGGCCCTCCCCTCTCCAGGATCTCAGCCCCTCTCCAAGGTGCTGGCATCCCGCACCCATGGCTCTACTGAGCAGGCGCCCCCACACCCTCCCTGTCCACCCTGTCATCCCCGCAGTGGCCTCAGAACTGAATTGCCCAGAAAGCAAAGGGGCCTCCGGGCTGCCACACCTACCCCTGCTGGCCTCTCGCCCCTCCACCGTGCTCCCCATCTCTGCCCGGGCTCTTCCCACACATGTGCCG
This sequence comes from Myotis davidii, assembly GCF_000327345.1. Lineage (NCBI taxonomy): Eukaryota > Metazoa > Chordata > Mammalia > Chiroptera > Vespertilionidae > Myotis > Myotis davidii. Next base: position 354,179 of record NW_006282874.1, read on the forward strand.
CCCGCGTTCTCTGGGGCCTGGGCCCCGGCCAGGCTCGTCTCTGTCCCTTGCAGCTTGCTGGCTGCGTGGGGCAGCGCTGGCGTCGCTCCCGCTCTGGGTGTGCAGGGGCACAGGCTGCAGGCAGGACTGTCTCTGCCTGGTGCAGCATCGCTCGCTGGGGGTCACCCTTTCGGGTGCAGAACCTGCTGCCATGGCTCAAAGGAAGCACTCACGTCCCTGCCTCCTGAAGCCGCGGCAGGCTGTCACCCACACGCCCCTTCTATTTGTGGAGCCTGAGCTTCATGCAGACATTCCGGGAGCTCATAAGGGCAGCAAGCCGCGCTGACGAAGTGTCTCTGTGGGTCATTAGGACAGTGAGCAGCATGATGGCTGCTTCTAAACATGGAAACGAGGTGGGCGGGAGCTGGCAGAGGAGCGGGGGAGCTGCGCGTGCTGTGAACTGGTCTCCAGCAAGCCATGGGGTCGCACAGCCACGTGGGGGCATCCGGGCTCAGGTCAGTGCCACCTCCTGAGCATTGCCAGGGCCAGGCACTGGGGGATGAAGGGACCTGAGGTGCCTCTGCTCCCGCCCGGGAGCAGCTCCAGGCCCCTGGGCTTGGTGTGGGCGTCTCAGATGGCAACGAGGTGGGGATGCTCAAGTGCCTGTCAGGTGGACCGCTGACCAGGGGAATTCTTGGAGGCAGCCACGTGTGAGGCTGAGAGCAGGGGCGGGATTTCAATGTGCAGAGCAGGGCAAGGCTTCCAGATAGAGACGGTGGGATGAGCCGACACGGGAGGGGGGCCCACATGAGTGTGTGGGGTGGAGTGTGGAGGCGGTGCTGGTGTGCACAGTGTGCCCAACCTTGACAGACCGGGTCTCCGCCTCGCTTGCTGGCTCTCGTTGGGGCAGAACCACTGTTGCTTCTCAAATGTTCATCGCACTCTCCTGAGTTCAGGCTCCTGCGGGTGCAGACAGGAAGGAGCTGACCCCTGGAAGTGGGGTCCAGTGGGGTCCACACATCCCCCACCCACGTCTATAAACGCCTGACAGCAGGGCAGAGAAAACCAACCAACTGCAAAGCACCGGCCAACCTCGGGGGAGGCGGGTCTTTCCCTCGGCACTCACGGCAGGTGCGAGGTTGGGCCACGAGAATAACCTGCAGGCTGCCTGGTCCTTATTTGGGTCAGGAGTGGAGTGGAAGCTGTGGTTTGAGGACCTGGTTGGACCTCCACGTGGGCCTGAGTGTTGGTGATGCGATCATTCTGGGAAGTGGTCGGATCTGAGGCCCAGGAAGTGGAGGGACCTGGCGAGATGCTGGAGCTGGGAGTCAGCCCCCCACCCACCACACTGGGCCCCGTGGCCGCAGCTCGGGGTTCCGAGCAGGAGTCTGATCCCCGCTACGGGAGCACCCAGAGCTGCTTGCCCCACGGTGGCTCCATGCCCCACACTCAGAATCCTCCGCCTGTTTCTTTCACTGATTGGTTTGCCTTTGGAGCTGGCCTGGCTCCAAAGGTAGCCAGGTGGCCTGACAGTCTCACGGCATGTTTGTGGAGGAGGCAGAGCCCCACCTCTCGGAGACCTGGACAGATAACCTATATATATAAAAGGCTAAGTGACCAACCGTTGGTCCAACTGAATAACCTACCGTTACATAGGATGAGCACTGGTGATTTAAAAATAAACATTGACTCCCACATGTGCTGTACATATAAAGCTCTCGCTGGTGCCAATCGCACATGTGTTTTTATTTTATAATACTGTTATCATGTATACTACTAGTGGTCCAGTGTGCGAATTCATACACATTGAAAGGAAATTAATTAGAAGAAATACTTTAATATTGCTATTCGCCCTTTTTCTATAATAGAAGTGTCAGACATGAAATAAAATTAGTAAAATGCATATGAAAATCTTCCTCCTGTCAGAGTCTGGGGCACACTGTGGGACCCAAAGTCAAGTCCCTGCCCTCCCCTGCATGCTTTCTAATTGCACAAGAACCAGACCCAGCTGGCCCCATCCCTTTCGCCCATGCATGAGTCAACTTAGCCATAGATATAGAATCAACTTGTTTAATTAGACCTGCTTTCTGATTTAGCTAAACCTTTTCCAGCCCAGTGAAGCACCCCAACTTCTCTTTCAGGTAATTGTCAGCAACACAGCAATAAATATCAGCACAAAGCAGATTATTACTGTAGATCATGCAGGGAGAACCAAGGGTAAAATATTTAACTGCAGCAGTGTTTGACTATATTCTGAGCAGTGACAAAACCTGAAGTCATTGTCAAGGTCCACCATGTCTTACTTCTTCTCTGTCAGGTCAGGTTTCTAAGCTTTCTAAATCTCCCTTTTTCTGGCTAATGAAAAGAAAATAGGATTCCACTGAGTCTCCTATCTACCTGCTCCAGGACTTCTGTGAGGATCAAATGAGATGAGGCACAGGAAAACGCATCACAGACATTTGGTTGAAGTGTGAAATGTTTCCACCTGGCTATAAAGCAAGTCATGTTCCTGGGCTGAAGAAACTGCAAGGAGGCTAGTTGCTAGGGAGAGGAAGCCGGTGTTGCTACGTGACGTCATTACCCAGATGGACACTTAGCATATTAGCCTTTTATATATATAGTTTTTGATGTCATTTTTTGCAGTAACGTAATTTTTAAGAAATATATATGTATTTTTATTGATTTCAGAGAGGAAGGGAGAGGGGGAGAGAGAGAAACATCAACGATGAGAGAGAATCATTGATTGGTTGCCTCCTGCACGCCACACACCAGGGACTGAGCCTGCAACCTGGGCATGTGCCCTTGACTGGGATCGAACCTGGGACCCTTCAGGCCAGAGGCTGATGCTCTATCCACTGTGCCAAACTGGCAGGGCTGGAGTAATGTAATTACTGCACAAACCTTGCTTCTAATTAATTTCCTTTCAATGTGCACGAATTCGTGCACTGAGCCACTAGTGGTGTAATTGACGTGTTTGCCTTGGAACACTGTGCAGTGTGTGCATGGATGATTGATGGCCTAATGGGAGGAATCAGTGCTCATCTGGAGGCTGGGCTGCTGCAAGGGTGGGCAAGGCCAGTGGG
>NW_006282874.1:357267-357923 GCF_000327345.1 Myotis davidii
AGCGGAGAACATGCTCAGGGCGGGAGCAGCTCAGCCTGCAGATCGGAGCTCAGTGAGCCCGGAGAGCCCTGCGAGGGCTGAGCAGCTGGTAGGAGGGGTGACTTTCTACTCCAACGCGCAGGACCACGCACGAGCTGATGCGTGCATTGCCCTGCTTGCAGTGTTTTATTCAGATGACCCTGTAGCAGGACCATTTGCCCTGAGAATAAGACAGAACAAAATGAAATGATCAACAAGTCCCCGAATAATGCTCACGTTGGCATATTTATTAGGTAATTATATGCACTTGTGATATGCATATGTGTATATGTAATAATTATCTATGATTACAATAATTATATGTGATGCATGTAATATAAACATATTAAACATTTACATAGTCATTTACAAAGAGAAATAACAAAATCAAAACGGAGCCCTTTGCTTTATCTTTAAAGTCACTCTCCATTGCCTTCACCTCTGCCATTGGGCACCTTTCCCTGAGGGATTCCCTCCCCAGTCTCTGCCCCGGGTCCCCAGAGCGAGCCCATCAAGCCGAGTTCTGCCCCTGCTCCTGACCCGGGCTGGACCCCTGATCCCAGTGCTGGGCCATTGCAGACCCTAAAGGAGGCAGTTGCAGCCTCATGGGCAACCCGCCTCCTGAAGCCCAGAGCTGA
>NW_006282874.1:357983-358865 GCF_000327345.1 Myotis davidii
GTGCCGGGCTGGGGCCGCTCACCTGCTCCCTTGCTCACCTGTCGTCCGAGAGCTCTGCTCTGCATGTGGGGCCTTGGGCGACCTGGGTCTGTGCCTGTCCCCGTCTCTCTGTGAGGCAGACAGATGGCATCACTAAGAGACCCCTGGACGCCCTGGCTCAGGGGCACCTGCTCTTCCCGGAGTGAGCAAGGTTGGGAGGCGCCTCCCAGTGACTGCGCTCTGATCTCGCCACCTCCCGCTCTTGATCCCATGACCAGCTGCACACCTGGTTCTTGCCACTGGGACGGTATCAACAGGGGCCCAGCATGGGGAACCCTGGCCGGCCAGGCTGAGACAGGCGGGCTGGGGGGGTCAGGCGCCTTCCCCAGATTGCAAGTGGTGCGCCCCCGAGCTGATGGGGCAGGAGCGTGTACCTCCAGGCCTCGGCGTCCCTTCAGAACGATCCCCGAGAAGCCCAGACTCAGAACCATCTGGGCGGGGGTTGGGGGGGGAGCAGGTTTCTGGGCTGGGAAGAGGGCGCTCAGATGTGGGCGTGGCCAGGACCTGAGGAAGGCAGTTTGTCCACCTCCCAGGAACCCTCTGTGCTCAGCTTCCTCTCCAGGGTCCCCTGTGTTTCTGAAGGTTGTGCCCCCTGTTGTCCAGTTGAGGATGGTGCACTCTGCTCAGTAACCAAGAAAGATCCTACGTCATAATGCCTGGAAGGGCAGGTTTGCTGTCCGTCGTGAACGCAAGCCTGGTCTCTGCGCTCTGCTCTGGTGGGCAGGACCGAGAGCGAGGGTCATTATGGGCTTTCAGTGGCTCGTTCGTTTGTGTTGGGACCCGGCCGCCTGGCAACAGAAGGGCCCCAGGGCCACCCAGCAGCACCCGCAGCTCCGGACCCTT
>NW_006282874.1:358926-360173 GCF_000327345.1 Myotis davidii
AGTGCCCGGTGCCATGACTACCACGTCTCCTCAGCGATAATCAGCGTTCGTGCAATCGGTCACTCAGCAAATATTTATCTGGTGCTGTTTGCCAAGCCCTGGACGGCAGCATGGCCTGCCCCGGCCCCAGTCCTCCAGGAAGGGCGGTCGGGCCCATCTCCAGCCTTCCAGGCGCCTTGGTGTATGTATCTCTCTCTGGGCTCAGGCGGCCCAGACCAGCCAAAAGTTGTATTTACCTTGTTTTTGACGAGAATGGCAACCCAGCTGAGTCGCGGGCCTGTGGCTGCTACGCTTAGACCGGCAGCACAGATGGAGCAGCCTGGGCGCAGACGGCCTGGGGGCTGGTCCTGGCGCTGCCCTGTGAGCGGGGACAGCGTGGGGAGGGTTACAGGGGACCTGTCCATGCCCGCCCTCCGAGGTTGGAGAAGGGAGGGTGACTTTTCTCCAGAAGCGCTTTCCTGGTGAAAATCCCGTTTGTCCAAACAGTAAATACAGCTTGTCCAAGCCGCTGGCGAGATGAGGCCGGTCCGCGCCGGGCACTCGGGTGGGCTCCATTGTTCAACATCAGACAGCGCTGCCTCTACTTCCTGCCACTCCGCTGCGGGCTTTCTAGGGAAACTTGCTTTTTAAAGTCTCCAGTTCCCCCTCTCACATCTTAGCAAACCAGCCAGGCTTGGAGTCTCTTCATTTCACTCTGACAGCGCTTATCAATCTTCCCCTTAATTAAAGAAAGCAGACTTGGCACCAGCGTCTCTTATCGGCTGCCAGCTGGGCGCCATCGGCTCACAGCGGCACCGTGGCCTTTCCCGCGCTGTCCACTGAGCTCCCCAGGGTTATTAGTCAGGGTGTTCCGTGGATGTAAGATAGATAAATGAATGGATAGGAGGGCGAGGGCCGGAGGGGGAGAGGGATGGGGAGGGAGGGAGGGAGCAATACCACTGGCTGCAGGGGAGCAATGGCGATAAGATCACAGAGCCAGGGCGCGGAGGAGCTGGAGGGACCATCAGGATGCTTTAGCTCAGTAGCTCTCAAAATTCACTACTCAAATGCAATCCTCCATTTAAAGCAACTGGAAAGCAGCTCTGCTTCACCTGTAGGGTGTGGAGGCCAGAGGAGCTGGCAGGGAGGTGAAGGCCAGTGCTCTAGGCTGAGGCTCACAGCGGGAGAGAGGCCTGGGCTGGGCTGGGGGGCACCAGGAGAGAGGCCTGGGCTGGGCTGGGGAGCACCAGGAGAGAGGCTTGGGCTGG
>NW_006282874.1:360217-377883 GCF_000327345.1 Myotis davidii
GGCACCAGGAGAGCCCTGGGCTGGGCTGGGAGGCACCGGCACTCCTTGCCCACCAGGTCGGAGGAGAATTCTGAGGAAACAAGGCCGATGGCCCCTGCTGTTGGCAGAATCTTGAAAGCCGAGAAGTCAGTTAGGGGAAGGGAGCTTTAAGCTTCAAGAGGCCTCTGCTCCGGTGTCACGGGCTGAAAGCAGGTGTTTTGTCAGGTGGAGTTCTTGCCTGGAGGTTCTGGGGAAAGTCTGCTTTCGGCTCATTCTTGTGGGAGGGACTGAGGTCCCATTTCCACGCGCCTCCTCTAGGAGGGTGGGCGGGTGGTGTGCGCTGCTCACGTCTCCCCGAGGCTGGCGCCTGCAGGTAAACACCCAGGCCTGTGAGCGTGTCGGGGAGGGAGACCCCCGAAACACTCGGCATGGGAGCCCAGTCCACCTCAGTGTCTTGGAGCTGCAGCTGCTCTCAGAAGCTCTTGGCTTTCGAGGCCCCGATGAGCTGCTCCCAGCATCCTCTACGAGCATGTATCCCCAGCCCTGTCCCCAGAACACCTGGCTGAACACAAACAAACCAGGACACCCCATTTCCTGGGGGCGGAAATGACCTTTTCCTGAGAAGCTACTGTGGAAATCAAATTGCCATTTTTATTGAGAATGTTAATTAATCCCACAGGGATGGGGGCAGAGGTTCTTGGGTTTGAGATTCAGATCTGGGAGGTCTGAGGCCCAGCTGCTGCCCAGGCCTGCAGCTCCGCCGGGTGGCCCACGTGCACCCAGCCAGCACCCAGGGCCCCTCTGCAGCTCCGCCCTGAGTGACAGCACACCCATCCCGCCCTGTCCCCTTACGCCTGCACCTCCAGCATTTCTCACGCTGGGTCCAACCCCACCATGCACAGTCCCGCCGCCGTGGCAGCACCTTACCCCATCCCAGCTGCCCTCTGGCCGCCTATGCCCATTCAGTCACTGTGTTGCTGGCACAACCGGAGCAGACTCCCATATTCAGACCCAGGACCGCCTTCCCACAGTGCGAGGGGCACTCCTCCCCGTGTGGGGGCACTGGAGCGGGCAGGGATGCGAGCTGTCGGGGCGTCGTCTCCCGTCCTCAGAAGGGCCCTGGCATGACATGTCCTTGGTGATGGCTCTCAGGCAGAGAGAAACGAAAGCACAGGGCCCACAGGAGCCTGCGCACAGATGCGCACAGATGCGCACAGATGCGCCAGTCCTGGGAGCCGCGCGTGGAGCTGAGCGGCCCTGAGTGCAGCAGCAGGTAAACAGAACGCGGTTTGTGCACGAACCTGGGCGTGGATCTCTCTCAGCACAAGCAGGAGTGAAGCGCTGAGACGCCGGAGAGCGGGCGGGCGGGCGCACGCTTACGTGTCCTGCTAAGTGAAAGGAGCCAGGCCTAGAGAGTTACATCCTGTGGCTGTTTGTGAAAACCCCCAGAGGAGGGAATCTGAGACCGGAAGTAGACTAGTAGTTGTGGGTGGGGGGAGGTGACTGCCTTTGGGGACGGGTTTCTTTGTTGTTGTTCCTTCCCCTCCCGCGCCGTCACTATCCCCTCCATGTCTCCTCCACTCCCCCCTCACCCCACTGCTGTCCGTGGGGCAGGGTTCTGTGGGGATGGAGAGCTTCTGGAATTAAATAGTGGCGATGGCTGCACACTGTGAAGTCACTGAAAACCGTTGAGTTGCGCACCTTAAATGCACATATCATGTGGCATGTGAAGTATATCTCAGGAAACACGTTAACAAATAATCATGAAATATAAAGTCAGGCAAGACCCACCCCTGCCTCTGCCGCCCTCAGGCTCTGGCCGTAGCTGAGCTTAAACTCCCTTCGCCGTGCCATCCTCTCGTGTGGAAGGAGACTGCGCCCATCTGCCCGGACACCTGCCCCTATACCCCTGCTGGTGGTGGGGATTCCCACACAGGGGCCCCTCCGCGGGTGTGACCAGCCTGTGCGCTTGCAACCAGAGTTCCCTGGCCTCAGGCAGAGAGGGGCTGGGGCAGAACCTGATGGGTGCATGCCACCCAGCTTTGTGCAGCCACCTTGGTCTCTGTACATTAGTCCCCCCGGCACTGTCACCCGCAACACCTGTCGCCTGGTGTGAAGTGTCAGGCCCTGTGCTGTGCACCAAGTCTCCTCACAGATGTTCATGGATGTTGAGACGTTTGTGGGGCACCCGGCGGGCACAGTGACTGCTGCTTTAGAAGGGACTCAGGATGCCGGTTCCTGTCTCTCCCCACCCCTGTTACGAGACACACCTGTGGCCAAGGGCGGGGCGGTGGGCATGGGCTGTGGGCGCAGAGGGGCTCCTGAACATGTGGGCGGCCCCCTGGCGCTGCTGTGACCTCAGCAACGCTGGTTCCTTTCCACGTTGCCTGAGCTTTCTGACTCCATGTCACCTGCTCAGAGAGTCCAGCCGCCCATGGAGACCCGTGGCTTCGAGGCCCCCAGGACCTCCTGGGGAAGCCCAGTCCTTCAGAGAGGGGGGTTCATCTAGCAGCAGGACGTGGCCTCTGCACGGCCTTCCTTGGGGGGCCCTCCTCCTGCCTTCCAAGGACAGGGGGGCTGCCTTTCAGCTGTGTCCCAAGGAGACTGAGTGGGTCACCCCCAGGACGGCTGAGCCCCAGCATCTGAGTGACCCCCAGTCCCTCCCAGTGCAGAGCTGGCTCTGAGCACCCCGATGCCCAGGGCTCTGCTCGTGGGCTGCGTGACAGGGAGCGTCCAGGGCAGGCCCTCCCCAAGCCCATTTCCCACTTGTGCCGAGGGCGTCGGGTTGAAGCCCGGCCGCCTGCCGCCTCCCATGTTGGGTTGGCTCAGTCACTGGTCACCACGGGCTAATGACCCTGCACCGTCCGCACATGGGGGTCTGCTCCCTCCTGTGCCATTTGGAGGATCGATCTCAGGGTGGTAATTGGCTCGCGCTTGGCTGGTCTCCGTTCTAAAGGTCTGCCTCCCACCTGGTGTCGCGCTGGGCCCAGCGGCGTGATGAGCCCGCTCCCTCCCAGCACTTTAATTGTGAGCTGCGGGTTCAGGGTAGCACGGATTATTTTGAGATAATTGAAAAGGATGCTTTCAGATGCTAACTGATGGCTGTAAGTGCTCATCCAAGTGTCCACTTACTGATGACTTCACCTCCTCGCCCCACCCGCCTGCGGCTGTGATTACAGACCCTCCCAGCCGCCTTGCCTGGAAATGAAGCCGATGAAGCCGCGGGCGGCCCAGGGGAAGCTGTTGGGATCACGGACAGGGGCAGCTCGAGCGGGGGCCCGGCGTCCCATGGCCGCTCCTCCATCTTCCAGGCGGAGTTGGAGATCGCTGTGTCTTGCGGAGGGGCCCTCAGAGGGGCCCAGGGAAGAGAAGGAGGCACAGCCCAGCCCACACCCAGCGTCCAGAGGCCCTGGGCTGGGAGGTGCTCTCAGGGCCTCGCCGTGGAGCAAGAGGTGCCATCAAGGGCTCGGCACGAGCCACGGAGCCTGCAGTCCCGGAGGCGGAGTCACGTGTTCTCACTGTTCCTGCCGCCTCCTGGCAGACTTGCTGGGAGACAGGCCCGTCCTGGGGTTGGAGCCCCTCAGGCAGGACAGGCCCTGCCCTCCACCTGCTGCCTCTCCGCACCCCGGCCCTGCAGGAGCCCCCAGCACCCTGCACGGGGGCAGAGACCAGGGCTCCCGAGCGTTGGCTCCAGTCTGTGTGCCCGCCCTGCTCCCCGCTGGAGGGCAGAGCAGCCCTGCTGGTGTCACTGGTCCTCAGGTCACCACTGGTGGCACCGAGGCGGGCTCTGAGTTTGATTAGCTGAGCGGGGCTCTTGGGCGCCAGCCAGCAGAGCCCTTGGGTTCCTGGCCCAAACAGGACTGAACTTCTCCGGGGAAAATAGGCTGTGCTGGGCCTAATCACAGGCATGACAGCGCTAATCAGTAAGAGGTTCCGGCCCCGGTGTCCTTGCCTGTGTCCCGATGCAGCGATCGCGCTGTCCACGGATGCCCTGGAAACACCTGCTGCCCCCGTTGGGCAGCCACACGCCCCGTGCTCCCGGGGGCCAGGCCTCAAGTCATTACCGAGGAGGCTGGTCCCACCCAAGGCCCTGCCTGCTGCGGGGAGGCGGCCGGGGAGAGGGTGGAGCGGCCAGCTGAGCCCCTGACCGCATTGCTGACCATTGCTGACGTCAGGTGCTCCCCAGAGGAAGGTTGGTGACATGGGTGTGCTGGCAGTGAGCTGCGAGCTCACCAGCGAGGCCACCTCTGTGTGCTCTCAGCTTTGTCCCCCTCCCCCGCCCACCTGCCTCCCTGGGGGGCCGGGTCGAAGGTGTGCGTATCTTCCATCCCAGCCCAGGAGATGCGTGAGCAGACACAGGGCAGAGGCCACAGGGATGGCCAGCAGAGGGAGGTCTGGGTGCCCCGGGCTGCAGGGCCATCATCCCCACCCACTCTGGCCCCCGCCAGCTGGGTGAGCGGGGCTTCATCCTGACTCCCTCCCGCCCCCGTCTCTCACCTCCTACCGCAAACGGGCACCAGAGCCCTGCCCAGCAGGCCTGTTTCCAGGTTACTGGCGATGACGAGCACAAATGCAGGCCCTTTCAGAGCTGACCGAGGCGTACGGCCCTCCTGTGTCAGTGTGGCTCAGCTGGGCTGACGTGACGTAGCCTGGGGGGCATGAGGCCGAGTCTAAGCAGGCGCGGGAAGGCGGGCCTGGGAAGGCCGAGTGATGGTGTGCTGGTGTGGACTGGGCAGCGCGCACGCCCCAGCCCCTTCCTCAGGCTCCCAGTCACTGTTGGTAACCCCATGGTTTGTGTGCGTCGTGCCCAGGAGGTGTCTCATCTCAGAGAGGACCGGGCCGTGTGCGGGCCCTGGAGAGAAAGCAGGGGCTCTTCGCTCTGACTCGCTTCCAGGGCGCTCTGGTCTGACCTACAGCGCCTGGGCGGGGCTGGGACCAGCACTCGGGGGGCCTGAAGGCAGGGGGCACTTTGTGGGTTGATCTGCTCAGACACGTGATGGCTGACCTTGTGTGGGGCCAGGGGAGCGTGGGCTGTGGGCCTTGAGCTCTTTCCTCTCAGGGTCTGTGTGTGAAACTGCCTGGTCTCCTCCCCACTCCTCCCCCCACCTCTCTGGGAAGAAAGTTCTTTCCTGGGTAAAGGCGGTGAGGATGGAGCCTAGGCGGGGCCCCGCCCAGGACAAAGCGCCACAGCCACCGCCCCTGCACCCGGGTGGCTGCCCGGGACCTGTGGGAGGGGGGCTGGCATCACGTTTCCACAAGTCCCGGGACTCCGGTGCACGGAGGCGGCAGCACCAGTGGCTGCTGTCCTCACGATGGGCTGGGTTTGGGCTGCTCAGCCTCCGGCCTGGGAGAGGCCCTCGCCCTCTCTGAGCCTTGGTCTGGGCGGGAGGGAGGGAGGGTTCGTGTAAAGCAGGCGCCCGAGGGCCAGGCGGCCGGAGCTTTACCCGGTGGGGACCACATCGCCTGGGGACGGTCTGGGCCCAGGACTGTGCACTGCCCGCGGCCACGAGCCTGCTGGTGTTGGCAGTGGGAAGGTCCGAGCGGGGACTCCCTGCTCCCCCAGCAGCCGTCTTCGCCCTGATGCTGAATGGTTTTGACAGGCCCGGCTATTTTTAGAAACCCGTTCCCACTCCTTTTCCCTGTGGGAAAAGAAAGCCAGTTACATTTTAAATTAACCCACCACCTGCCCTCCTCTGGTGCACACCAGCCACGGGGCCACCAGGCGTGAGGCGAACAGGAGGGCGGAGGGACGGGCAGGGTGTCTGTGGAGGGGCTGCCCTGCTGCAGCCGGGCTCTGGGAGGGGCACGCGCATCTGCATCTGGGTGACCGGCCCATCTGGGGCTATGGTCACTGCGCGGTGCTCAGCACAGGCTCACAGGGCCAGGGGCCTGGGGGGCCGGGGCCGGGTTGGAATTAGGCTGCCTGGTCCCAGTCCAGTGCCCTCTGGACCCTTTGGGCCTGGGAATGGTTGGCAGCAAAGGAGTGCTCCGGACCCCACGGGAGTGAGGTGAGCGCCCACAGTGGGTCCTCCTCTCCCTACCGAGCCTTCCCTAGCTCTTCTGCGCCCGCTTATTGGGAGAGAGGCAGTGTCGGTTCTCCCCGGCGCCGCTGGCAGGCCTTGAGGCCCCGTCATGTCACCTGAGAATGAAGAGTCTCCCGTTTTCCCTCGTTCATCCCAGTGCCTGTGGCATTCGCTCCACCTGCCCTGCGGGAAGGACGGCATTGGGCTTTTCCGTGAAAGGTGAGGTCTGCAGGCTGCAGGGCTGCCCGCGGTCACGCCGAGGGAGCTCTCATCTTCCTGGCTGGCTGAGCGTTTTATCGGGAGCGAAGGTGGCATCATGCCAGATGCTTTTCCTACATCTACTGAGGTCACGTGTTGTTTTTATTTTTTAATTTCTTAACACGGTGAGCTACACGGACTGGTTTTCAAATGCTGAGCCATCCGTTTCCTAAAGAAGTTTTGTTAGAATATCTTCCTTTGTGTTTGTGAGGAATGCTTGTCTGGAGTGGTGACCCACCCTCAGATAGGCCTCAGGATAATGACGCCAAAATGAGTGGGACGTGATTTTCTGGAAGCTTCTCTGTAGAATCGGAGTCACTTCTTTCCCACGTGTTTGGTGGACTCCCTGGTGAGGGAACCTGGCCCAGAGTTTCCTTTGTGAGAAGGATGTTGACTATTAATGGATACAGACTATTCAGAGTCTCTCTTCTTTAGTGAGACTTGCTGGTATGTCTTTTAAGGAGTCTTCCCATTTCATCTAAGCTGTTAAATTTATTAGAATCAATTTTTCCACAATATTTCCATTTTCTTTTCACCATTTATAGGACCTGTGGTGACATCACCGCTCTTTCCTGGTATTGATCCTTTGTGTCTCTGATCAGTGTGGCCAGAGGTTTACTAATTCTATCGAGCTCTGCGTTTCATTGATTTTTCTCTATTGATTTTCTGATTTCTATTTCATTGATTTTCCCATGGCTATTTATTATTTCCTTTCTCTTTCTTCCTTTGGATTTGATTTGTCCTTCTCTCATAATTTCTTAAAGTGGAAGCCAAAATCATAAATTTGAGGGTTTCCCCCCAATACATGTATAGTGCGATAACGTTTCCAGTAAGCGCTACTATTGGCATCTCACCAATGTTGGTATCCTGTGATTTCATTTTCACTCTGTTCAGAATAATTTCTATTTTCCCACTTATTCTCTTTGACCTGAGGGTTACTTGGAAAGGAATTATTCACTTTCTAACTATTTGGGGGTTGTCCAGCCTCTCTCTGTTACTGATTGCTAATATAATTGTGGTCAGAGGGCGTGCTTGTGTGACGTGAGCCCTCTCAGTCTCACCGTGGAGAGTGTGGTCTGTGTTGGTGAATATTTCATGAGCCTTGAGAACAGCCTGTGCTCTGCCCTTTGGGTGGCATGTCCCATACGGGTTAGTCGGGTCAGGCAAGCCTGTTAGGCCGGCTGACTCCGTCACTGCTGAGGGAGGCTACTGAAAGGCCCAGCCTGCCCCGCTGCAGCGGTGGCCCCTCTGTTTCTATTGGCTGCTCCATCAGACTGGACCTGACAAACCTTGGGCTCTATTATCAGGTCCATACACGTTTAGGACTCTTTTAAAATATATATATATATTTATTTATTTCAGAGAGGAAGGGAGAGGGAGAGAGAGATAGAAACATCAATGCTGAGAGAGAATCATTGATTGGCTGCCTCTTGCACGCCCCACACTGGGGATCCAGCCCACAACCCGGGCCTGTGCCCTGACCGGGAATTGAACTGTGACCTCCTTGTTAATAGGTTGACGCTCAATCCCTGAGCCACACGGCAGGGGCCACATTTGGACTCTTACAGCCTTTGATGAAGTGCCCTGGTAGTTATGAAGTGGCATCTACAACTTTCTGCTAGCTGTCGCTCCCATGCGATACAGCGACTCCTGCTTACTTGACAGTGGTGTTAGCATGGCATGCCTTTCTGCACACATTCAATTTTAACCTGTTGTTTCTTGATATTGAAAGTGTGTTTCTTATAAGCCACATGGACTTGGCTCTTGTTTTGTTTTTATCTTGACAATCTCGGCCTTTTGTTCGGCCCATTTGCCTCTTGTCTGTTGACACTGAGTGACTATTGATGTGTTGAGGTTTAAGTCTCTGATCTTCCGTCTGTTTTCTATCTGTCCCAACTGGTCTCTGCTGCAGCTTCCTCTTCTGCCGCCTTCGCTTAGAGTCGCTGGGTGTTTTCATGATCCCATTTGAAAAGACAGACTGTTTTATGCAGCAGTTTTAGGTTCAGAGCAAAATGGAGCAGAAAGCACAGAGAGTGTCTTTATACCCAGCCGCCCCCTGTCTCCCCCCGACAGCATCCTCCCCAGAAGGGTACGTTGTCATCATCAGTGACTACATGGACACATCGGTGTCTCCGGAGGCTGTGGTGTGCAGTAGGGGTCGCTCTTGGTGTGGCACATGCTATGGGTTTGGACAGATGTATGACATGGACCCAGCCTCTGTCGACCTCCATGGTCTCGCTCTCCTCCTTCCGGCATTCTGTCCTGTGAACCCTGGCTGCCTTCGTCTGCCTGGACTCCCAGCTTCATCTCCTTAGCTCCCAGAGTGTTCGGGGCCCCCCTGCGGTCTCCACTCCCCGGGTGATGCCCCAACACTCTCCCACGGCCTCCTCTGTTCCTCGTCCTCAGGGCCCCTGCGCCTCGTTGCCTGATGACCAGTGTGCCGTGCGTTTGTCTGGTTTGGTTTGGTGTGTTTTTCTGTGGGAGGGAGGGTGAGTCTGCCTTAGTGACGCCCCTCCAGCTGGTGGGAGGTGATTTCCATCCGGCCGCAGTGCATGTGGGTGCCCTGGAGTCTCAGGGCCAGGATGGCGCGTCTCCAGGGGCCAAGGGGAAAGCCATTCATTCGCTCATTGGATCCTTCAGGAAACGCTCACCGACCGGCCAGGAGGGCCTGGTGACTAACGCTATTTCCTCCTGTTTGGAGCCAGATCCAAGGACTGTTAACAGCTCCCTTGGGAAAGCCCTCTGTCACCCACCGAGCAGACGTTCCCTGAGCACCGCACCTGCCAGGCCCTGCTCGGCGCTGCCCGGGGACACACGTCAGGCTGTCGGTGTGCGAACTGAGGCTCAGCGTGCCCTGCAGAGCCTGACGCAGAAACCCTGGGCACGGTGGACTTGTGTGGTTTGGACCATGAGGCAGGAAGAGAGCGCCTCCTGGAGATGGGGGCAGGGGCTGCATTTGGACAGCTGAGAGGGCAGGGGACTGGCCGAGGTGGCTGGCGCGCTCAGAGGGAGGAGGTCGGGCGGGACCTGGGCGTGGGCTGAGGCGGAGCTGCGGGCTGCAGCGGTGAGGCTCCTGGATGTGGCGGAGGAGAACTCCCTCGGCTCGTTTCTGTGAACTCAGAGGCGGGGGGGACGCTGCTCTTACAGCCTGACAGTCATTTTGGTTTCCCTGAGGGCACGTTATGGTCTTTCTCAAGTAAAACTTTATAATCACTTTTGTTGGCTTGGGAGTCTGTCCTACCCTGCGCCCTTGAGCCCTACATACACCATGCTTTTCCATGACACAAATGTGTACTTTCTGTGCATGCACACGTGCCCACCCCCTGTGCACACAGGCAGACGGATGGGCAGGCATCCCTGACAGAAGCAACTCTGGAGGCGAGTTGAGGGCTGCTGCGGGGGTCAGCTGTGCTTTCCTAATCGGGTGATCGATTCTGTAATGAGGATCCTGTTTCCTGAAGGAGTGTGACGCGCCCCCTTTCTGTAAACGGCCCTGCTCGCTCGGGGGACGGGCATCCACCTTCGCGAGGCTGCCTCTCTCTGGCCACAGGACAGCCCGGTCACCCCTGTCATGGGGAACGACCCCATTTAGTTCGCTGGCCCCGCCGAGCACCTTGGCTGGTGCCACCGAGCCTCCCTGCACCCGGTCATCCCTTGGCCGGGTTGGGCCTTTAGGAACCAGCGAGTAGCCTGTGGGGGAGAGACCTCCAGCTGGGAGCCTGGCGGGGCCAGTGTCCAGATCCCGAGTCCCCCCTGAAGGAGCTGGGTCCTCCCTCCTGTCCCCGGCCTCCGGTGGTGACACCAGCACCATTGGCAGTGCCTGGTGAGAGGAGGGGCTCCGGCTTCGAGGGGAATTTCAGTGCAGAAATGGGAAGGAGGACATTCCACTCTGCACCCTACCGCAGGCCTGGCACCGGGGCCGGGAGGCAGCCTGTGGTCATGCAGGACGGAACAGAGCGTTCGTCCTGACTGCGCAGGCCGGCGTGTGGCTCCAGAGTTGGGGGCTCCCGCTGTGGGGCCGTGGGGACAGAGAGGAGCAGCTGTCCTGACATCCCAAAGCCCTGTGGGAGCCTGCTCGGAACCACGCAGGCCTGATGGACTGACAGCCAAGCAGTGTGGTCACAGGGCATGACCCGAGCCATGGCCACCTGCACCCCTCCCTCCCAGACGGGCCTCAGCCCTCGGCTTCCTGGGCCCGGGAGCAGCTGGTGATTTCTAGCCCCGAACGACACACTCCGTGCCCAGCCTGGGCCCAGAGCCCTCTTCTCAGTTTAGGGAAGGGCGCCTTTCTTAGCTGTGGGAAGGGGAAATGTTTACCAGAAAGGAAGGCACAACACAAATGAATAATTGCAGCCCCGTGCTTGGTCCCCAGAGACCAATATGCTGGTCTCTTGCTTTTATTAGAAAAGTGAGCCAAAAAGAGAGCCACCCAGAACCGGAGTGGGCGTCGTGCCGGTCCCTCCCTGTACAGGCTGTGGCTGAGCCGGCCGCCGGGCCGCAGGGGCGAGTGGAGAGAGGCCCTTGCTGTCCTGGGCGCCTGGCCCAGGCGTGGCAGCACCGAGGTCCTGCTGGGCCCACACTGGCCCCGCGCTCCAGCCTGCAGCCTGCCTCGCTGTCAGATGGTACCCAAGGCCGCTGGGCGCCGTGGGGGTGCTTCCCTCCTGACCTGTTGTTAACAACTCAGTTCTCAGTCGCTCCCTGGATGCGTGTGCCTGGCTGGGCAGGGTTGGGCCCAGGCAGCAGAAGGCAGTTCCCCATCCTGGTCTCTTGCTGTGGGTCAGTCGGGCAGCTCCTCCCTGCGGAGCTTTCACGGCCCTGTCGGAGAAGGACCGTCTCAGTCATTACCACTGCCAGTCCCTCGGGGTGACAGGAAGACGCTGGCCTTCCTGTGGTAAATGTTACGATGCCCAGTGTCCCTGTCCGCTCAGCTCTGGGGAGGCCGAGGCAGGGAGCATGGCACCGTCTGAGGGGCGAGTCCAGGAGCGCCTGGCTGACGGCCCCAAGAGGAGGTGGCCCAGCTGGATGGTGACACGTCTGAGTGGATATCACAGGTCAGGCCGAGGCCGCGAGCAGTCGAGAAGGTGTTTGCACACGTGTGCATGGCCAAGCAGAGGCTGACCAGCCCCAGCCCCACTGCCCCGGCCCTGGCCTCCGGCCGCCTTCCTCTCTGCTGGGCTACTGCTCATCTCCCACCCGCTCTCGGCATCACTGCCCAGGTCTCTGCAGCCAGCAGCCTGAGTGACCCCTGCACCCGTGAGCCAGCTGTCACTTCTGCTTAACCCCAGCGACTTCCATCTACCTGTCCCTCCTGCCCTGCCCTTCAAGGCCTCTCTCCCTCCCCCACCACCCAGGCCGCCCGGAAAGTGCCGCTGCACACTGTCCTGCAGCCGCCGGCCTTCCCCAGCAGTGGTCCAGCACCGCCCACACCACCTTCTCTCAGAACCGGTCCGAGTGTTGCCTGCCTTCCCCACTGTACTGGGCTCCGTGAGCAGGCGCTGTGCCTGCCTATCCACTTGGTTTCTCTCTAGAAGGTTTGACTTCTTTCTAGAGGAGCCCCTGACACAGGGGGAGCTGGGTGAACCTAATACAGGGGGGGGGAGCTGGGTGAGCCTGGCACAGTTGGGGGAGCTGGGGGAGCCTGGCACAGGGAAGAGCTGCGCCATGGGGGCAGGCGGGATGCCCAGGAGGCCCTGGCAGTGACCGGGCGTGGAGCATGGCAACTATGGGAGGAAGGGTGTGGGAGTGGGCAGCTGCCGCCCCATCAACCTAGAGGTCCATCCCAGGGTTCCCTCCACCATCCCTGCCTCAGTTTCCCTTGGGCAGTCTGCCCTTCAGGACCCGTGACCTCCCACCTGCGCTCTGCTGAAGGGAGGGCCTTAGGACAGACTCCCCCGAGGTCCTGGGGGCCTTGCAGCCATGAACTCCAGGAGATTCATCTTCATTTGCTTCCTTGCAGCGGCCCCGTCAGCACGAAGGCCTGTCTGGCATTTACTCTGGATTTTAGTTAAAACCTATCCAAGCGCCAGCCCCTGGAGACACAGAGGCCGAGACCCAGTGGGCGGCCCTGAGCTGGTGCAACAGCCTCCCCCAGCGCCGCTCGCCAGGTGGGCACAGCGTGTGGGGCTGAGGACATGCTGTCAGGAGTGAGGCCTGGCCCATGGCGCGGGAGGTGGCCCGGCAGGCAGCCCGGACCGGGGGTGCTGAGAGGCAGGTGCCCACCATGCCTGGGCCCCCTGTGACCCCAGGCTCCAGCCGCCTGCTGTGCCGGCACCAGCCACACTGGGTCAGGGCCCACCCTGGCCACACACTTCCACTCCGTCACCTCTTCAAAGGCCCTCTCCAGTTACGGACAGTGATGGCCGGGGAGGGGGTGTCAGAACCCTAGTGTATGGATTTGGGGAGACCCAGGTTTACCCATAACATTAGACTTGATGCACGTTGGTATGCTTCTAATACAGGTTGTTACAACAATAAACCTCATCGACAGATTTTTAAAAATTCATGCTCATTTAAAAAATAACAATTATAGGTAAATACAAAGACGTTAAATATCAGTGATCACCTGATCACCCAGAGGTGTTAACCATTAACAAATGGTCTGTGGTTGTCTGGGTTATTTCCTATGTACAGTTGACGCTGGAACGGCAGGCCCTGGGGTGCCAACCCCCACACAGTCGGAAATCCATCTGTAAAACATAAATGTAACCCCCCACTTAGCGACTGACAGCCTGCCGTTGACCGGAGTCTCACCAGGAACACAAACAGTTACCACAGCTGTGTGTTCTGCGCAGTGCACTGTCTCACAGGGAAGTGGGCTGGAGAGAGAATGTTACTCAGAAACCATCGGAAGGGAAACGCCGCTGCAGTCTGGGCTGCATCTATCGATGCCATAAGTTTCTGTTGTCGGTTCACGAGTTGAGACGAGAAGAGTGTGTGGTGGACCCGCACGGTTCGAACCGCGCTGCGCAAGGGTGGGCTGTGCGCGTCACGAACACGAGACACTCCGGGGCTGTGGGCGCAGCTCAGCTTTTCCTCCCTGGGCGCGGTCATCGGGTCACCATCTTCGCACTGAGCGCGCACAGGCCCGAGGCGTGGGTCTCAGTGGCTGCACATACCCCTTTATCCAAGTGTCCCTAATTCCCATGGCGCCCCTCTGTTGGACGGGTCGGCTGCAGGCGCTCGGGGCTGCAGGCCCAGCCCCCCCTCCCTGACAAGGTTCTGCAGTAGGACTGCGAGTGGGGGGGTGGGGGGGGTGTCTGCTTTCTCAGGGCTGTTTGCTCCTCACACGGAGATCGCCCTCCGTTAGTGTAGCAGCTTTCGGACGCTAATAGGCGGAGGAACATATCCATTTCCCTGGACTCTTGCCAGCAATAGCTTTTATTTTCCTTCAAAATCTGTGTCAGCGGCCAGGCCAGGAGAGACAGGCCCTGCACCTCCCGAGCGCACTCTGACGGCGGGTGTGCGAGATTCCCCACCGTGTGTCGTGCGTGTGTCATGCGCGTGCTTCTTCCTGGACCGAGCATCCATCACGCCCGCCAGTTCCCTTGTCTCTGCGGAATCTGGGCCCAGCCAACCACACCCGCCTGCCCACCTCCCACCTGGCTCCCATGCCTCCTGCCTCTGGAATCCCCGCCCCTGCGCCCAGCACCTGCCTGGGCTCCTCCCTGGGCCCACCTAACCCCCATTCGGGCCCTGGTGAGGACGAGGCGCCTCGGGTCAGCCCGCAGCTCTCTGCTGGTGTGGGCAGGAGAAATCCGGCCCTCCTCTCCCGTGGCCCCTGGCTTCCGCTCCCTGCGGTGTCTTCACACGGGGCCAGGCGGGCACATCAGATGAGGGAACTGCCCGGAACGGCGAGTCCTCTCCCAGGCCATGGTGGTCAGCGCCGAGTCCCGGCGGAGTGTCGTGGGATTCCGAGACCTGGCCCTGAAGTTGGTACGAGCTGGTGAAGGGTCTACTCCAGACGGAGCTACAGCTTGTTTGGACCAGCCTGACCCTGTGGAGGCACCTGGAGTGGAGCAAGCGGCCCTCATGCGCTCTCTGGGACGCGCAGGGCTGCGGGGGCAGAGGCCCCAGGACCGCCTGACCCCCTCCCCTCGGGTTCACTACCCCAGGACACGCATCCTGGGCCGGCGACAGGACAGCCGGTCTCGGGCTCCTCCTCATGTCTGTCCCTCCCTGCTTGGGGCCAAAGGGATTTGACAGCTCCCCGAGGCCTCGTGAAAAAGAGAACCAGCAAACATTCCCAGTTGATTGCTTTGTGTTGGATGTTGTGTCTATGAACAACACTGATTGTTTTGTGCCTGTCACCTGGGGGGTGAAGCCCTCCCGCCGCCGGTGTCTGTCCTTAAAGGGGGCCAGGGCTGGTTTCCGAGCTGCAGTCGGTGCGGGGGAAGTCTGGCGGCCGGGCCCTGATGGGCGGCGCAGGCGCGTGTGAGCTGGGCCGCGGACAGGTCCAGGGTGTAGTTCAGAAGCCTGGGTGTGGGCTCTGTCTTTGGAGGGCGTTCCTGCCTTGTACCCGCTCCTAAAGTTCCTGCTTCTGGCCTCCAGGCTGTCACCCCGGGCCCAGCACGGGCCTGGGTCACCCCAGGAGCCTCAGGGCGGGGAGGAGAGGCAAGCCCCCCTCCTTCCGAGGCCAGCCGGGCTTCTGCCCGCAGGCGCCCCGGCCTGCCCGCCTGCCCGCCTGCTAGCAAACACTTGTGCCCAGAAGAGGAGGGCGGTGGAGATGATTGAATTATTGAAGAGAACAAGCTGTTTTCAAGCACCTGATTTGCATACGGCTCTGAATATGCTCATTACAGCCATTCTTCCTGGTTCCTAAGGCAGCAGCCCTCGCTCCAGCCAGCCCCCTCGTGCTGCCCCTTTGCAGGGGCATGTGGAGGTTTTCCTCAGCCAAGACCCTGTGCAGGTGGCCTCCCCTCTGGTGGGCGGGGCCCGGAGGGAGATGGCGTCTTGCAGGCGGACAAGGCTGTGTCTGCTCCACCTCAGAACGCCACCGTCTCTCCTCCAGGTCTCATTGGAACTCAGCACCAGGACATAAGCAGAGGAGGGTGGGCACAGAGGCAGGAGGGAGGAGGTGCGCCCTGGCCGGGCGGGGTGCAGCGCTCAGGGCTTTGGAGCTGAGACCAGAGCAGGGAGGTTACAGGCTTTGGGGAGCGGCTGGGCCTGGAGAGTGAGGCCAGAGCTGGGTGGCTCAGCGGTCAGGGTAGCTGTCAGGCCATCCCCTGTGGGGAGGGCGCCTCAGCCTGGAGCCGGGGCGGGGACTTGGAGCAAGTTTGCTGCTTTGGGGAGCCCTGCCCGTACACCTGTCACCTGCTGGAGGTGCTCAAAGGTGGGCTCTGTGGGTCTGGAGTCAGAAAGGGGACCCCAGCCCGGAGGAGGCGGACCCGTGGGATGAGCTGAGAGCTCCTGGCCGCCGCGTGGAGGGGGAGCAGCAGGACTGCCCTCTAACACCTCCGCCCAGGACTCTGCTCTGAGCCACAGGGTTGCAGCTTGAAGGCGGCCTTCCGGTCGTTATGGAGACGCGTTGTGACGTTAGGAGGAGAAACACGGTTTCGATCGCGTTTGTTAACTTGGTCTGTAGCTTGCGAGTATTTGGACGTGGGGCAGGTGGTCTCCACGAGCTCTTGCCCTGAGCCCTCATATGGATGGGTGGGCCTGGCGGCCTGTGTCTCCTCCACAGCCACCGTGGATGGTGGAGAGCCCCTGCCAACCCCGTGTTGGGACCCTGGTTCCGCCCAGGGTGCTGCTCTGCGGCTGAAATCACTTTCCTGCTAATTACGCAGACAGCACAGCAGGCAGGCATTTCCAAGTTGCTGTTAAACGCTCCAGTTTCTCCCGGAAGCCGTGTGGCTGCTGCTCGTTGGATAGTCAGAGGCTGGTCCCATCACCTCAGCCACTGGCAGATCGCAGACTCGGTCCTTCACGGGCGTTCACTGGGTGAAAGTCCCCCTTCTGTGCCTCCTGGGAGACCCACGAGCTCAGTACCCTCCCTTCCTGCCAGAGCGGCACCCCTACACATCCCTCTCACTGCACTCACCCTGCGCTGTGGCCCAGCCTGTGTGCCATTGCGTCCCTGGACTTGCAGTCAGACACTTGGCCAGGCTCCAGAATTGAGTCCCTGCTGTGGGTGGGTGGGCAGGTGGCTAGATGGGTAGATGGGTGGATGGAAGAGAGTGGTGAGTAGGTAGGTGAGTGGGTTGTGGGTGGATGTGTGGATGGATGGATAGGTGGGTGGGGGGTGGATGTATGAACAGGTGGATGGATGAGTGGGTGGTAAGTGGATGGGTGGGTGGATGGATGGATGGATGGATGAGAGGATGATAGATGAGTGGATTGGTGGATGGGTCAGTGGGTGGTGGGTGGATGGGTGGATGTCTGAGTGGTGATAGATGAGTGGATTGGTGGATGGGTCAGTGGGTGGGTGGATGGACAGATGGGTGACCTGCAGTCTAGTGGTGTTGAGTTTGTAACGGCAGAGACAAAGAATCTGATTCTTGCTCCTAGGTTGGGACACAGGAGCCCAGATCACTAAGCAGGTTAGAAGGGAGCCTTGGGGGTCACTCTAACCGGGGACCCCACCAAACCAAGACCAACACCTTCAGTAAGCAAAGTGGGGGAGCCTCCCTCTGTTGCCAGGGATTATAAGCTGGTGCGAAAACAGGCGGGCAGTATGTAGAGTCGGGAAGGGTCTGCGTGTAGACTCGGTGGGGCTGAGCCTGATTTGAAATCATCTGGCCCGATCCTCTCCTGTAACAGATCGGGGAGCCGAGGCTCGGGGGCGTGTGGGGTCACTGTCAGTTCACTGAGTGAGCCCTGAGCCCCGTAGCGGGAGACAGCCCCTCAACAGAAAAGCCTGTGTGGAGCCGGCCCTCAAGTGACAGGGGCTTGGGCAGGGCCGGGTCAGGAAGCCTTCCTGGAGGAGGTGCTGTTCAAGCTGCGTGTCGAGAAGGCCAGTGGGAGTCGGCACGGGGACGCATGAGAGCATCGCGTGTGCTGTGGGGGGCATACGGCGGGCGGGGCACAGGTTGCGGGTGTAGAGAGGGCACAGTCTCAGCCGGGCCTCGAACACTCTGGAGGCGCCGCGAGGCGTCACTTCTACATCTGCGCCATTTGTCTCCTCTGCAAGCCCCTCTTCCCCTGGGCTGGCTCCCGGCTGGCCTGGCCCCGCTACCAGCCAGTGGGAGGTCCGCACACCCTGGCAGAGACCCCGTACGCCGGCCCTGCTGGGCACCGGGAACCTGGGGGGGGGCCCAGGTCCTGGCCTCAGGACTCTGTTGGTGGAGGCAGGGAAGTGCAGGCCGAGTTCAGAGACCAAGGCGCTGGGAGGGCAGGCTTCCCAGGGAGTGAGGCGGAGCTGAGGCAGGCAGGCTCCCGGGCAGAGGCAGGGCACCACTGGTGCACAGGGCC
>NW_006282874.1:378056-382363 GCF_000327345.1 Myotis davidii
TGTGGTGAGGCCAGGCGGGCGCAGAGCCGCGGGCAGGTGGAGGGTCCCGCCGGGCAGCAGGAACCCTCACTTTATTTAGAAAGGCTGGAGGGAAGATGGAAACGAGGACCGAACCGGTAGACGTTGCGCGGGGACAGACGAGTCATTTCACATTCTCTGCTGCTCTCAGAGGCTGTCTCCGCGTAATGCCCGCCAGCAGGCACATGTCCCGTTGCCCTGCCTGCCTTTCCCTGGTTTGTCTTCTGTTGTCTGAAGTGCTTGTCCAAGAAAAGGTGGAAGCAGAGGACCTAACAGAGGCATTGCCTCTAGCCGGCAGCGTTCCTGGTGCGGTTCTGTTCCGGATTCCCGTGCCCGCGCCAGCGCCAGTGCCAGCGCACAGTGTGGCCGGAGCGTGTCAGCTCCCTGCTGGGCTCATGTTCCCTTCTGAGGAGAGGGCTGGTTAGATGAGTGCTGGAGGCCTGTGAATGTCTCAGAGAAATGCTGTGACAAAGCCCCAAGGTCAGGGATGCCCTGCCCATCCCACGGCCCACCCACATACGACCCCGCCCATCCCACGGCCCCACCCACATAGGACCCTCCGAATCCCATGGCCCCACCCATCGTGGTCCCACCCACTATGGCCCTGCCCATCCCACGATTCCTCCTTCCTCTACTCAGTTCATTTAGTTTTGTCCACCAGGAGAAAGGGATTGTGGGAGGCATGTGTTTGTGGGCCATGACCTGTGTTCTCTCTCCACATTGGGACCTCAGCCCTCTCCGGACACATCTCCTTTGCACCCACCAGCCCTCTGGCCAGACGCTGCCTCCTCCCATTTTCAGACAAGGAGGCAGCAGCCCTGGCTTTGGAAGGGGCTCACCTGGCCCTGCAGTGGGTACCTGTGTGGCCCGAGAACCCTGGCCTGGTGGGGAGGGCACTCCCACAGGAGGGTGTGTGGTGTTGGCCATGTGTTTCTTCCCGCTGTTGAGGACAGTGGTTCGCCATGGCCCACAGCAGCCACTGGCCACACCAAGGCGTCCTCTGGGCCGCCCTCACCGCTCTGTGAGCTCCCTGCACCTTCCCCGGGCTCTCCTCCATGGGCCCCACCCCTGGAGGCCCGTGCCAGGACCGGCTCACGGTAGGCACGCTGGGGAAGCCAGGAACCTCTCCACAGAGAACCCTGGGCGGTGTGATTTCCTCTCCACTCGCCTAATTTTAATTTAATTCCCTTTAATCTTTAATGGAAAGTTGTAAAAGTAAATTATTTACCCGAGAGAGCCAAGCCGCTCCTTGGGGCGCTCCTGCCTTGAGGGTAATTACACTTGTGGGTCCTGCCCGGCCTCCTCCCTGGGTGCTGAGGGCCGGGCGCTCTGGCTCACACACTGATTAGCTGCCTCCGTCACTGTCACCACACTGCCCTGGCAGATGCAGAGCAGGGCTCCACCTGACAGGCGCTCACTTGGTAATTGCCCCGGGGCAAGGCGAGCCTGTGCTCCGCCCGTGACCGTGACCGTGCAACTGGGATCCGAGCTGAGCTGTGCAGGCCGCCCTTCCGCCTGTCACTCGCCTCCAGCTGCCTCCCTGGGCCAGCTCACCCCAAAGAAAGGCCCCGGCCCAGCCCTGCGGGGGCTCCAGCTGGGGGCAAGGGTGACGGGGAGGTGGGGGGAGCCCACCTCCCCAGGTGCCTCTTTGCCTTAGACCAGTGGTTCTCAACCTTCCTAATGCCGTGACCCTTTCATACAGTTCCTCATGTTGTGGTGACGCCCAACCATAAAATTATTTTCGTTGCTACTTCATCACTGTAATGTTGCTACTGTTATGAATCGTAATGTAAATACCTGATATGCAGGATGTATTTTCATTGTTACAAATTGAACATAAATAAAGCATCATGATTAATCACAAAAACAACATGTAATTATAGATGTGTTTTCCGATGGTCTTAGGCAACCCCTGTGAAAGGGTCGTTCGACCCCCAGGTTGAGAACCGCTGCCTTAAACCCTTGCTCAGAACATGGTCACCCCACCGCCTGGGCACTGTCCATGCTTTTGACCCCTTTTTAAAACTCAATATATGGAAAAGTAGCCCTATGACATTTAGAAACCTGGATAAGGGAAACCGTATTTGGCATAGTTGGTCAAGACTGGTGGAGTGGGTGTGCAAGAGAGAGAGAGAGAGAGGGAGAGGGAGGATGTTGGGGTGGGAACTAATATAGCTGCCAAAGGTTCGATGGCTGTCCTTTTGACTCTGAGCTTCCTAACAGCCACAGAGAAAAGGTCAGTCTCTTGACTCTCATCAGTAAAGGGGGTAAGGTTGCCGGTCGGTTAGGCACCTGGCACGTGCTCCCTTGGCCTTAGAGAAAGGTCACCACTTTGTACTGGGTACTTGCAGTTGTGAGGTTTCGCGCCGGGTCTGCCTGTGCCGCCCCGAGGCCCGCTGGCTGCCGTTGAGCAGGTGAAGCCAGGCCCACAGCAGGCCCGGCCTCGGCGCTCCCTCACGTCCCGGCGCGGCTGTCTTTTCTCACGGGACCGACCGTGGCTCCTAACCGGTGACAGCTCCTGGGTTGACTCCCAATCCAGGCCTCGCTGGAGTCAATCTGACTCCGACTTAGGCTCACCCAGATTTACGTGGGCTAGACGGGTGCGGTGCCTTGAGCAATGGGCATTTCAGTGTGCTTGGCCGGAGCGAAGCCGGCTTGGTGAGCTCACTCCCGCCCTTCCCAGCTGTTGCCTCACTAATCCCTCCACGTTGCTCTTAAACCTTAAAAGTTTTTTTATCTAAAATTAGATATTCGCACCTCAAGTCTACCGAGCCTCCCCTGTTTCTTATAGTCACAAGGGCCGGGCAGGGGCCTCCCTGGGAGTCTGGGCTCCAAGGACAGCACCCCCGCCCGCCTTGGGCGCCAGGTGCTAGGGGACAGGTGAACAGGTTGCCAGTAAGCCGCTTGAGCAAGAAGCACAGGGTCACCCTCCTTGTCACGGAAAGTGACTTCCATGTGACCTGGGGGCCTGCTGCCACTTGCGGGCTTTCCTTTGGCCACTAAAGGAGCCTGCTCTGTGGGTGCCCCCCACTTGCTCGCCTGTGGGTGCCAGCCTGGTGGGCCTGGCGAGCGGCGGCCGGGATCCAGCAGGTGCGCAAGAAACAGGCCCTCTGGTCACCCACAGGAGCCCGAGCAGTGGGACGGGGGGCTGCTGAGCTTGCTGGGGGAAGGGCCCTGGAGGGGGACTGATCAGGACAAGCCCCTTCCACGACCCCCCCACCTTCTCCCGGGCTCATTCGTTCACGGAAACCTAAGTGTGCGTGGCCGATGGGCAGATGCTGAGGGCTGTGCCCAAGAGAAGGGCCGGCTTCTGCGGTGAACGCAGAGGGCGCCGCACAAGCAGACGCGGCAGGGCCGACCTTGCTCTGCACGTGGCCTCCAGGAGCCTGTCCGGGGAAAAAGGGCTTCTCTAGCCCCGGGCCAGCCCACCCCGCCCCTCTGCCACCCTTCTCCGAGCTCCCTCACCCTGTGCACCCCCGCCCCACCGTGGCTGCCCTTGGCCCAAAGGCAGGCTGGCACCAGGACGGCCTGGCACCGGGGGCTTCCTTCTCCTCCAGCGGCCGCAGGCCCTCCCTCCTCCTGGTTTCTATTTATAGCCTGTGTGTCTATCGCGGCCGTGCTGTAGCATAAGCGTGGCGGTGGTTTCAGGAGGCATTCTGGGCCAGACGAAATTAAGTCCGTGACTCCGGCTGTATTAACAGTGAGGGGGAATGGGGCGGGGGCGGGAGGCAGGAGGTGGGCCGTGGCCCCAGGTAACGCTGTGGGGGCAGAGCCTAATCTGCTCCCGGGATGTCTTACCCGAGAGCCTCCTGCATGAATAATCTGCGGGAGAGCTGGCGCTGCCATCAGGGACCCAGGCCAGGAAGGGGGAGGGCGGTCCTGACCCTCTAACCCTCACAGTACAGACGGGCTGGTCCCGAAGGCATCTGGGCCCAAAGCCCACTCACTCACTCATCCATCCATCCATCCAGTAAATATGAACTAGAACCAGAGTCTGCCTGGCCTGGGTCTTGGGGACACGGGCAAGTGGCAGTTCTCCGGACCTTCTTGGGGAGGCGACACACAGGCGGTTAATGGTTAAACAGGTGGTAAACACGAGAGCTTCAGGTAGGATGTTGTGGGTCATGAGAAAGTGAGAGTGTGGAAACGTGACCTGGGTTTCTTCAGTCGGAAGGTTTCTAGGCTGGGTGACCCTGTGTCCACCCTCAGCCTGCACTCCTTGCCCGGGTGCCTCGGAGCAGGGGTGAGGGAGGCATGCGGAGACGGGACTGAATGGTGCTGCCCAGGAT
>NW_006282874.1:382385-395221 GCF_000327345.1 Myotis davidii
GCACAGGGTGGAGTCGGCACCCGGGCGCGTGGTGCTGCGAGGCGCAGGCCCTGGAGCCTCCCTGGAGGCCGGCACCCTAGGAGCGGCCGCTCTTAGTCGTTCTTACTTTTGTCCCAGTGATTCCATTCCTGAGTCTGAATTCAGACAAAGCTCATGGTGCAAATGTGGACACAGCGAGACGTGGTGGGTGGGCACATCATGCGTGTTTCCTGCCTGGGATCTTCTGCGGCCTCCGAGAACATTCTCCCAAGGACGCCGACATGGGGGACATGCTCGGTCCTCACGGCCACAGAGTGCAGAACTCAGAACTGCAGCCAGCCCCACGGCCGCGTTAATCAACGCGGATGCCCAGACACAGGAGTAGTCGCCAGGGTGCTAAGGGCGCGGGGCCAGGGCCTGGGATTAT
Organism: Myotis davidii; assembly: GCF_000327345.1. Classification (NCBI taxonomy): domain Eukaryota; kingdom Metazoa; phylum Chordata; class Mammalia; order Chiroptera; family Vespertilionidae; genus Myotis; species Myotis davidii. Next base: position 382,792 of record NW_006282874.1, read on the forward strand.
TACAAAAGTGTTTTTACTTCCGTAAACTTCCCAAAGTGTTTACAGTGTGCTGTGAAAGCTCATGATTTTAAAGAAACAAAACGGGAAGGCTTGATCGCAGAAGGCTTCCTGAAACATGGGTTTGGAGGGGAGCGTGGTGGGGGGTTTGTTGACTTGCAGATACACCCCCCACCCCCAGTCACTGTCAATAGGAGTGTGTGTCGCAAAGGCCCAGCCAGGTGCCACTTGTCATCTTGGGGGACTGTGGCCAGAGCTCAGCCCTTCCGGGCGGGAGTATCTTGGAGCCCCTCCTGGAGCCCCAAACAACCTTGGGGACCCTCCTAGAGCTCTGGCCCCATGCCTGTCCCTGCCAGCCTGCACGTCAGCAGAGCAGGGACTGGACCGTGCACCCAGCTGGCACAGAGGGGTGGCAGACGTGGAGGATGATGGGGGAGGGGATGAATGAATGAGGGAAGGAGTGAATGAATGAATGAACAAGAAGACGGACGAGAAGGGGAGGCCACCTGGGCTGTGTCCCTGACAGTCTCATGTCCTGTGTCTTTGGCAGACGTGCTGGTGGACGGACAGCCGTGTGACTGCGAGGCGGCGGCCTGCCAGGTGGGCGATCCCATGCGCCTGGAGGTGCGGCTGACGAACCGGAGCCCGCGCAGCGTGGGGCCCTTCGCCCTCACCGTGGTCCCCTTCCAGGACCACCAGAACGGCGTGCACAACTACGACCTGCACAGCGCCGTCTCCTTCGTGGGCTCCAGCACCTTCTACCTGGATGCGGTGCGTGGTCGGGGAGCCCCATGCAGCCCCAGGGTCATGTCCCACTGCCCCCCAGTCCTCTGGGCTGGCTCTGGTCTGCCTGGCTCACTCAGGCCTTAGGCAGCTCGCTTCTCTGCATCCGGAGCCCTAGGAGTGAGACCAGGGAAGTTCAGGAGTCAAGGTGAGTGGGGCGGGGGGCGGAGAGGGGGGGCCAGGGCAGCTGAGGTCCCCCGTTCACTATTGCCCTGCCCCATGCAGTCACCTCCCTGTCCATGGTCACTGCAGGGGCCCAGGGGACTGATGGAGTCACACAGCCCACCTGGCCCCACCTCCCAGCCTCACAGGGCACAGCCCTCAAGCTCCACCCACGTGACACTGTGCCTTCAGCCCCACCCCTATCCCCACCTGAAGTGCCTCCCAGAAACGAAGCCGAGGCTGGGACAGGTGCAGTGACTATCCGGACAGGTTCGGGGTCCCCTGTGGCTCTGGGTCCCGCTGCTCTGGGCTGACACCTCCCTCCTGCCTGTAGGTGCAGCCTGCGGGCCAGTCGGCCTGCCTCGGGGCCCTCCTCTTCCTCTACACGGGCGACTTCTTCCTGCACGTCCGGGTGCACGAGGACAGCACAAGCAAGGAGCTGCCGCCCTCCTGGTTCTGCCTGCCCAGCGTGCACGTGCGCGCCCTGGAGGGCCAGGCCTGAGCCCGGGTCCGGCCTGTGCTGTGGGGGTGCCCGGTCTGGCCCCCCAGCCTTTGTTGTAGCTCCTGTCCCTCCTCCAGCTCAGCTCCAGCCCCAGCCCCCTTAATCCCTTTTTCCTGCAGCACCTTTTCTGGGCTGTGCCAAGTGTGGAGACACAGCAGCCTCACCCCTCCCCGCACTGCCCACCACGGACCCTTTGCTGGAGCCTGGCGCTAAGGCCGATGCTGCCCAACCCCAGGGGGCGAGGCTCACCTACCCAGCTGGGACCCTGCACCTTGGGATCACAGCCCAGCCAGGGTGGGCCTGCAGAGACGCCCAGGCCTCAGAATCCCCCAGGGCTGGCCCTTCTCCCTGAGCCCCCGAGGCATCCCCTGTGCCAGATGCTGGGTAGTGTCCGGGCGGGGCCCCAGGGACCATGGCCTGTGTGTATCTGTGTGTCTGTGACAAGTTCTCCAATAAAGGGCCTGCCTGGCTCCCTGCTGGTCCGCCTGCCTCCGTCGGTGGGCAGGGGCCGCCCCAACTCAGGTGAGGGTTCCAGTGCACGGGGCTCCGATCAGAGACCCCCACGACACACGGCTGGTGGCCAGGAGGGCTGGGCCTGGCTCTGTCTGTCTCGGAGACCCCACAGCCCCTCCCACACGTGTGCTGCTTTGGCCTGGCTCAGAACACGAGGTCCAGCCCCCACCCCGGTCCCTGGCCCCCACCCCGGTCCCAGCCCCCAAGGTGGCGCTGGCCATGTCCGCCTCTTGCTCTCTCTTCACCCTGTGACATTGTCCACAGTCCCTCTGGGGCTCTGGGGCCATGCCCAGGTCTCCCAGGCCAGGCTGGCTGGTTGGCAGGCTGTTTGCTGCCAAGAGGTGCTCGCAGGGAGGCAGGGGTGCAGCCCGGCCAGGTGGGGGCTGTGCGCCCAGAGAAGGCCCTTATTCTGCTTGTGGAGCTGCCAGGGGGCTGTGGCGCCTGTCCCCCCCTTCCGCCTCCACCGTCCCAGGCCTCGCCCCTCATGGAGCTGCGCCCTCGCAGTCCGCCCTCCCCTTGGCTCAGGGCAGGAGGGAGGCCGGGCCTTGGCTACACCTGGCCCAGCAGCGGCCCAGGAAGGGGCTCAGTTAGAGGTTGCACAGCAAAGCCCGCACAGGACGAGCGCAAGCAGCCCGTCTGGGGAGTGGGGTTCCCCTGGGGCAGCGAGGGAGCCCTGAGGGGCCCTGCCACAGGAACCCTGGCCCCGAAATCCTCAGGGGAACCTGGAGGGAGAGAGTCCCCCAGCCAGGGGCGGCTGAGCTAGCCTGCGTGTCCCCGGAGTGCGTTCCTCGGTCCCGGCCCCCAGTGCCCCCACCCTTGCTAGGAGGATGACCCAACCCCTGCCTTGGGGTGTCCCCAACAGTGACATCCCAGGGAATCCTGGGGCAGGGAGCAGGGAGTGGGCTTTGGCCGAGGCAGGCGGATGTGAGAGGAAGAAATTGACATTTGTCCCTGCCCGGTTCCTGACCTGGAGCCCCCCCCCCCCCCATCCCTTGGAATTAACAGGCAATGGGAGTGTCTTTGTCCTGAAGGTGACTCTGGGTGGGCCCCTAGTGGCGTCAGGATGGGACTGGTCGTGGAAGGACCAGCGTGCTTAGGAGCTGGGAGCCTCCACCCCGCCCTGTCCTCCTTGGATTGGGTTCGGGACCCATCCTGCCCACCTGGGCTGCGGGGAGCTTCCTGGTGAACGCACTCATGGTCATGTGGGCGACGCAGAAGCACCTGCCCCTGGACCCCTCCGGACCTCACTGTGCTCGCTCCGTCCGCCGCTCACCTGCGTCCTTTGTCACGTCCCTTGTGGTCACCTGGGAATGTAAGTAGGTGTTTGTCTGAGTTCTGGGCTCTACCATAGCCAACTGTCAGGCCTGGGGGGCCAGGGACCCCAGCACACTGCTGGCTGTTAGAAGTGGGGGGGCCTGCACCTGCGCTGGCATCTGAGCTGGGGCCAGCCAGTGGGACCAAGCCCTGACCTGTGGGTGGGGTCTGTGCCCACTCTGGCAGGCGGTGTGAGAACTGACTGAGCTGCAGACACCAGCTGCTATGGGACAGGGAGGGCGTGGTGTGCCGTGTGCAGGGGCCCGGCCGCCCAAGGATCCCGAGATCTTTTCAGCTGCCGTGGCTCCAGGCTCCACGGGAGAGCAGCCCTGAGGTGGCGGGTGGGGACCAGAGAGGACTCTCCAGCAGAGGTGGCCACAGCCCTTTGCTCAGGACACGAGAACTCTCCACGGCCCTGTGACCGTGTGTCCACAGCTCCCCGGACAGGGTCGAGTCTGAGCCGTCCCATCCTGGACCCGCAGTACACACAGAGGTCGGATGGAGGCACGCCAGGCAGGAGGCCTCGGGCTGGGTGGAGTCCAGCTCAGGCCCCTGGTGCCAGGGTCCAATGAGGGAGTCCAGGCAAAGGGCCGCTGCCCTGCCTGTACACAGTCGGCGCTCAATAATGGCAGTCAGCCCCTCCAGCCAGGGCCTGGGAAGGCATCTATGTGTCCCCCGGTGCCCCTGGCTCCCGCCGACCCCACGGCAGCCCTGACTTCTCGCAGCGCCGGCCCGACTCCGTGCATCTCCGTGTGTCAGGTGCCGGATTATTCCTAATATTCCTCCTCCAGGCAGCCGGCATCCAGGTGCCAGCCCGGGGCCCGGCCCCCCTGAGGCCGAGGAAGCACAGCCCGAAATAGACGGCATCCTTTCCCCTCAGCAGTGGGCGGCCTAGCTTCGCCCTCCTGACACTTGTTCCCTTCGGCCTGCAGTGGCCCGCAGTCACCTGGCCGTCACACTGTTGCCCAAAATTCACCCGGCAGAGCGGGGATCCAGAAGGTGCCTGAGGCGCAGAAGCCCAGCCCCGCCCCTGCCGGCTCTGGGACCTCACGCATCACTGACAGGAAGTCGCATTGCTGTCATCTGCGTGATGGCGGTAAGAGCACCACCTCGTGGGCATGTGCGCTAGTGGTTGGCCTGCATCCCCTCGACGTGCCCACATGTGATAGCAGGTCCTCACTAGCTAACGCTGGGCCCCTCCTGCCCTCCCGCGCCTCCTTGTCCTCCTGGCCATGCACCTGACCACTGTCCCCCGGGAAGCTGGCCACGCGCCCTCACTGTTCCCTTAGACTCTGCGCAGGCTCAGTTACCAGGTAGCGAGGGGCAGTGTCAGGCGCTTTCTGCACAGCGGCTCCGGGGAGAGGGGCTACCCATCGAGGGAGTGAGCCCCGTGACGTCACGAGCTATTTGCATTCAGGCCGAGGCTGGACCTGTGGATGGTTTAGAAAGACACGGCGTCAGGTGATGCCTCTGAGCCGCCAGCCTAGGAACTCTGTCCTCCTGGTGGCTCGCGCCAGCCTGGGCCCCGGGCGCAGAGAGGAGGCGGGGAGCCTGTGGTCGCCTGGCCCCTGGGCCTCGGAACCATGGCCGAAGGGGTTAAGGCAAATAGTAAAGATCCAAAGGTGTTTCCGTGATGGACTGGGGCACAGACTAAGCCTCCTCCTGAAACCGACTGAGTGATGGCACTTCTATTAGACACGTGGTGACGCCCCGTGGGCGGCAGGGGCGTAAGAAGCAGAAGCACCTGCCTGACCTGTGTGGGCAAAGCCCCGAGAGGGAGGGGCGCCGGCTCGCCACCCTCACAGAACTGGGAAGGGGAGGGGCGGACCACACCCACCCAGGTGGGCAAGCTCAGGGGAGGCTGCACCCCATTAATTTGGGAACCCAAAGGATTCTACCCTGAGTCAGGGGTGAACTGGAAATGCCCCCTCCCCTACTCAGAGAGTGGAAATAGAACTGTCCGGTCTCCACGCTTTGAATCCACCCAAATTGGCCTTCCCGTGACCTCCAGTCCCAGGCCACACTCCCCCAGCGCCGCCCCCAGCCCCGCATCCTTCATTAACTTGAAAATGGCCCCAGTCACCCAGCGCCCCCATCGCCACGCAGCAGACGGCTCGCAGAAGTAAACACATCCTTTCTGGAAGAAGCCACTTCTGTCCCAAATCTCCAAGGCAAATGAATAATTCAGTTCTAAAAGAAAGAAAATCATCAAACACACAAGGAAACAGTGCATCATGTGTGAGGGCAGAACAAAGGCAGCAAACCGGGCTTGAAGGAGAACCACGCACCAGCTTCCTCAGACAGACTGTGAAATTGGTGCCTTACTATGTCACAAAAATGACAAAGAAGATGAAAATGGGTGAAGATTGAGAGCATCACAAAAATAATCAAGTGGAAGTCCCGTAACTGTGACAGAACTAAAATTAAATACTTAATGAGTGCGTTGAAGGCAGATTAAACCCAGCTCGAGGGAGACAAGTGAATGGAAGATAGAGCTGGCGACGTTATAAAAAATGCAGCTCAGAGAGGACCGACAATATGAAAGAGACTAAAAAACCCACAGCCAGCAGGGTGAGGACGCTCACATCATCAGAGTTCCTGGAAGAGAGGACAGGATGGAGCAGAGGCAGGATGGGAAGGGGCATGACTGAGACCCTCAGAACTGACAGGACAAACCCCACACTTCCGGAAGCCCCACCAACCCCACGGAGCATAGCATTGAAAATACACAATAGACTCATCATAATATGATTCCAAACACCAGACGTGAAGGGGTGATTGCTGAGGAGCTAGAAGACAAGGCAAAGCCCCCTAAAGAGGTGGCACCTTGATAGCTGACTTGCCGTCCGCCACAGCGGAGTCCAGATGTCAGTGGAGTGACATCTGAGTGACACCAACACGTTCTAATGGGTGAAACAGCAACATTCTTACAGAAACAAAACCCAGGGCTCTCCGCCGCCAGAGCCTCACTACACGGAATTCTAGGGAATGAACTCCAGGCAGAAGGAATCACTATCTGACCGTTGGAAATGCAGGAAAGAAGGACAATAGCAATGTGGGAAAATCTGAACCAGCATTGACTGTCAGTCATCACCATCAGCATGAATTACCGAGTGGAAACACCACAGACCTAACATGTACAGCAAAGTAACACACGTTCGTGAGGGGAAGACGGAGTCAAGGCTTTAATTTTAATTTCAAAGGCTCGGGAGGAGGATAAAGATATCCATTAACTTAGATGCAAGCTTTTGTGCTTTAGTTACAGAACTTTAGTTTCTGGGGTAACCATTAAGAAAGTAAGAAAGTGCATGCACAACTTCTAAACTGGATGCTCCAAAAAGTTAAATAAGGAAAAAAATTATTCAGTCCAAATGAAGACAAAAAAAAAAAGAAAGAAAAATGGACCAAATGAATAGATGGAAGTGGCAGAACAAACAAAACCGTGCTGTAATGGTAGTGGTACTGTTATCTTATGTTGTAGTTGAGAAGCGTGAAGCCCAGTGGATAAGGAGCCAGAAGTGGTTATGAAACGACATCAGATACCACAGACAAGGATGGGAGGATATTAGAAGAGGAAATTATGAAGAACTTTACACCAATAAACTTCGAAACGGAAATGAAATATAATTTTCTAGAAAACACAATAAACATTAAAGTTTTCACTAACAATAAACAGAAAAACTGAGTAATCTTAAAGCCATTGAAGAAATCAACTCAGTAGTTAAAAATCTTTTTGTCAAGGAAATTCTAGGCCCAAATTGCTTTTACCAGTGAATTCTAATTCAAGAAACAAACAAACTAAAGTCCAAGTGTGCCCAGAATATTTCTGAATATTGTCGAAATAAAGTATGTCAGTACTTACAATAAATTAAAAGACTATCCCAGATAAAAGACTAGACAACAACTGCAAAAATCAGGTTTATGCTATTTACAGGAGACACTAAGACAAGGATGTGGGAGGAGGTTGAAACAGAATGGCAGGAGAAGATGTTCCAGGAGAATCCTAATGAAAAGAACGTCTAAAGCAAAACGTTAATGACTTCGAGAAATAATTACATCATGATGATAAAACCAGTGACCTCGCCAGGAAGCTATACTAACTCCAAATACACATGCAACCAGTAATAGGGTCTCAAACACATAAAGTAAAACCTGATAGAATTATAAGGAGGGACAGACAAACCTGATAGAATTATAAGGAGGGACAGACAAACCTGATAGAATTATAAGGAGGGACAGACAAACCTGATAGAATTATAAGGAGGGACAGACAAACCTGATAGAATTATAAGGAGGGACAGACAAACCTCTCTCAGTAACTGAAAGATCAAGGAGACAGAAAGTACTAAAGATTGAAAGTTTCAACCAACACATTTAATCTGAGGGATTTATATAGAATACTTCACTCAACGGCTGTAGAAAGACATTTTTATCAAGCACACATGTTGAGATTTGCTGTGGCCCAGCATGTAGTTGAAGGACTGTTATCACAGACATACATTCTCTGAACCTGATATGCTTGAGTTAGAAATCAGCCACAAAAAGATAATTATAGAAGTCCCATGGATTTGGAAACTAGGAAACACGTTTAGATCACTAAGGGTTGAAAGAAGAAATCGCCGTGGAAAATAGGAAATATTGACATTGAACAATAGCGAAGTATATATCAAAACTGTATGATGCTGATAAATCAGTATTTAGAGGGATATTTTATAAACTTAAATGCTTATATTACCAAGAGGAACGTGTGAAAGTTAGCCATCCCCAGGTGCTGAAAAGATGACAGGAGAGATCATCGAGAAGAGAAGAATATGATAGAGATAAGATCGTAAATTAATAAAATAAGAAAAACCCACAGTAGCAAAAAGCTAAAGGTTGTTTTTTGAAAAGGCTAATAAAATCGAGAAGCCTCTGACTGGATTAATAAAATAGAAAAGACACAAATAGCCACATGTCAAACAAAGAGGGGACATCAGATACCACAGACAAGGATGGGAGGATATTAGAAGAGGAAATTATGAAGAACTTTACACCAATAAACTTCGAAACGGAAATGAAATATAATTTTCTAGAAAACACAATAAACATTAAAGTTTTCACTAACAATAAACAGAAAAACTGAGTAATCTTAAAGCCATTGAAGAAATCAACTCAGTAGTTAAAAATCTTTTTGTCAAGGAAATTCTAGGCCCAAATTGCTTTTGCCAGTGAATTCTAATTCAAGAAACAAACAAACTAAAGTCCAAGTGTGCCCAGAATATTTCTGAATGTGGGAAAAGGGGAAAATATTTAGTTATTTTTCATAAGGCTAGTTTGGCCTTGATACCAAACTTTGCAAAGACAGCCTAGGAAAGGAGATTTCAGGCTAAATCATGCACTCATGTAGGGCAAAAATCTGAATCTGAATGTTAGCAAACAGACTCAGTTGTATGTGAAAAAGGTAGCATATCGTGGTCGAGCTGTACAAAGAGAATGCAAGGTTGGTTTCACATTGGACAGGATGTTAATAATCTACCACATTGTCAAGTTAAAGAAGAAAAATCATATGAACATTCTTGTAGATGTGGGAAAGTCTTGGTAAAATTCGATATCACCCTTCAACCCCCCCCCCCAAACAAACAAACTCCTAGAGAGCTAGGTCTAGAGAGTTTTTTTTTTAACCTGATAAAGGGATATCTATAAAAAATATACATATGTCAAACCTTCTCTATGTTGAAATGTTGTAAGCACTCTAAGGTCAGGAACGGAACAAGGATGCTTGTTGTTTCCACATGTGTGCGTGGCCCAGGCCAGCACGGAAACGCAAAGACAAGAACCCACAGAAGGCACACGGGCTGGAAAGGAAGAAGCAGAGCCGCCGTTATTGACATCGTGTGCCGTCTACTACATAAAGGACCGCAGGTTTATTAGAATCAGTCCGTGCTTAGCAAAGTTGTCAGATACGAAAATCTATACAGAAAAGCCATCGCATTTTTATAGCACAAATGGCTAGAAAATGAAATGGGCTCCCTCTTAGAGAGCTAAAAAAAAGGTAGACTCTGTGGTCGGCTGAATAAGGACATCCCGAAGATGGCCATGTCCCAATTCTCAGAGCCTGTGGGTGTCGGACGACGAAGAGTAAGTATAGGCACAGGTAAGATTAAAGTTGCCAATCACCTGACTTTAAAACAGCGAGATCGCCCAGGGGGCCTCAGGATAGTCACAGGCGCCCTGGGAAGAGAACCAGAGGGGGCAGCGTGGGGATTTAGCCTGATGCTGCTGGGGGTCGAACGACCCTTTCACAGGGGTTGCCTAAGACCATCGGAAAACATACATAATTACATATTGTTTTTGTGACTCATCACTATGCTTTAATTATGTTCAATTTGTAGCAATGAAAATACATCCTGCATATCAGATAGTTACATTACTATTCATCACAGTAGCAAAATTGCAGTTATGAAGTAGCAACGCAAATAATTTTATGGTTGAGGGTCACCACAACATGAGAAACTGTATTAAAGGGCCGCGGCATTAGGAAGGTTGAGAACCACTGCTTTAGAAGCTGGAAAAGGCCAGGAAAGGGATTCCTGCTACGAACTCCATGAAGAACAAAGCCCTCCTGAATCCTTCACTTTTGCCCGGAGAGACTCATTTTTAACGCCTGGCTTCCGGAACAGTAAGGTACGACATTTGTGTTGTGTAGGCCGCTAAGTGGTTACAGTGGCACTAGGAGATGGATACACCACCCAAGAGCACATTTTCAATGTGCAAGACCCTCATGGGCCAAGAGGTAACAGTGTCTTGGAGGACGTTAAAGAGGATCTAAGTGGATGGTTAGGAGACTGTCTCAAAGATGTAAATTTTCGCCATATTGATCTATGGACTCAGTGCTGCAGTAATAAAAAGCTTAATTTCTTTGGGTGAAGCTTGGCAAGCTGATTATGTGGAAATGCAAAGACCCAACAATAACCAACATGCTCTTGAAGAACAGGTGGAAATGTAGTGCAATGGTAAACACACGGAATAGGGACCAATGGAAAACCCAGAAGTGACCCATGCGCAGATGGACACGGGATGTGTGAACTACTGCGGCCATGTGCAGGGAAGAGGCTGGGCTCTTCCTTAGATAGTGCTGGGAAAATCAGCGGGTGGATGTGGGCAAGCGAGACCTCGGACCCTTTACTCACCGTGCACGAAAATCTATTCTCAGTTGAGACCTAAATGTGAAAGGCAAATTATACAACATTCGGAAGACATGATAAGTAGCTTTATGGCCTTGGTTAGAAACAGATTTCCTAAATGAGACACAAAACCACATCATAAAATGATAAATTCTATTATATTAAAATTAAGAACTTGTGTTCCTCAGAAGATTTCATAAAGGAGGTGGAAAGACAGGTCACAAACGGGGAGAAATACGAGGAGGGTCTACCACTTTAATGAGCTTATTCAAACTGGAAATGATGTAAGTCACTTTTGCTCACAGCCCATAGAGAAGAGCAAACTACAGGGCCCTGCCTGGCCGTGAATGGGGCCTGGCCGCTGTAGAGAGGAGGGGGGAATGGGATGCAGTGAGCACCAGGAGTCTATACCAGGCCTAGCGAAGTTGAGCTGGTCATACCCTATGACCCAGTGACCCCACTACCATTCCATATCTTAACAAATACTTAGTGGTTTGCCCAACACGAGCCACATCCCAGAACATTTATGGCAGAATTGTTCATAGTAGGAGAAAAGGACGTAATTCCAGTGCCCTATTAAGAATGGAATGCGTCACTCCGTTGTGGCCGATTTGTGTAGCAGAACAGAATATGGTGATGATTACGGAACAACACAGGTGCTCGTCAAAAGCATAGCGTTGATGGACTAAAGCAGGCAACCAAAGAATACCTGTGGCTTGATTTCAATGACACGGAGTCCCCAAAGCAAGCCCATGTATTTATTAAGGCTCCATACACAAGTTGCTTAAAAAAATCCTGTAGAAACAAAAAGTGAGCAATGGACACAAAATTTAGTGCCGATTCCCTGTGGGTGAAGGGGAAGGATGGGACTTGAAAGGGGCAAACGGAGCTTGGGGATTAGGTGATGTTCCATTTATTCCGCTGGGCAGTGGAAACTTAATTCCATGCCTCGCTCCAAAAATTGAGATGTTTGAGTCAGCCCCAGGTGATGCGAATTGTCAAAGACATGGCTTTTGGTAAAAAAAGATCCTTTGGCACCGATTCAGCGAACCAATAAAGAATTCTTCCCTGCATCCACCTTTAGAATTTAGTTTGCCATTTCAAACCTGCTGATTAATCACACTGTGTCCCTGGCAGCTGCCCAGGCCAGCTCCTCTGGAGACGGGGAAGTCAAGTGGGAGCCCTGGGCAGGAGGCCTTCAGCACCACGGACAGCGCCTCGAGGCCGGCTCTGCAGAGACAGGCTGCTCAAGGCATCTCAGAGTCAGAGAAGGCCAAAGTCATGGTCCAGCCACCTAGTGAGCTGGTGGCAGGACAGGGGCTAGAACCGAGGCCTCCCGACACCTAACCCAGCGTTCATTCCGTGGCCCTGGCTTTGGGTACATGGATGACTGGAACTCCTCTGTGAGCCAGCAAGTCACGGAGGGTGGGGTGGGAGGGGGACTTCCACGTGTGGCTTCCACGTGTGCCATTTAAAGCTTGGGCTCTGCGGCCGGTCTCGGCAGGGTTCAGATCTGGACTCTGCCCTCGCCATCTGAGTGCTCTCGGAAGTCGCCGCACCTCTCCAGGCCTCTGCCAATCACACCAACTCCCCGCAGATGGCCAAGATTCTGTGCTGTGCGATGGACCACACGCTCAGCACCAGGTCCTGGGCACCGGGGCGCAACTAAAAACAGGCGAATGCTTTCAGCTGCTCCCTCGGTGGGTTTCAGATCAGAAAGGAATTGGTTTTATGGACTCGTTGATAAGGTGTTGGAACAATATGACCTCTCGGAGCCTGTTCTGGAATAAACCCCACACGGTTCCCATGTGAAATCATGGCATTGGCGACCAGACAGATATTAAGGCTCCTTGAATGTCTTTGCTCTGTCCAGTCCTGTTCTTTTGAGCCCCCTGATCATTGCCTAACGTGTCCCGACTCTGTCTCCCCAAGAGACGCTCAGAGAAGAGGGGTGACAATATGCCTACAAAGTGTCCCCAGGGCCAAGGATCCTCGC
>NW_006282874.1:395444-401688 GCF_000327345.1 Myotis davidii
TGCAGGAAACCAAGGGTAAGGTATTGTTCTTTATGTCCGTTGCTGGATTCTATTTGCTAGCATTTTATTTTAGGAACTTTTATTTATATTCCTCGGTGCCATTGGCCCGCAGCCCCCTTATTTTGTATTACTTGTACTCAGGTTATTGTAGATGCGCGGGATGAACAAGGGCGTTTCTCTCCCATCTCTTTCCATGACCCCAAATAGTTTCCATGGCACCGACAGGATTAGACCTTTAGAAATTAGATGCACCTCGGCCGTGCGCCTGTCTGATTCTGGTGCCTTTTCCCCGATAAATCTTCAGTCACCTCCTAATCTCTTTTATGGTAATTGGTCTATTAACATTTTCAATTTTTTCCTTGGACTGATTTTGGTAATTGACTGATACCAGGAAACTGTCCATGTCCCCGAGGTTTCTCAGAGTTGCAGGCAATAGTCTCATAATTATTTTTATCTCCCCTGTATCTGTAGTTATATTGGTACGTCAGCCTCCTTCATTCCTAATCTTGTCTAATTTTACCATCTCTTGCTCTTCGTGCCCTGCAATGAGACTCACGAGGGTTGTTTTTTACTTTATTAGCCATTTCAAAGAACAAGCGTTTGCAGTTATGTATTCTTTCCACTGTTTAATTTTTTTTCCTGTTTCATCAATTTCACTTACCTTTATGAATTTTCTCTTTCTCATTTCTTTTGTTGTTTTTCCCCTAATTTCTTGAGCCAAGCACAAGAGCTGGTGCTACGGCTAGTCTTCCCGTGTCTGGTAAAGGCCTTTCCGGGGGCGCCTTCCCGAGCCAAGGGCTCCCCTCTGTGTGTCCTCACCCAAGGCTTTTTCTTTTCCTCGTTTTCCAGCAATCTCTCCTTTGATTTTCCCTGTGAGCCAAGAGTTATGTAGGAATGTTTTGCATTTGCAAGTAGTTGGAGGGTTTGGGGCTTCCCTGTTATTCTTTATTTCTCCTTGCATTGGGCGTGGCCAGAGCACGGAGGCCTGTGAACAGCTGCATTTGTGTGTCCCTTGAACTTGGTAAGGTTTCCTCGATGACCTGCTAGATCCTGCCTCTCACCAGTGGCCTGGGGGCATATGACCATGTATTCGCTCTTTGAGAACATATAAAGTGTGTGTCACACACCTCCACATGCGTGGGCTGCGTTATTCTGGTGTTATTACTTTGGTGTTTTAAAATGTCAAAGGCACAGGAAAGCACCGGGACTCAGTAGCTGTGCCATGACGCCAGGCTTGTTTCTCACTGAGGTCTTAGTAAGAGAGATCAGCCTCCTGCATTCCACCCCTCCATCCCTCAGCTTCCCTCCTCGGCAGAGAAGGAAGCGTCCCCGGTAACCGCGGCCCCAGCCCTGCCCGGAGAGGTGATGTCCTGGGCTTTCCTAAGGCCCCACCCACATCGCGTTCCCTAGTTGTCCCTGACGTCACTACGAGCAATTTGATTTGTTCACACCAGGCTCTGATCGAGGCCCTGCAGTACAGGGGACTGCATACCTGTGACTGCATACAGGGGACTGCACACCTGGGACTGCACACCTGGGACTGCATACCTGGGACTGCATACAGGGGACTGCATACCTGGGACTGCACACCTGGGACTGCACACCTGGGACTTCATTTCTAACACTTCCGTCCATTTCTGATAGAAACGAGCAGCTGTCTCTCTTATGCTTACTTTTATTTTTTTTTTACCAAGTTCTCTTTCCCAATAGGGTTTGCTTTGAAAAGTTAGCTCTTCTTCTTTTACAAATGCAGGCTTCTGACTGTATCCCTCTACTGTAGAATGTTCTCATTTATCACGTGAAGTATCTTTAACCTTTTTTGAAATTAGTACCTGCCAGTTCTACTTTATTTTCACTTGCTTTATCCTTGCAATATTTCCCCAGCCATCTAAATATCTACAGTATTTTGTTTCGAGTGTATTTCTAATAAACAGCTTATATTTGGCTGTTTCTTCAGAGCCCAGTATGACAAGGTCTGGCTGTTCTCCTGGAGAGTCTACATCTTTCCATTTAAGATGGTAACTCACATATTTAACATACTTCCTATTGTTGGCTATTTATTTTACATCGTTGTTTCTTCCTCGTTTTTGGTGGTTTGATCAAGTTACAGTTCCTTCTATATTTTTCTTTGTCAATTAGGAATCCCTACTTATGCTCTTCTGTTACAGACTGAATGTTTGTGTCTCCCAAAAATGCACATGTTGAAACCCCAAACCTTTGTGTTACTGTACTTGGAGATGGGGCCCCTGAGGAAGTAATCAAGGTTAAATGAGGTCATAAGGGTGGGGCCCTGATCAGATAAGGTTAGTGCCCTCATAAGAAAAGACACTAGAGCTCACTCCTGCCCCTCCCCCCCAGAGCACGGACAAAGAAGAGGTCACGGGAGCCCATGGCAAGACAACAGCCGTTGCAAAGCAAGAGACGTGACCTTGGGATGAAACCTACCCTTGGCCTTGGGCTTCCAGCCCCCAGAACTGTGAGAAGCAAATGCCCACTGTGCCGGCCATTAGTCCCTGGGACTCTGTTGTGGCGCCTGAGCAGACACCCAGACCCTCCTCGTCCCTGAGACCAGACACAGATTTCTCTGTACTAAGATGCCTGCTATTTCACACAGTAAGACGCGTTATTTCCCCGACTATTCCTCCTCTGCCCAGTGTGAGAATTTCTAGAATTCTTCCTTCCCCCGCCCTCAAGGATGAGGCCCTGAGAGAGCCTGTAAATTTCCCCTGCCCGGACCTTGCGAGGTTGCTGAGCTAGGACTTTTCTAAGCGGACCATCATTGGAATTTTCCCTCCCAGGAGGAGCTTCTATTTCGGGAGCCCTTACTAAGCATTAGGTGGCAGGGTCTGACAGGTCTATCCGTATTCATTTTGATTTAATTCTCCACCTATCAAGGCCCCGCTCACCGCCGCCCTTCCCCCTTCATCTTTCTTCGTTCTGTGGGCTCCATCCTGTCTCATTAATTTCCCATTCTGAGTTTCTCTCGAGTCTCCCTCACGCGAGGGTTTGAGGATGCGGGGGAGTGGGGGTAGACCAGGGCTCAGGAAGTGCAGCTCAGACGGTTTCCTGCGTCCTCGCAGGTGAGCCACACCTGGGCCGGGCCGGATTCTTGGGCGAGGTCTTTGCTGGACACGAGGCTGGGCTGACCCCCGAGCTGGGCCATGTGGCATTGCTTTGGCCGACAAAATGTATTCAGAAGTGACGTGGGACATTTCTGGGCGGAGTCTCCGGGACCTGGGCGAGATCTGTGGGGTCCCCCTCCCTGCTGGATCCTGGAAGCCAGAGCAGGGGCGCAGCTGTCCGGTCTCAGAGGGGCCTCAGAGAGCAGAGCTGCCTGTCAGCTCATAGGAGCGAGCAGAAGCCTTTGTAATGTTGAGCCCCCGAGTTTTCCACTTCACAAATGTGGGTCCTGCTGTCAGCTCAGGGGCCCTCCCAGAGCCAAGGCTGGAGGCCTGCCCGTGGGCACTCGGTCTCCCAGTCCTGCGGCTGGACAGCCAGGGTCACGGTGCCAGGACCCGGCAAGGGCTCTCTCCCGGCGAGGCGTGTCCTCATGTTCTGGAGAGTGAGCTCTGGTCCCTTCTTTCCACAGGAACTTGAACTCCCTCCAGGGGCCCCGCCCTGTGTCCTCATCTAACCCTGTCACCTCCCAAGTCCTACCTCCCCCCTCTCCCCCCCCCCCAAGCTGTGATTTTTTTGTTGGCTCATTGGGGGCTCAGGTGGATTTCTGAATGCCCCTGTGTTAGTCTGAGTCCCACAAGAGGCAGATGTTGAGATGCAATTGAACACCCAAGAAATGTACCAGGAAGGACATGGGTGAGAGGGCACAGGGCCAGGGGGGCGGGGCGGGGGTGGGAGGACAGAGAGCTGCGCCCACAGAGGCGCTCGGGGCCGAAAGGCTCCTCTCAGAAAAGGCACAGATCGGGTGGGAGGCCAGCTCTTGGCTGAGCAGCCCACCCCCTGCCCCTCCTCCAGGGCCTCCCCTCCAGGGCCTCCCCTCCAGGGCCTCCCCTTCTCTGCCTCCCTGGGCCCTCCCGACCGTCCCTGAACTTTACCCGCCACCCCTTTCCTTGAACGTGACTCTGAGGGAGCCTCCTGCACCGGCCGCTGTTCTTAGGGTGCAGCCTCCTTCCAGACCTGGGCCCATTGCTGAATGGTCTGACTCCCCCCGAGGGGCGGGGGGGGGGCGCGGCTTAGTTTTTTGTTTCCCTTTTGCTTCTTTATATTTTCCTCTCTTTCTTAGATTTAATGCAAAAAGGCATTGTTTGTGATGAAGAATAAATCGATGTAAAGAGCAAAATGATCTTTAAAAAGAGTGATTCAGTCAGCCACCATTACAGGGATTGTAGGCATGGAGGGGGGCGGGGTCTGGGGAGGCCCTGGGGGACTGGGGCCCCTTCCCGGTGCTGTGGGAGTCACGCTGTGTCCCCCAGGCCTGTCCTAGGGCGCTGAGGCCCAGACAGCACCCAAAGCTGCTGTGACTTCACCCCACTCACCCCCAACCCATCCTGACAGGCCTAGCGCCCCCCCGAGGGGAGACCCTCAGCGTGGCCTCGGGGCTGGTGGCAGCCCAGCCTCACGGTCATCAGAGTTGGGGTCCTTATTGTTTCACTGGCCACCCATTTCCCCGGGGACTTTCTTCCTCCGGGTCAGAGGGCTACTGAGGCCCTGGGCCCTGCAAGGCCCCCACAGCAGGAGGGGGACCCACCCCCCACCCCGCCCAGGGAGGCGCTGTGACTCGGCTCCCCCTCATCCAGTGCAGGTGGTTCCTGGGGCACAAGTGAGATCCAGCCCCCCACCCGCCCGCCTCCTATCCTCTTGGGGGCCTTGGAGCCCTGACCTCTGACCTCATCTTGACCCCAGCCACCTTTGCATTCTTGCTCTTCGCTGAACCAGCCAAGATCCGTCCCCTGACTCGAGGGCATCAGTCACTCCCTCTGCCTGGATGCTCTCTCTGGCTCCCAACGTGTCATTGAAGTTGCAGCTCAAATGCTTTCTCCCGGAGGCAGGCCTGACCCCACACCCAGGTATCTCCACCCACAGTGCTTCTCAGGGACTGTTTTCTCATCTTCCCGCAGCCCCAGCCCCGCCTCGCCCGCTGCCTGACCAGGGCTGTGCACTCTGCTCCGCCACCGCCCGGCCTTGCTGCTGGCTCGTGGGTGTTGGCGCCAGAGCTGGGTGGCTGGGCCACGCAGGCTGCCTGGACACCCTCAGGGGCCCGAAGCTGGATGGTGTCCCGGCCCTGCTAACAGTGACTCGGGGCCTCCCAGCTCGGCCGCTTCTCTGGGCCAAGGCCCCGCACAGGTGAGCAGGGAAGGAGACCCATGGCCAGAGCTCCTCCCAGCCCCGGGAGGCCGTCTCTACCATCTGCAAGTGCGCATCCTCGGGGCTGCCTGTCTGCTCCAGCTCAGAGCAGCAGAGAGCGGGACAGCTAGGGGCTGGGGGCAAGGCCTTGCTGCTGGGAGTCCCCTGGGGTCCCCTAGTCTAAGCTGAGCGGGGCTCCGCAGCCCCCACGTGACCCATGGGTCTTCTGAGCATCCTGTGCCACAGACCCCAGCACCCCCTCGCCCCCTGTGACCCCCAACCTGGCAGAGCAGAGCAGAGGGGAGGAAGCCTCGGGTTCAACCTGAGGCCTCAACGAATGTTCCCAGAGCCCTGCTTGCTGCTGGGGACACAGCGGACAGGACAGGCTCAGGGAGGCCGCAGTGCTGTGTGCGTGGGGCCCAGGCCTTGCCCAGCCCAGCCCAGGGCAGACAGGCTTCCTCGGGGAGGAACCTGGGGCCAGGCTCGGGGACCTTCGGGCCTTGGAGCACCTGCCCCTCTCCCCTCCCTGGGGGTTGCCGGGCCGTCAGGACACAAACGACACACCTGTGAGTCCCCGAAATAGCAGCGGCGTGCACAGGGCACAGCCTCACGCTGTGAGGTCGCTGCCACCTCGACTGCGCCTGCAAAAATACCTTCTGCCACACAAGGTGGAAATGGCAGAGGCGAGAGCCAGGCTTCCGAGGGGAAGACGGTTAAACACCTTCCGCAGGGCTCTGCGAGCTCTGGGCACAGGCACCGCGCGCCATGTGACCGGCTAAAGTTAGCTCCCGCCGGAGGGAGCTGGCCGAGCAGCGGGTCCCCACTGCGTGCGGCCTGTGGCACTGGCTCTGCTCCCGCGGCCGGTGGGCAGTCAGCGGGAGAGAGGACAGCGCCTGCTGCACGTGGGAGAGGGTCCAGCCAGGTGTGGACGCCTCTTTCCTGC
>NW_006282874.1:401970-404340 GCF_000327345.1 Myotis davidii
TTGGGGGTGGGCCTTGGGGACTGGCTGCTTCTGTGCAGGCCCCCACACCTGCTTCAGGTTCCTAGCGCCGCCCCTCCCCCCGTGCTGGCACTGTCCAGGTGTTACACCCCCCCCACCCCCCGCCACTGCCACCGGAGGGAACCCCGCTGCAGCCCAAGTTCAACATGGAGACTTGGCCACTTGCCCGAGGTGGGGCAGGTACTGCCGTCCCAGTCAGCGGTGGTTTTTATTTTTTTTATTAAAAATTCTTTTAATTGATTTTAGAGAGGAAGGGAGGAAAGCTAGAAACACCAATGATGGGAAAGAATTGATCAACTGCCTCCTGCACGCCCCACACAGGGGATCGAGCCCACAGCCCGGGCATGTGCCCTGACCAGGAATTGAACCGTGACCTCCTGGTTCATAGGTCAATGCTCAACCACTGAGCCACACCGGTCGGGTGAAGATTTTTTAGTTTTTATCTGTGAAGTGATGATTGTTAATGTTAAGAAAGCAGCTAGCTGGGTCCCACAGTGCCCCTCTCTCTGGATGCCGAGTTCTCTCGGGCTGGAGTGGTGAGCTCCGAAGGGCCCTCCTGCCCCCTCTGGTCCTGGGACGCCCCCTTCCTTATCGACCCTGCACTCAGGACTCTGTTAATGAGACCCTCCTGCTGGGCCGGTGGCCCTAGCAGCCCCTGGGAGCTGTCAGCTGCAGAGGCCTCTGCCAGTCGCCCGCTGGGCCTGGCCGCGCAGGGCTCCGGACGTGATGAGCTATTTATGGAGCAGGCACGGTTCAGGCCCCACTCAGAAACCTGAGACCCACTAATCACATTTCCTCTGACAAGCGCGGGCACGCATGTGCGCGGGCACTGGGGCCGTCCTGGCCTCAAAGGAGGGGACGGCCTGCAAAAGGTGGGAGGCCTGAGGTGAGGATGCCCAGGAGGCGCTGGGGCTCTCGGCATGGAGGGCGGGGGCAGTGTTCAGAGGGGCTCTGGCTGCAGGGGGAGGGGGAGCGCCACGGAGGCAGGGCCCAGCCAGGAGCCGAGGCCACAGGACCGCACTGCGTGGGCTTGTCTGAGGGCCCGAGCGGACGTGGAACCCAGGTGTCCTGCCTCCTGTGCCCCGCTCTCTGGGCGAGGCCAGTGGCTCCCCAAGAGTGGACCCAGGAGCTGGTGCTGAGGCCGACTTTGTGCAGACTCTGCGGTCACATGAATTTGGGGAGCACGGTTGCCTGGGGCCCGCGATGCCTGTGATGGACGGCAGGCTCTGAGAGGTCCTGCCCTCTGTTCAACACAGCCCTCCTGGTGACACACTCATTCTCATCCCAGAGGAGGCTGGGGAGCTCTGCGTGGGCCCAGTTGCCCGGCTGCCCTGTGCTTCCCTCTGGAATCCGCCACCGGGCCTGGGGGACAGCAGGCTCATTCCAGCTCCTCTGACCCCTGGACTCGGTGCCTCACCTTCCCCATCTGTAAAATGGGGATGATGATGGTCAGCCTCTGCCCGTTTTCACAGACGCGGGCATTAATATGGCAAAGCCTGGGCCGTGCCCAAGGAGTCGGGGGTCCTGGGACCAGCAGACTCGGCTCCTTCCAGCAAATGGAACCTGCCCGGGGCCTGCGCTGACTGGTGCCCTCGGAGGTGCCCTCGGAGGTGCCCCGGGGTCAGCATCAGCGGGGACCTGTCCCAGAGCCCCGCCCTCTCCGCCTTCAGCGCTGCTGTGGGAGGAGCTCTGGGCTGGCCGGTGGGCCCTCCAACCCCCTCCAGGACAGTAACCCATGGGCTTCTGCGGGCAGACAGGGTAGCCGTCCTCGGAGGTGGGGCTGTGGACTACTAGCACAGGGGCAGGCAGGGGAGAGTGACAGAGCCTGCAGGCCCTCATTCTCTGATCAGGTCCATCTGTTTCCCAACGCAGGCCCTCGGCCCTCGGGGGAGGAGCCCACAGGCTGCTGGCTCCCAGGCACCAGCCCGTGGCCTGAGCAGAGCTCGCTGACATTTGCTTCCTCAGTTGGGTGCCCGGCCTGCACCCTCATTACCGGCTTCCTTCCCACCCTCCGCTCCTCTTAGCAATGCTTTCCCAGGGCTCCCATTGGGTGAAGGGGGAGCCACACCCAGCCAATCACTGTGGGCAGGGGGCATCCTGGGCTCAGATTGGCCACACTGAGCTCTGAATCCACTTCCAGGCTGAGCTGGAGTTGGGGTGTCCCCCCCGAACCCCCCCCCCCCAGAGACCAGCCTGACCTTTCTGGACTGTCACAGCCACCAAGGCTAACAGAACCGCCTTGGGGAAGAGCTCTGGGGGCGCAAGGGAGGTGTCAGGACAGGCTCTGCGCCAGAGGCCGCCTTCTACCTGTAGGTCAAGGCCATGGGAGGAGAGCCTGGCAGGGAGAGGGTG
>NW_006282874.1:404520-404812 GCF_000327345.1 Myotis davidii
AGGCCTGGCTCCTGCCTTGTTTCTCTTGAGTCCAAAGCCGTAAGTTGGAGGGGGGAGAAAAGGGAAACCAGCATTTGGGGGGTCTGTGGCGGACATGGCACTGGGACTTGGGGCCCTGAAGGAGCGCTGGGCGGAGCTGGGCAGGGGTCTCGGAGTTGCCCCTGTCCCTGGGCACAATGTTCCCATCGGAAAGCGGCGGTTTGCACTAGTTTATCTCCCAGGTCCCTTCCAGGACGCGGACGGCGGCTCCTTTCCCGGAAGGCTGTCTGTAGGCCCGGGAGAAGTGGCTCTT
>NW_006282874.1:405254-405832 GCF_000327345.1 Myotis davidii
CACCTCTGCCCCGGCTCTTCGCCCGCCGCCGGGGGGCGCCCCTTCCCCCAAGTCTCCATCTCTTCCTTGGCCCGGTCCAAGTCCTGGCCCAGAGAAGGGGAGCCCGGGGTGGGGGGTGTCTCCGCGGCTTCAACCTGCCCATTTCGAGCTCCGAGAGACTGGGGCCGTGGTGAAAGGACCCCCCCGGGCGATCTGCTCCCGGGAGCAGAGGGAAGCGGGCAGAGGAGGCGGACGTGGGAAGGGGAGAGCCAGGCCCTGTCTCCGCTCCTGACACGGGGTCAGTGCGCCCCAGAGGAGGGGGGCCGCGCGTCCAGTCCCAGGCTGGTCGGGAGAGGGGCCTGGCGCTGCTCGGAGAGCAGGGGAGGGGCCGGTGGCGTGAGGATGCACCCCGCGTCCAGCCTGGGGGAACCTAGGGAGTGTTTCTGGGAAAAGCCACTGGGAGGAAAGAGGGGTGTGGCCCGGACCCCAAGAGTGGCAACCCGTGCCATCCTCGGCGCTCTCCGGGGTAACGCCCAGGTCGGCAGGTTCTGGGCCACCGGCTGGGCCGCTGGAGGGAGCTAAGGCGACCCTGGGGACCC
>NW_006282874.1:407819-412344 GCF_000327345.1 Myotis davidii
GCGGGACATGCCCCCCGCGCCGGCTCCCTGCTGGCGGCCATGAAGAGGCAGAACGTGCGGACTCTGTCCCTCATCGTCTGCACCTTCACCTACCTGCTGGTGGGCGCCGCCGTCTTCGACGCCCTGGAGTCGGACCACGAGATGCGCGAGGAGGAGAAACTCAAGGCGGAGGAGACACGCCTCAAGGGGAAGTACAACATCAGCGGCGAGGACTACCGGCAGCTGGAGCAGGTCATCCTGCAGTCGGAGCCGCACCGCGCCGGCGTCCAGTGGAAATTCGCCGGCTCCTTCTACTTTGCCATCTCTGTCATCACCACCATAGGTAAGGGCTGGTCGAAGAGGGTATTACTAGTAACCCTCATAACAATTTAAGTTTTATTTATTGATATTTTTAAGAAAGAAAGGGGGTGAGGAGAGAGAGCGAGAAAGAGAAAGAAAGAGAGAGAGAGAGAGAGAGAGAGAGAGAAAAAAAAAACTCCCTGTGTTGGGGAGGGTGCCGGGCCTGCCCACCGCGCGCGGAGAGACTCCGGTGGCCAGGACGGCTCCCGGGGTGTGGGCGGCGCTGACCCTCGCCAGCCACCAGCCTCCGAGCCCAGATTTCAGCCCCCTCCCTGTTGGCGCCTCTTCTTCGAATTCTGCAGCGGGTCGTGCCAGGCAGGGGGCTGGGGGTGGGGGTTGTATCTGGTGATTGGTGAGGGGTTGGCAGCGGGGGAACTGTGCTGGGAGCAAGGAGGAGGGTCAGGGACGGTCCTGGCCTGCCCGCCCAGGGCTGCTGTGGGCAAGACCAGTCTGCGTCCGGCCTGCAAACCGAAGAAGTTGGCCGGGTCTTGGGGGGAGCCCTCCTGGTAGGCCCTGGGGGCTCCCCTGGCCCCCACTTGGCGTTGTGCACCGAGCGCTCTCTGGTGGGTGCTGGGGCAGCACCCTGAGGCCTGGGCTCTGTGAACTTGCAGACATCACACTTTCGGGAGCTCAGGCAGGTCCCTTCCTCCCAGTTTTGTGGGTGCCCTCCCCGGGCAGGAGGAGGGGGTGTCTGACCTGCAGCTTGTCCCAGCCTGCACCCTGCCCTCCACACCCTCTCCTCATCCCGTCAGGGCCACCGTGCTGGCCTGGGGGCCTCTCTCCCGTCCCCCTCCAGTCCTGTCTGTCCCGCACCCGGGAGGAGGCCTCCCCCTCTGCGGTCCCCTCGGCATGTGCCGTCTGGGGAGCTCTGCGCTGGCGGAGCGGCTCGCTGTGCCATATGCAACAGGAAGTCCCGGCTCGGCCTGTCTTCCCTTCTCGGCTGCAAACACTTTTCAGAGTCATCTTGTCAGAAATGTTTAATTCATTGCCGCAGCATCTCATGGTTTTGGAAGGAAGTTGTCCTTCTGTCGTCTCCATAACCAGCTTTGCTCCGTGTCCGCCACACCTCTGGCCGAGGCCAGAACCCAGGAGAGCCTTCCTCGCCCGCCGTGTGCTCCCAGTGCCCCACGGGCCAGCCGGTCATTGTCATGACGGTCCTTTCTGTCTGTAAACTTCCATTGTGAGCTGTGGCCGGAACACACATGCGCAGGCAAGGTCCTGGGGGTCAGGGCCTGTGAGCTGGAAGCCAGAGAGCAAGACAGATGCCCCAAGCCGATCCCCAGGGTAGGGAAGCCACCCTCCCCTGGTCTTTAGTGATCTCCACCCAGGACGGGGGCGTCTGGCTGCTCTCTGGGACATGCCACGCTGGGCCGGTCCCAGGAGAGGGTTGGAGTTGAAATCGAACCTAGAGTTGCTGGTTTGCCTGAGAAAAGAAATCGTTAGATAAATTTTGTGCGGGTGTGTTTGTTGATTCTGACCGGTGGTTCTGGGCCGGTGCTTCTCACCGTGATGCCTACAAATGGTGGCCCAGCCGAGGTGTCATCGTAGAGGGGCTGTGGGTGCGCCCCAGGGAGCCTGACGGCAGCGCTGATGCTTCTCTGCCTGTACTGAGCACTCAGCTGCCTTACCAGAGAGAAAGGTTGGAATAATCCGTAAGGTAGGGAAGAAAAGATTGTCCACGCCCTGGGGTGGGAAGACACTGAGCTTGGAACCCGAGTCCAGCCGCACTGGGCGTTTCCCAGCTCCCAGCCTCAGTTTCCCCACCCGTAGGAGGAAGGGGCATTGCACAGTGGCCACCTGCCAGGTTGACTCTGAGGGGCTGGGGGAGCCCTGGTACCTGCAGACACCAGCGACGGGAGCGATTAGTAGGTGCTCACTGGGTCCCTGCCCGAGCCTGCCTGTCCTGGGCTCTGCCCCTGGAAGCTGGTTAGTGGAGCCCCTGAATTTACAGGAAACAAAGCACCTTTCTAGTTAATTCTGTTTGTTTTCTTCTTTTTTTTTTAATATAAATGCAAATGAAGGTGCTCCAGGCCTAGAACAAAACCCAGCCCCAAGCCGGCCTCCCAGGCATCGGCTCCTGTCCGACAGGGGCCTTAGTGAGTCAGGTTCACCTCCTCGGCTCACTCCTGCAGCCCTGGACGTCGGGAGTGAGAGCCCACTCGCAGCTCCCACTCGAGGGGCAGGCACCGGGCACTCGCTCCACTAATGATCCCGCTTCTCGGAGGCAGCTAATGGCTTGCTCTGGGAAATGGATCTTAAACACGTTATAGCGACCACTTCCAGTTGGATCTGTGGCCGCGCCTTCGAGAAAGGCTTTGGAGGGACAGAGGCTGACTCTCCCGGGAGCCCTGGGCACAGCCTAAGGAGGGACGCCCAGAGGTCCAGCGGCCCGAAGGCGGCTTCCGCTCCACCACACGCCCAGCCCGGCTGCCTCCTCCCGCGGCTGCTTCCCAGAGAGGATGCTGTTGACTTCTCCGCGTGGTGAGCCCAGACCTTTGGGACTCGCCATCGAGTTACAGATGGAAAGCCTGTCATGCTGGTCTGATTGGCAGGACGGTTGGGAAGCTCTCCCTCAACCCCCAGGCTATTGGTGGAGGTGGAGGTGGTGGTGATGGAGGCAATGGTGATGGACATGGTGGTGGTGATGCTGGTGATGGTGATGGAGGTGGTAGTGATGGAGGTAGAGGTGGTAGAGGTGATGGAGGTAGAGGTAGTGGAGGTGATGGTGATGGAGGTGGAGGTGATGGTGATGGTGGTGGTGATGGAGGTAGAGGTGGTGGAGGTGATGGTGATGGTGGTAGTGATGGAGGCAGAGGTGGTGGAGGTGATGGTGATGGTGGTGATGGAGGCAGAGGTGATGGAGGTGGTGGATGCGGAGTGCTGGCTTCCAGGGCTGCCAAGGGCTTGACTTGAATTCCTCTGCCTGGGGCTGCGGCCTGGGTGCACTAGGGACCCTGGCAAACTTGTAACTTCCCTGCAGGAGGCGCTTGAGGCCAAAATGGGGTTCCACACCAGCGGCCACTCCTGACATCAGGGCAGGAGTCCCCACGACGCCCCTTTTTCAATCTAGTGTGGGACCTGAGTGGTTATACCTTCAGGGTCACCGAGAAGAAACCGTGCTTAGAACTCAGGTCTCACCTGGAGGGGCCAGGAGGGCGAGTGACAGCCTGCCCTGTGTCGGGGGAGGAGGGAAGGAGGGGGAGCAGGAGGCTTACATCTGGGGGTGATTCCCAGGCCCTTTGGGCCCATCTGGACGGGGGGGGGCGCTGCTGCAGGAGCTGAGGGCACCACCTGGGAGCAGGCAGCTGCCCCGTGGGCGCCCCTGAGACACGGCTGTGGGCCCCTTGCCTCCTGGATCCAATGGTGCACCTGCTCTAATCCAGACTTTCCAGACGCCGCCCTTATCTCGTTCACACGCAGGCCCTGAGCAGAGTGTTGGGGTGAGGGCTCCCCACTTCCCGGCCCGCGGTGCAGCTTTCCCAGCGTGTGCGCGCCTCCCCGGCCGCGGCCTGGTGTGTGCTTTGCTCTGGGGACCGTCTAGATGACAAGATAAGGCCTGGCCTCGGGCGGGAGGACAGCTGGAAACCCAAGCGCAAGGGCTGTGCAGCCACCGCGAGGAGCAGGAACAGCTGAGCATCAACCCCTCCCCTGCTGCCTCCAGAGTCTCCCTGGCTTCCTCCTGGGCCCCGGGCAGCTCCCCCCGCCCCCCAACCCAGGCCCAATATTGTTGATACCAGACTGGGTCCCTTTTCGCTGCATCTTCCTGGAGGCACTCACACCCTGGCATTCACTCCGCCCCGTGGCTGGAGGGGTGCTGCCCACTTTACAGCTGGGGAGACCCAGGTGCAGAGGAGGCAGTGGGCCTTGAATGCCACTTTCAGTCTCCTCACAGCTCACACCCACCCGTCACCTGTGCAGGCACCCACTCACCCACTCACTCACTTGCTCACCCCTCCCCCTGCTGAGCACTTCTGGGCCCTGCGTACCGGGCTCATTCATCCCCCCATTCAGCGGGTTTTAGCTCCTTCCCACGGGAGGGGTGTGGGAGGGGCGCAGGTGCAGGTGCAGGTGCAGGGAGGGGCCCAGGTGCAGGTGCAGGTGCGGGGAGGGGCCCAGGTGCAGGTGCAGGTGCGGGGAGGGGCCCAGGTGCAGGTGCAGGGGCGGGGACGGGCCCAGGTGCAGGTGC
>NW_006282874.1:412797-419530 GCF_000327345.1 Myotis davidii
CTCCCCCCATTCAGCGGGTTTTAGCTCCTTCCCACGGGAGGGGTGTGGGAGGGGCGCAGGTGCAGGTGCAGGTGCAGGGAGGGGCCCAGGTGCAGGTGCAGGTGCGGGGAGGGGCCCAGGTGCAGGTGCAGGAGCGGGGAGGGGCCCAGGTGCAGGTGCCGGGAGGGGCCCAGGTGCAGGTGCAGGTGCAGGGAGGGGCACAGAGCTCCAGGCCACCTCAGCCCTCGTACCTTGATGGGCGTCTCCACGGCGCTCTGGCCTTGTCTCCTTCCTGCCAGGTGGTCAGCGGGTCCCAACCGTGTTTCATATGAAACAGTTTTCATGAATGTAATGGTCCCATCTCACCAGGGCATCGGCCAGGTGCCTTGAAAACAAACCTTGTAACCAGCACTCAGACCCAGAAGCAGCCCGGACCCCACCAGCCAGCCTCCAGCGCGTCCTAGAGGCAGGAGCTCATCCCCCACCCGGATGAGGGCGGAAGTGATGGACGCTGAGGGTGTTGTGTGAGGCTCTGATCTTGGGGGGGCTGCTGTGTGGAAAGGTGTGTGTGTGTGGGGGGGGGTCTTCTCTTACAGGGGCAGCTGGGCTCACCTGACGAAGAGGCAGAGGGTCTCCATTTAGAAACTGGAAGTGGGGGCTGGGCCTGGGAGCGGGGGGCCTCAGCACACTGACATGGGTGAGCCTGGGTGGGGAGGGGTGTGGTGGTGGCACCCTGGGACCTGTCTTCTGACGGCCTCGCCTGGCCAGGGGAGCACAGGCGCAGCGACCCCGGTGGGTGGCCCGAGAAAGAAGGGCCCCCGGGCAGAGGAATTCTGGGATGAGAATACGGTGGGGTCTCCCCTCTGCACAGGGCCCCCTCCGGGCCTGCGTGGGGCGGGGCCCGGTGTCCTGTCCTAAGGGTGTGTGAGGCCCGCTGTCTGCCTCTCCCGTCGCGGGACGTCTGCTGTGGGAAGTTGCCCGTTCGGCGCCGGGCCCACCTGTACTTTAGGGTCCTCGGACTATGGGCTGCGTGGAGGGGCGCACCTCCTCGGGGACATGTTTTGGAGGTTGGAGACGGCCAGGCCCGAGTTCCTTCCCACCATCCTCTGCTCCGTAAGCCTCGTGCCTCCCCTGGGGGTTCTGGTCTGTGGGTGTGCCCCCCAGCCGGCCTGGCCTGCAGGAGGAGTCTGTCCCCCTGGGCGTGCCCGGGGGCCCCGCTCTCTGGGCAGCCCCCTCGCTGCATCCGTGTCCTGAGTGCTTAGTTCATGTGGCTCCAGGGCAGGGGCTGGGGCTCAGATGTGGGGAGCGGGGTGCAGGCCTGGAGTTGGTCTCCGGCACAAAACAGAACCAACTGCAGGGGCGCAGGGGCAGGGCTGGGGGCTGATGGGAAAGCCTGCAGGGGACCATGAGAAACTCCAGCGGCTGTGAGCACGTGGCGGCTGTGGGCACTCGGGGAGCAGACCCGGGCCTCGGGGGGAAGCGGGGGTTCCGGAGCTGAGCACAGCCTGCTGCCCCGGCTTCCCCAGCCTGCTCCGCCCGGGTCCTCGGGTCCTGGGTCTGCCAGGCCGTGCGATGCCTGGGCAGCGGCTGGTGAGGTGGATTGGGGGGAGTTTGCTGAGGTGGATTGGGGGAGGGGCTCAGGGGGGCAGGTTAAGCTTGCTCAGGTAGGCGGGACAAGCTCAGTGAGTTTGGGGAGAACGTGGGTGACACTTGGCTCCCTTGAAGCAAAGGCTCTGGGAGGTTGTGCTGGGGGCACAGAGCTCGGGGCACTCCGGCCGAGGCTGCAGGGCTCCCGGGGCATCCGCAGGAAGCACCCTGCCCACAGCCGTGCCACGTCGAGGTCTGCGTGTCTTGGACTCTGTGGGGAGTGACTGCTGGGGTGCTGGCTTCCCACCCCCAGTCTCGTCTGGGCCCCGGGACAGGGCCCAGCGCAGGGAGCTGCGGGCGGGGAGTGTTTGCCGATCGGGCCTAATGCAGAGGCCACTGGCACGGATCTGTTTCTGGGGCTGCGGCCCCCGAGGGTGAGGAACCCCGGCGGCTGGGACGAGGTCTAACACCCACTCGGGACCGTGTTCAGGCTGCAGAGACCCGCACAAGGGGCAGAGGCCAGTGCATGCTGGTCCACAAGGGCCCCCCCCCGCCCCCATCGCTGGAAAGAGGGGACACAGGAAGCAGGGGCGGGGATGATGCGTGAAGAGGGGACAGAAGTCCGTACGGCTCCCGCGTGCCCCACGGTCACCGCAGCAAAGGCTGGCGCTCTTCACGGTCACGTTCTCGCTGCCCAAACGTGTGCGTCCTTATCGTTTCATCCGAGCGGATCTGTTCGGGACTGTGCTCAGCTGCCTGTGGCGGGGAACCAATTAACAGCGACTCGAGGGCAGCCGTTTTCTCTTCCTCGTTAAGAATTCTGGGGCAGGCAGCTGGGTGACAGGCGGCTCCCCAGTCCCTTCGGAGGATCAGGCTCCTCTCTCTCTGCTCAGCCGGATGAGCTTGGCTTTCGTCCTGGGGACGGTGCCTCGCGGTGCCGAGGTGGCTGCTGCGCCTCCGGCATTGCCTCCCGCATCCTCCCCGGCAAGGAGAAGGGGAAGAACACAGACAGAGGCACCTGCCGGCTGAGCCTGCCCCTCTAAGCGCTTACCTGGCAGCCCGGCAAGGACTCCCGCTTACATCTTACTGGCCAGGACTGTCTCATGACCAACCCTAGCAGCAAGGGCGCCCGGAACATGGGGCAGGCTGTTCTATGGGGAGGAAGGAGTGGACACAGGTGTTGGTAGGGCGCCCACAGTGTCTGTGATGTATTCCTACCATCGCAGAACCCCTTTTCTCTTTACGTGGATATCAAACATTACCTAGTGTGTCTGCAGGCCTCGGGGAAATGCATTTTAACAGCTGTCCATCCCGTGAATGAACATACTACTATCTACTTATCAATTCTGTTATTTATAGGGATTTTAAAGTATCCTTCCTGCCTCTTGCCAAGTATAGATCGTTGAACCTCTTTATTGAACTCCGTGTGTATAGATGTTGCTGTTTTGTTATAAATGTATTTTTATTGATTTCAGAGAGGAAGGAAAGGGGAGGGAGAGATAGAAACATCAATGGTGAGAGGGGATCATTGATCAGCTGCCTCCTGCATGCCCCACATGGGATTGTGCCCTGACCGGGAATCGAACTGTGACCTCAAGGTTCATAGTTCAATGCTCAACCATTGTGCCACACTGGCCGGGCTGTTTTTTTTTTTTTTTTTTAACTTGAGCAACTCTCCCCATGTTGGGAATGTTTTTGATGTTCTTACTTTTTCAGCACGTTTTCTTAGCAATCAGCGTTGGAAGGCTGGTGCCCACAGCCGTGAAAATTCACCCTTATCCCAGACATGGCTCGTCCACGGGGCTTGTGGGTATAGTTATAGACACGCGGAACCCGCAGCTTCCTGGGCACCATGGAACCAGGAGGGATGGGAGCTCGTAGGGCTTGGTCTAGCTCCAGGGATGGAGAGGTGTCACCTGGTCAGTCTGGTCCAGCCAATTGGCTGTGGTCACGGAAATGCTGAACGGGGATCGATTGGTCGTGTCTGCCATGGTTATGCAGAAGAGCACTGTGTGTGATCAATTGGTCGTGTCTGCCGTGGGTGCAGAAGGGACAGTGGTGGCACGCTTGCCATCGCCCCCCTGGGCTGGTGAAAGAGAGGACTTCGAGGTGGAGGCTCTTCTGTGCGGGAACGATGTCACTTTGGAAACTGGACATTACTCGCTTCCTGTCTACCTTGGTGTCCGCATTTGTAGGCTGTGGGTGGCCTTGCCTCCCTCAGCACGAGTGGGGGTATATGAAGTTCCTGCGCTTCTTTTAAACATCTTTCTTGGTTGGATTTTTCAGCAGATAGCATGCTCCCCTCCCAGCCCGCTGCCGAATTAAAATACGTACGTGAATGTGCACAATGTTCGACACAAACCTATTGAATCAAACCGGTTTAGTACGTCGCGTGAACCCCTTTCAAGGGTTGGACACAAGTGACCGCTCGCTAAGTCACCCTGCACACAGGCTGGGCGACGCATGTGTGCGTACACAGAGGGTGCACATGACCATGGTTTGCTAACGTCTGTGCCTTTCGTGGGGCCTGTTCTCTGTTCAGTTCGCTGCCGGCGCCGCCATCGTCACCTTCGGTCGCCGCACTCACCCCGCGAGCTGCCCGGCTCTATTGCATCTCACCGCGAGCCCTTGTGTTATTGTCTGGTTAGTGTTGCTCTTTCTGCCTGATCTCGGAGGGAGAGCCGTTAGTGTCTCCTGTGCTCTGTGCTTTGCCCTGTCTCCTTATACGGCGGACAGTTTTGGTGTCGTGACTGTGAAGCTGTGTGGTTAGACGCATACAGGCTCCCGGGTGTTGTTTCTTCTCGGTGGAGGTGAGCTTGCTCTCATAAAACTAGCTTCTGGGTCGTGTTTGCTACTTTTTGCCCCAAGTTCTTTCCCCTGATGTCATTTCTGTGCCGCCTTTTAGTAGCATTTGTTGATAGATGTTTATGTCTTTAGCTGATTCCTACCCTTTCTCTTCTAGGAAGATGTTGAGACAGCTTATCACAAAAGTCATAAACGTAAGGTGTGAGGCCCAGGCCCAGGTCAGGACTGTCCGTGTGTGAGTCTCGGGGATTAACCTTCAGGATGGCTGTGGTGGAAGCTCATTTTTGCTGGGAGCTTCCGAGGAGGAAGGACAAAAAGTGAGCACGTCAGATGCTACGGCCAAAGTGTTGGGCGATGACATTTGCAAGGGTGGGAGCTCATGCCTTCCTCGAGGACTCTCCGAGGAGCGTGCTGGTGCCAGGAGCATGGATGGGCCCCCCTGAGGTGTGGCCGACCTGGAGTTCCCCAGGGGATGTGCAGGGAGTGCTGGTACTGGTCTTGGGGTGCCAGGTCCAGGGCCATCTGGGGCCCAGGTGCATTGGACTCCCAGCTGTGTTCTCCTAGTGTGTTGGCATGTTTGCTTGTGTTGGTCACATGTCTGTTCCAGGCAGGTCACCTCTCTGTTCCAGGCAGGAGGAAAGAGGGGGCAAAGGTCAAGAGGGCTTTGCCAGCTGCATTGCCCTTCCAACAGATTTTCCT
Organism: Myotis davidii; assembly: GCF_000327345.1. NCBI lineage: Eukaryota > Metazoa > Chordata > Mammalia > Chiroptera > Vespertilionidae > Myotis > Myotis davidii. Next base: position 417,868 of record NW_006282874.1, read on the forward strand.
GGAAGCCCCACCCAGTAACTTCTGCTTCTAACTCATTGGTCAGCGGTGGGTCACATGGCCACGCGAAGACCAATCACAGGAGAAGGGGGTGTGGCTGCATGCCCCTTCTCACACCTGCCTGACCCTGGGGTTTAAGGGACCTCCTGGACGCTTGTCCAGGGACCCGCAGGCCCTGCTTGCACACACCAGTGACAGGGACAGCCTCAGCCACGCAGGTCCCACGTGTCCTGGGCGACCTCACTTCCCGGTCTGCCCTTCATCGCCCACGCGGGAATGATCTCACGGATGAAGCTGGCTCTGAGGTCTCCGGTGGCCGGCGATGGACACCCGTGGACCTGCTGCTGCAGGCACAGGCCCCAGCAGTCCCCTGGGAAGGACTCAGAGAAGATGGGGCTGAAGAGGGGTCGCTCCCAGCCAGGAGGGAGCTGCCAGGGGCCTTGTTCTCCCCGCTGCTTTCTCCTCCCTCCGCCACCCGCGCTCGCCCGCCCTGCGTGGGGAGAGGCCGGTGCTGGCCACGTGGCCCTCATCCCCGTCCGCGTTTCCTTCGGGGCCGCAGTGCCCGTGCACCGGGCTGTTAATGCTTTGGTGCCGGTCGCTCTCCTTCCATCAGGAGGGCGTGGCCCACTCTGTGCCCTGCCCAGCCCGCTGCCCGCGCAGCCCCCACCCACCGCAGTGGGAGCCGGGCGTGGGCAATGCGCTGGGTTTTTCCTGCAGGTGCTGTTTGCAGCGCAGCCGGCTTCTGGGCACACGGGAGCCCGCTCCCTTCGGCTTCCTCTGGGGATGACCTAAGCGTTTGTTTGTGCAGGGCTGGCGGGGCGCTGCCTTATGCAACACCCACTCCCCCTCGGCCTCCCAACGCCTGCGTCTCCCAGGGATCCCCAGGCCTCTGCTGGTGTGCGTCCACTGCCCAGGGGCCGGCCGATTCGATGGAGTCACTGCCCTGCTCCAGAGCCATCGGCTCCCAGCGGCCTGTAGCCCAGGCCACAGGCACCCTGGTCCCCGCAGAGCCGCCACCTGACGGCTAGAGAGCCCTCCTCTGAGAAGTCCTCTCTGGTTGGCCCGGTGCCCGGTGCCGTCCTGCGTCCTGCAGCCCAGGCCCCACCAGCTCAGCACCTGTCGCCTGGGCTGCACTCCCCTCCCAGGGGCCGGCCCCCCCCCACCAGCCCTCCCTGCAGGGCCGCCTCTCGCCTGGGCCAGGTGTCAGGCTGCCGGGGGCGCAGGCCCTGGGAGATGTTTGCGGCACCTGGGAGCTATGTGTCATTGTTCTGGAAGGTTCTCCAGGTCTTCCTGAAAAGCAAACGCTCGAAAAACAGCTGCCCCCCATTCGGAGCAGCAGGTGTTGGCAGCAGCGGAGGGCAGGGCCGTGGGAGGGCCGTCCGGCCTCGTGGGCGTGGGGTTCCCCCGCACCCTCATCTGCCGCTCACGCAGCGGCTGCCCGCGTTGCCGCTTTTCCTCCAAATCCAGGGCACCCGCAGGCCCGTCCGGCTTCCGTGGGGCCCCGGGAGCTGTTGTCTGAGGGGCCTCCCTCCCCCCGGGGCTGGGCCTGCCCAGGTGCTCACCCCTGAGCCCACGCGGCTGCCGGCAGGGGCAGGATGTCTTCCTGGTGGGGCCCAAGCACTGTGTCCTCCGACCTCGCCGCAGGTGCGTCCCGGCGACTGGTTCA
>NW_006282874.1:419698-421907 GCF_000327345.1 Myotis davidii
AAAGGCCCCCGCGGAGTTGGTGCCCGTTCTCAAGCCAGCGGCTGGGCCCCAGCTCCCAGGCCCTCGGGTCAAGTCCAGCTTCTGAGACCTGTGGCCCTCCCAGCAGCCTCGCTGCTCCGGGGGCCCTGAGGCTGGAACCCGGGCGGGCCCTCTGCCCCCTGGTGGCTGGGTCCGGGTCTGGGAGCCTGGGCCCACCTGCCCCTTCCCTCCATTCCCTGCTTGGGAGGGGCCCTGAGGCTCCAGCGGTTGCCATGGGGATTGTGCTGGGGATCTATTCTGAGATGGTGTGTAGCATGGTTTTTAATACCTGGCGTTGGCTGTGGATTTCCCACTTTCCCGGGTGAGCGGATCTGCAAGCGGGTTTTGACTGGCCAGAGGCGCGGCTGGTGGTGGTGCTGGCGTGGAAGGGCCCCGACCTCTCTGTGTGATGAGTGACAGGGGACTTGCAGGGACCCCGCAAAGGGGGCTGCCCCGCCTGCCACCAGTGGGCACAGCCTGGGTGATAGACACAGTGTCCCTCCCAGCTTCTGCCGCTGGCCGGTGGGTGGCATCAGCGGGGGGGGCCTGTGCCCTCTGGGACGATGAGGAACCTAGGGCACCACCCCAGGCCCTGGGAACTCAGTGAGCGGTGGGGACAGAGGCGGGTGCCCGCGTGGGTGCTGCCGTGGGCACGGCCTCCCGGTGCTGCCGGTTGCAGGCTCCCAGCCCTGGCCCTTACCGTGGGAGTGAGAACTGTCTGTACGGTTAACATCGGCCTCACCTCTGCCTCGCACACCCACCTGGACAGGGGCGGCCTCGCTGCTCCCTGATGCCTGGCCGGGCGCCGTGAATAAAGCATGAACCCAAGAGAGGGGCTGGCTCCTGCCCTGTGAGGTCATCGCTGAGCCTCCTGTCCCCAGGCACAGAGCACCCGGTGAGGACATGGCCGAGGGGGTCGGGGAGGGCGTCCCCTGGAGGGTATGGGAGGGAGGGAGGCGCTGGCCATGTGCAGCCCGTCTTTGGGGTCAGGCAGCCGGGAGCTGGGCACCCCTTGAGAAGGGGCTGGCTTTGCAGCCTCAGGCTCCGGGAGCAGCCTGCAGGCCACAGTTCCTGTCACTGGGGAGCCTTCTCCTTACTCACGTCATTAGGACAGACGTGGTGGACGGGAGGAGCGCCGGTGAGGGCCGACGGCTGCAGGCAGTGGTCACGGGCCAGCTCTGCCGGTCCCTGCTCTGTGATGGGGGTCCCCAGGGCAGTCACATGTCTCAGAGCTGGAGGCGGGAGGTTGGACCGTCTGCGTTTGACCCCCTGTGATGTTTCTACGTTGAAAGAACAAAACATTTGAATCACACCAACAACACACGGTCCCTGTGAGGAAAGGTGGAAATGCAAGTAAAGAAAAAGGTCCTGATCTCCCGTCTCCCAGGATCCCGGTTCTTAGACTCCAGGTGACATGGGTCCACACTGCCCCTTACACACACGCATGCACACACGCACACACATACACATGCACACGCACACGCACTAAGGGGGTGTGGGGTGGCGCTGATGGTTGGCCCAGCTGTTCCCCAAAGAGGAGAAAGCGGGAGGAGCAGGTGCGGGGGGCCTGTGGACAAATCAGGGGGCTCCGGAGGCCAGGCCTTGCTGCCCGTGGCTCAGTGGTGTGGCCTCGCTGTGTGTGGCTCAGTGGTGTGGCCTCGCTGTGTGTGGCTCCGTGGCGTGGAGAGTCGGGAGTGATCCATGCTGCCTGCCCCATGCCGGCCTGGCCTTGGGGGCTGCCGTGCCCAGTGCCTAGGACGAGGGCTCTGGGCGCCGTGGGCATTGCTGGGCCTGAGTAGGGGTTCAGGGGTGTTTCTGGCTGCCTCGGGGAGTGGTTGGAGGCACGTTTTGAGGCCTTGCCCAGAGAGGATGGGGACCGAGCTCTCATCTCTGTCCTGTCCTGGTCTGGGGGATGCTGGGTCCCTCTTGGCCTTGGCTGGGTCCTCAGGACACCTGAGCTTAAGGTGCTGGGGGGGTGGGTGCCAGGAGGAAGCAGGCTGTGCCCTCGGGGCTCTGCTCTCGGGCCCCGTTTGCCCCTCCCCCCACCCCATCAGGGGCTCCTGCACGCAGGTGTGGGGGTTTAGCCCGGGGCGGGGGCAACTGCAGGAGCTTAGGGCAGGGCAACGGGTGCACCCCTTCCCCCCTGTGGCGTCCTGGCAGCTGCCTGGTCCCCTGGGGCACCAGCGCCTGG
>NW_006282874.1:421938-424450 GCF_000327345.1 Myotis davidii
CTGCCCCCTCCCCTGCCCAGGCCTCATGGAGGCGTCCGTGGCCCGCACCTGTGGGGCCAGGGCTGCACCTGTGGGGCCAGGGCTCAGTGGAGTTCCCTGGTGGGTCCTCGTTTCCGGGTCAAATCCGTGAGAGGTTCAACTCAGTCCCAGCTCAAAGCACCACCTGACTTCCTGAGCTCAGTGCCGCCAGGCCTCCCTGGGACAGGCGGGCTTCCTGGAGGCAGCGGCATTGGCATGGAGTCCCGGGGAGGGCCAGCCCGCTGGAGATGGGCAGCTCCCATGGGAGGGCACAACACGTGCAGCCATGTGGAGGGGGAGCGGTGGGCAGAATGGATCCCAGGCGAGGGGGCTGCGGGAAGAGGGGCTGACAGAGGGAGCACAGTGGGTGGAGGTGGGAGTGGGGCTGAGCCCAGGGAGAGGAAGGGGGTCCTGCCTGGGGGTGGGGTGAGCAGGGCTGGGCATGATGTGTAGGGGAGATCAGTGGGGCCGGGGCTGGGGGTCCATGGGGCGGCTGTGGCATGAGCCCAGGTGAGGGACGAGGGGGGCCCGCACTAGGCAGTGGGTGGAGCCCAGAGAAGAGACAGATCTGGGCAGTGCGGTCCTTCGGCAGCACCTGAGGCAGAACCTGAAGCAGCACCTGAGGCAGCGGGTGAGCGCATGCGTTTGGTTTGGTCCCTCCCACGTTGTTCGGCCTGAAGGAGGAAGTGATCCGTTATTTCCAGGTTTGGGGGGACTTCCGGGGGGAGGGGCCGTCGGACGAGGCTCAGTGGGTCCAGCCGTGCTGCCCTGTCTGCTCCTCCACCGCGAGGCCCGGCCTGAGGCGGAGGGGAGAGGGGCCTGTGCCCAGCAGAGCGGGAAGGGCGCTGCGGGCAGGGGAACGGCGAGGCGGAGGCCCCGAGTGAGAAGGTGTGGCTGGGCCTGCACAATGGTGCAGAGGGGGTTCGACGGGGCTGAGAGGTCGGGTCTGCTCCCTGCTCAGGGGCGGCTTTTGGTTTTCTTCCTGTGCCTCAGAGGCCGGGCCGGGCATGGGAGGAGCCGACAGCTGCCGCTCAGCTCAGGTCTGCACCAGCTGGTTCCTTCACCTGCCCCGGGATCAGTGTCTGCCCAGGCCTGGCTCATTGAAACCCCCCTGGCTGTGCCCAGGAGAAGGTGGCACAGAGGTGCCTTGAGCTTAGTGCCCATAGAGGCTGCCCTGTTGCCCCTACCTCTCCTCTGTGTCTGACTCAACCTGTCTGATGCCCCTGGGTCCCTCCCAGGGTTTTGTTCCCATTATGCAGATGAGGAAGCTGAGGCCCGAGGGCTCCAGGAACATCCCCAAGGCCTCATGGTGGTGCTAGTGCCCTGTCTCTCACCGGCCATAGGTGGGATCCTCTTAGGAATCCGCCTCCTCTCCCAGGAAGCCTTCCCTGACTTCTCTGGGTTGTTTTCTCTGCTCCAACTCTGGGTGGCAGAGCCCTGGGAGGAGGAGGCCAGGGGTGTGGAAGGAACAGGCTCGTGGGGCCTTAAGCCGGGACTTCCCCTCGCTGGGCCTCAGTTTACTCAGATGAGAAGTGGGGGTGACAGCACCTTCCTTGCAGGGAGGTCTTGGGGTTGATGATTGCGAAGCCCCCAGCACAGCTGGGCACCTGTCAGCTCCCTGCTTCCCCGCTGAGGTGACCCTGCCCCTGTCATCCTCTCCCCTGGGTCCGGGGGGAGTCACTGCCTCTCCCGCCCCTGCCCTCCCCCACCCGGGCTCAGGTGAGAAAGCAGGGGCTCAGATCCTGACACACCAGAACAGTGTTTCCAGCTCTGCCATTTGCCCACGGGCCCACCTTTCCACTCACCAACCCGTGTCCAACCAACCCGCCTTCTCCAACCACTCATCCATCCATCCCCTTATCCTTCCAGGCATCCATCCATCTATCCCCTTATCCATCCATCCATCCATCCATCCATCCCCTTATCCATCTATCCATCCATCCATCCCCCATCCATTCCCTTATCTATCCATTCATCCATCCCCTTATCCATCCAGGCATCCATCCATCTATCCCCTTATCCATCCCGCCATCCATCCATCCATCCCTCCATCCCCCATCCATTCCCTTATCTATCCATTCATCCATCCCCTTATTCATCTATCCATTCATCCATCCCCTTATCCATCCATCTCCTTATCCATCCAGGCATCCATCCATCTATCCCCTTATCCATCCATCCATCCATCCATCCATCCATCCATCCATCCATCCATCCCCCATCCATTCCCTATCTATCCTTTCATCCATCCTCTTATCCATCCATCCCCTTATCCATCCTCTTATCCATCCATCCATTCATCCATTCCCTTATCCATCCATCCCCTTATCCATCCACCCATCCATCCATCCACCCAACCATCCATTGTTGATTTAACCATTGATTCGCCTAATCATCAGTCTGCTCATCCTCCATCCATCTACGCACCCACTCACTCACTCACCCATCCATCTACTCACCTCTTCATATTCATCCACCCACCTGTCATCCATCT
>NW_006282874.1:424893-425825 GCF_000327345.1 Myotis davidii
TCCTGGCCGAGCTGACCGGGCGGGCGGGGCCCTTGGGCCTCTGGTGCGGCAGCCCGGCCCCCTTGAGCCCATCACACTGCCGCGTGCATGCAGCCATTCACGGGTTTGGAAGGAATTTCCAAATCTGCCATCTGATGGTGCTTTGAGTGTCTGTGGGCGAGGAAATGCATGTAGTGGATCTTGGGTCAGGGAGGGTGGGGTTGGCCTGTGGGGGCCTCAGCTGCACCCCGGAAATGTCTGGAGAGAGCAGGAGGGGGGTCCCCGTGAGCCGTTCTGAGTGTGGGCCCAGAAGGATGGGCCTGAGATTGGGAGGAGGGCCCCCTGCAGGGGTGGGGTGGGGAGGACTAGGTCAGGCGGGGGCTCCGGTGCGGGGCGTCCAGGTGACTGGGAGCAAACACGGCACAGAGGTAAGGCCTGCCAGGTGCTTTTCCGCGAGGCTCGGGGAAAGCCACGTGCGCGTGAGCTGTGCTGACACCGTTTCCCCTTGCCCACCACCTACTGTGGTCTCAGAAGGCACGTCTACGCAGTGGTGTTGGCCACTCGCCAAGGGGAAGCCACTTGGAGTCAGAGGCCGACAGGCGGGTGGCTTTTGTCTCGTTCCTCACCATTTCATGCAACAGGCACGGGGCAGATGGGTGGGCCAGGCCCCGGGCAGGCCCTGGCAGCCAGCGCCCTGCGCCCCTCCTATCCGCATCGACAAGCAGTGAGGACTGACGGGTGTGCGGTGGGGAGAAGGAGGCCCCAGACGACCCACAGGTGACACAGCAAACTGTCCTCACGCACACGCGCCCCTGTGACTGCGGCTTCGTGGCCCCCAGCCGCCGAGGTCCTGATCCCACCCAGGAGAGAGGGCGGGGACGGAGCCAGCGCCCGGCCCTGCGCTGTGGGCTCCCGGGACCTGCCTGTGCCCAGAGCCCACTGGCACCTGGTGG
>NW_006282874.1:426058-426787 GCF_000327345.1 Myotis davidii
CCCTACGTTCACCAGGAGGAGCGCTGGAGGCAGATGACAGGCTGCATCGAGCTGGGGACTGAACCCCGAGCCCCTTGGACAGCCGAGGGGCCCGGGGGGAGGGAGGTTCCCGGGTGCACGTGGTTGGCTCCGCGCCCAGCTGGTTCAGGTGTCCACTCTTCTCTTTTTAAAATACGTTTTCAGAGAGGAAGGGAGAGGGAGAGACAGAAGCATCAATGATGAGAGAATCATTGATCAGCTGCCTCCCGCACGCTCCACACTGGGGATCGAGCCTGCAACCCAGGCCTGTGCCCTTGACCAGAATCGAACCTGGGACCCTTCAGTTCATAGGCTGACGCTCTATCCACTGAGCCAAACCAGCCCGGGCTATTTGCCACTTCCATGTGACACTGGTCAGGGCATATGCAGCAATCAACCAATGAGTGCATCAATAGTGGAACAATAAATCAATCTCTCTTTTTCTCCCTTTTTCTTTCTCTAAAATCAATGAAAAATGTAAATAAAGGCGAACTGGCACAGAGCTCCGGCCACTCACTAATGTGTCGGATACGCTGCTTTCTTGCTGTGATGGCAGAGTTGTTTGCAAAATCTAAGATATTTACTATCTGCTCCTTTAGAAAACATTTGCCGAAGGGTCTGGTGGGCTGTGCTGAGGTGTAAGGGACCAGTCCTGTCCCCTCCCCCACAGCCAATATTAAAGGGGAAGAGTGGGAGCGCGGGGGTGGGGGG
>NW_006282874.1:443144-443727 GCF_000327345.1 Myotis davidii
GGGGCCTTAAGCCGGGACTTCCCCTCGCTGGGCCTCAGTTTACTCAGATGAGAAGTGGGGGTGACAGCACCTTCCTTGCAGGGAGGTCTTGGGGTTGATGATTGCGAAGCCCCCAGCACAGCTGGGCACCTGTCAGCTCCCTGCTTCCCCGCTGAGGTGACCCTGCCCCTGTCATCCTCTCCCCTGGGTCCGGGGGGAGTCACTGCCTCTCCCGCCCCTGCCCTCCCCCACCCGGGCTCAGGGTTCCGAAAATCTGCCTGGTCAGGTGTGAGGGAGGGAGCCAGCCAGCCCGTGTGTCTGGGAGGCGAGAGGCTATTTTGGGAAGGAGCCGGGAAGGAGGGTTTGTTGTTTTGTTTTGTTTGCTCCTCGTGATTACAAGAGGTGGTGGCCCTGCCTCTGCTCCCGGCCCGAGCGAGGGCTGCGCGGGGATGGGGGATGGGGGGCGGCACGCATTCACTGTGAGATGGACTGTCAGCTTCCTGACAACCGAGGCCACACGGGCCTGCAGGCCAGCCCATCACTTGTCACTGTCAGCTTGTTCCCAGGCGGCCTGAGCGAAGGGGGTTAGGGGGGTGGGGGGTAG
>NW_006282874.1:445775-446258 GCF_000327345.1 Myotis davidii
GGGGATTCAATGCCCTGTTGACCCGCCGCCGGCGCTGGCGCTTCCGTGCTCACCCTGATGTGCGGGCTTTCTGCAAACAGGAGCGATGGCTTTCGGGGTGGGCATTCCAGGCCACCCACCGGGTTCACCCAGAATCCCTTGCGAGGAGGGGCTTGGTGAGTCCCCAGGTGGGACTGCAGCCTGGGGACGCCGCTGCGTGTCTCCCATGCGGCGCCAGCAGTGCAGGCGGGGCTCTCTGCTCGCCTGCACCCCACAAGCCTGTGCCGCCAGCCTGTCATCTCACTGAATCGTTGTCAGACGGGGTGTGTTCACCAGCTCATAGGGGTTCAGGAGTGAGGACTTGAGCGCACGCTGGCGACTCGAGTGATGGCGCGGTGAGGAGTCAGGAGCGGACCCGGTTTCGGGCCTTGGGACCCGGGTTCGAATGATGTCGTTAGAGCTGAGAGGGAGGCCCCTGCTTCTCTGTGCAGCGGGCAGGACGGG
>NW_006282874.1:448112-450116 GCF_000327345.1 Myotis davidii
AGGCGGGGCCCTCTGCTTCCCCCCGACCCCCCCCCCAATCCCGGGAGGACCCTCACCACCAACCCGGGCAGCCGGTCTCCTCCCCAGGGACTCTGGGGAGCTCTGCGCTGGCGGGCCACGTGCAGACACCCATCACCCCCAGTCCCTGCTGCGCTCGCCGATGGCACGGACCCCGAGGTGTGTGTGTGGGAGGAGCATGGTCCCTTTGTCCACCCTCCGTCCTTCTCTCCTGGGGTTTGGTCCCTCAGTGGGGAGGAGGGGTGGGGGAGGGCAGCCACAGCAGCAGGTGGGCGCAGGGACCCACTCTGCTCAGCCCCGCCCCCCCATCCTGAGTCAGCACCTGTTCAGCAGCCCTCGCAGGCTCTGGCTGCCTCGACTGGCACTTTTTGTTTTTGTGTGGATGTGAGTTACCGACTCTGTTTCAGCTCGAAGGCACCCCTGTGCCATTTCCTGTAGGCAGGTCTGCCAGCAACGCATTCTTCCAGTGCTTATCGGTGGCATCTCACTGCTCGTGCGCTTTTGAAGGGTATGTTGACAGATACCCACTCCTGGTTGACGTACTTTTGTTGCAGCGCTTTGCACATGTCCTCCGAGGGCCACGGCCTCCGTGGCTTCATTGAGGGGCCGGCTGGTCACCCTCTCGAGGGGCCTTGCCCGAGATGCGCTGCGCCTCTTGCTGCTTTCAGGGTCCTGTCTTTGTTGTTGACTTTCAGTAGCTTAACTAGGGCGTGTCCAGGTGTGGATCTCTCTGTGTTCATCCTACTCGGAATGGGTTAGGCTTCTTTTTCATCAAATTTTGGAAGATTTTGGCCCTTATTTCCTTGGAAGTACTTTCTGCCTTTTGCTGTCCTCTCCTAGAACGCCAAGGAAATAAGTGGCTGATCTTCGGTGATAGTCTCACAGTTCTTGGAGGCTCTGCGTCCTTTTTTAAAAGTTATTTTTTCTTTCTGTCCTCAGGCTGGGGAGTCTGGATTAGGCTCTTGATGTTCCACGATTCTTTCTTCTGTGAGTCCCAGCTTGCCGTGGAGCCCTGTCTTGGGTTTTTTGTTTCAGTTACTGTACTTCTCCACGCCCGGGTTTCTGTATTTTAATGGGAATCATTTCTGTCTCTTCGCTGATACTACTGGATGCTTCCCTTTCACTCTTTGTTCTTTGAACATACTTATTTATAACATCTTCTCTACTAATTGCTGGCTTCTGCAGGGACGGCGTCTATTGCCTGCTTTGTGGGCCATACTTTCCTGTGTGTTTGTGTCTTGGACTTTTCTGCTGAAAGCTGGATGTTTAAGATGCTGTAACATGGCAGCTCTGGAAACCAAGCTCCCCACCTCCTCCAGGGCCTGATGCTCCTGTTGCTGCTGCTGCTGTGTGTGTGCCTTGCCGCTTTCCTGGACGAATTCTGTGAAGTCCGTTTTCCTTGTCATGTGTGGTCGGGGGGTCTCTGCCTGGTTAGCTCAGTGGTCAGTGCATTGTTGGATAGAGTTTTGCTTTAACGCCTTGAGCCAGTAATTCTCCCAGACTTAGTCAAGGGGACCGGTGTGTGTGTATCGGGGTACACAGTGCTCTGGCAGGCTGTGTGCAGGGCCACCTTCGCCTTCACTTCCCACTCGTGTGGGGTGTCAGGGTCAGCCAGAAGCAAGCGTTGGGGCCACTCAGTGCTTCCTGGCCATGCGCGTGGCCGTGTGTGTGTGCGTGTGTGTGTGTGTGTGTGTGTGTGTGTGTATGTCCTCGCCTCCCAGGCTCGGGCAGACCTTTCCAAGGCTCCTACTCCCCGCTTTTCTGCCTTAGGTTTGTGGCAGTGGCTCCTGCTCCGCGGGGGGTGCCGCTCCAGGCAGCTGCGGTGTTAAAAAATTGCCTCTGTTTTCAGCCAAGGCCCAGGGGACGTGTTCTCGCTGAGCTGAGCGAGGTTGGGAAGACCAGCATGGGGCTGGCTCTCCAGGGGCCGAGGCCTGTGGGCTCCAGCCGCCTCTGCCCTGTCCCCGGCTGCTGTGTCCACAGCCCGAC
>NW_006282874.1:450200-451135 GCF_000327345.1 Myotis davidii
GTCGACTCGACGGAGGTTGCAGCAGGGAGAAGGGAGACTGCTCCTGCCCCAGCAGGGCCGGCCCTTCGCCCGCCTGGAGGATTCCACCCGCCACAACCTGCATCACCCCAGTGAGGGCCGCGGGGCGTCTGGGTCGCAGCGCTGAGGATCGGAGTCTCAGGGTCGCCACTCACGCTGTGTGACGGGGGCAGGTCTCTCGCCCTCTCTGAGCTCGGTCTGCTCCAGGAAAACGGGGTGCGGGCCCCCCAGCAGCTGCCTGCTGTGGAGGGAGATTCCATGAGACCGCCCGGGAGAGGAGATGGCGCGGACCCCGTCACCTTGGCATCTCTCCGGCGTGGACCGGGTCTGGCGCTGCGCTGGTCTCCGGCTTTTTCTGGGTCTTTGTCACCGATGGAGACCCCCCGAGACCCGGGTTCCCTGGTTGGCCTGCTCAGCTGAAGAAACGGCCCGTCTCCTTGAAGTTGAGGAAGAATTAAAAATGATGCGTATGGAGAATTTTTACTGGCACTGCCACGGCCTAAACATGTTCTTTTAAGTGGAAAACAGAGGCTATGACTGGCGCCTGTGCAGCTCGCTGTGGGCCCCGGGCTGTTTCAGGAAAGAGGTGGGGGGAACGCACCCCACACCGCGGGGCTGGGCCGCCTCTGGGCTGGGTGTGCAGGGGAGCGTGCTGGTAGGAGACGTGTGAATCAGTGGGGCTTTGCTGTTGGGGGCCCTGGGGGCCATCCACACCCCAGGGGACCCACCCCAGGTTCCCCCTCGCACCAGACCCCGAAACGGGTGCAGGACCCAGAGCCCAGCTCCACTCGGGGCCGCAGCTCTGCCCCCGACCCCTGTTTGGTGGCTCTGTCATGCACACCCCAGGCCCGGTCCAGGGTTCTGACCCCGAGCGCCAGGGCCAGCCCGGAATCTGCAGGCTGACTCCCCCCCCGCCC
>NW_006282874.1:451214-455397 GCF_000327345.1 Myotis davidii
CTCCCCGGGGAACACGGGCCCCGGAGTGCGCGTGCTGGCACCTCACCGGGAAGGGCTTTCGCAGGCAGTGGGAGGCCCGGGGCCGTTGTGGGAGAGGCCCATCGTGTGGACTCGAGGGCTCGGCCCGGGCTGCGTGCCTCACACACCGTGCCCACCTCCCCGGCGTGGAGAGGCATGGGGGTCCTTTGCCTGTGACAGATGAGGAAACTGAGGTTCGCCGTGGCAACGCGACTCAGTCACTTCCGGCCAGTGCAGGGCCCGCAGCTGTCCCCTCCGTCCCCGGGGCAGCTGGACAGGCTTTCCTGCCACTCGCTGGCGACTCCTGCAGTGCCTCTGGGGGGCAGAGCCGGGGACAGGCTCGGACAGGATGGGTGGGGAGGGGATTCGGCTCCACTGCAGTTGTTACTCACCCTAGGGTGTTTTTCCATTGATCTTTGGAGAGAGTGGAAGAGAGAGGGAGAGACCGAGAGAAACATTGATGAGAGACACATCGATAGGTTGCCTCCTGCACGAGCCCAGACCAGGGCCCGGGCCGAGGAGGAGCCTGCAACCGAGGTCCGTGCCCTTGGCCAGCATGGAACCCGGGACCCTTCGGTCCGCAGGCCGACGCTCTATCCACTGAGCCACACCGGCCAGGGCCTCACTGCAGTTGCGGGCCTACTGCTCGCTCTTGACCAGTGAGGCCATTTCTCTGAGGAACGGCCTTTCCAACGCTGGGAGGGAGCGGAGCTGCACTGACCAGGGAGGGGCTGCCCAGGAAAGATGGCCACGTTTCGGGAAGAACAGGCCGCGTGACGGTGTTCCAGCCTGTCCTGCTCACGGCTCCCGACCCCAGCACCGGCGGCGACGTGCGGGTTCGGGTGCCGACGCGGCAGTGTCTGCGCACCTAGCGCTGTTTGTCAGGGTCCCTGAGCTTTGCCCCGTTCTCATGTGAAAGGGGAAACTGAGTCAGGCCACGGAGACCTTCCCATGGTCTGAGCCCAGGTCTCTCCCCAGGCCCGTCCCTGGGCCACCGTGGCCAGCGTGGCCTCCCCATGGCCGCATCTGGGAGTCGCCAGCGGAGAGCCTTGCAGGTGGGAGGGGCCTCTCCTGCAGAAAAAAGTCCAGCGGTCGTTCCTCACCCGCAGGCAGCGGGCAGCCGCCTTAGTCCAAAGGGCGGCCCGGCTCCAAGAGATGGAGCAAGACCAGTCCCATTCGCAGGCGCCTCCTGCGGCCGGAGGGTGGCACGGCCAGCTCTGCCCCGGGCACGGGCACCCCCTTCTCCTCCGATGCTGGGCACAGGCCGGGACCCCTGACAGCAGGCGCTGGGCGACAGCCTGTCTGTGCCTCACTTTCTCGTCTGTGACCCGAGGTGCTCACAGGACGCCCTGCTCTACGCCCCCACTTCTCTTAGGTCCCTTCCTCCGTGGCGGGAGGTCCCGGGAGCTGGTTAGAATGCAGAGGCCCAGGCCCCGGACCTGCTGGCTCAGGACCTGCCCGTCAGCGACACCAGCTGACCACCCCCGTGGGCCGTGTTGGGAAGCAGGGCTTCCGACGCCAGTTCCCCTCCGCCCCAGGAGCAGTATCTGGTGAGAGAATCACTGAGCGGCGGCCTCCTGCAGGCCCCCACCGGGGATGGAGCCCGCAACCCAGGCGTGACCTCCTGGTTCATAGGTCAATGGGCAACCACTGAGCCCCGCCGGCCGGGCTCCCTTTCGGTTCTGGCGGCCCCATTGCCTTTGGCCTCTGGCCCTGTTGACCCCCCCCCCCCCCCCCCATTTCACAAATAAGGACCCAGGCCTCCTGCCTCCAGGCCGTGGAGATCCCTGTGTGCCCGGGGGCCTCTGGGAATTCAGAGCCGGCCAGAGTGAGGGCAGGACTCTGCCCTGTGGAGGCAGGAGAGGTCTGAGCAGAGCTGGGCAACTGGCAGACCAGGGCAGGGGTGGGGGGCCGACGGCCAGAGCTCTCTGTCCCCCTCGGGTCTCCAGTGTGAATCCTGCCTTCTCCCTCTCGCACCTCCGCGGTGATGAGCCCTAAGGGGGACCCTCCACGGCAAACAGGAAGAAAGCCGTGTTTTAATACTTGGCTTCACCTCTTTTACTGGAAGGATCCATTGTTCCTGAGTGGGCCCTGCTGCGAAGCTGGACTTAAGGCTCCTCATTCTGCGTGCACCTCTCAGAAGTCAGCCAGATCTTACATAATTCCAGGGACTTCATTTTCCGATTCAGATGTGCTTCCCCACATTTCCTTGTAATTTCTTTCTGGGGGCGGGTATGCACCATGAGTGGAGGGAAGGAAAGAGCGGAAGAGAGAGGGGGATTTATTGTGGGGGGGGACCAGAGGAGACACAGGCTTCCGTCAGGGTCCCCCACAAACCCCGGCTGCAGGGCCCCCGGGCGGGCGGACAGCAGGGACAGAGCCGGCGCCCGACGAGTCTCCCGTGGGGCCCAGAGAGACCACAGTTTGCCCCGTTTCTCATCCAGGCCACGGAGGTAACAGCGCTCACCGTGCACAGGGCGTCCCTCCCCCTCGCCCCCGGGAGTAAGTGACCCACGGAGCCCAGCATTGTAGCTCGTCCCTCACGACTGTTTGCGGCCACCACCATCTTGTTGTTATGGGGATACTTCGCCAGGGCGGCCGTGGATGGATGCTGACTTCTGGGGGGAACTTTCCACTTAGCACGTCGTCGCCGGGAAGGATGAATGGCTCTTCCCCTGGTTGGATGCGGTCCCAGGGGAAGCCTGGGCTGTGGGCGTGCGGCAGGCCCGGTGTGTCCGCAGTCCCCCGAGCTCCCGCCAGAGGGCGCGCTTGCATCTCCCGTCCTCCACTCCCCTGGCAGGAGGCGCTTGAGCCAGGGGGCCTGTGGGCTCGAACCATCATTTCTGCCCATTCAACTCTTTATTGGCCACACGGATGACCTCAGCAAAGCAAGTTTACTTGGCGGATGGAGGATTTCCGAGGGCATGGCTCCATGCTTCCGTGGTTCCCAGCCTGAGGTTGATGGGGGTAAGGGCGGGGGGAGAGGCAGGAAGGGGCTGTGCCTGGATGCCCAGCGCCTGCCGGCTGTCTCACTCAGGGAGCGCTGACCCTGGTGGGTGCCTTGTTAGAGCCCTGGCAGCCGTGAGAGATGGGCCGTCACCAGCTCCTGGAGGAGGAAGCGGGCTGCCCTCCACCCCCACCTGCTGCTCAGAGGGCTCAGCTGGGAGGCCCTGGGCCAGGCTCTTCCCCCACTCCTGCCGGCTCCGCTCTCAAATCTGCACCCTCCGGTGGCTGCACGCAGGGCCGATGGCTGGAGCCTCAGCGTTCTCCCCTGTGAGATGGGCTCACACATCCTGTGGGTGGAGTTCCCCTCGGGGATTGTGGGAAGGGGCCTCAGTCTACCCAGAATGGCCCTGCCCCCCTGGGCGTGGCCCTCCTCGTTTGGGGGGGGGGCAGGAGGACCTCCGCTGCTGGGGGAGGCGGTCAGCGGGCCATGTCACTTCTTGTTGCTTTGGTTTGTGCATCTGTGAAATGGAACCAACTGTGGGCTCAGTGACAGAGGAAGGCGAAAAGGGGCTGGGTGGTGGGGAGCCCCGCGTTTGGCAGGGCTCGCTGAGCCCCACGCTGCTGCACCCCCTTCCTTCCCTCCAGCCCCTCCTGTTCTCTCCCTTCCCTTCCTGTCATTTCAGGATGCCTCTGCTTTAGACAAACAGATGGTCTGTTTTGTCTTGTTTTGTTTGGCCTGTGCCACATGTAAAAATGTTTAATTAGACACCAATTAGATCCCACATTTTCAAAACTCCATATTCCCAGCTTCTCTTTTGAAATCAGGTTGCCTGCCCCCCCCACCCCCCGCCCCAGCCCCGGCCTCCGTCTGCCCACACCCTGCTCCCCTCACCTGCGGGGTCCCCTCGCCCCCGCGGACAGGCCAGGGTGGCTCCTGTGAGAGACCGAGTTGGGTGAGGGTGTTTGCGCTGCGAAGTGCTCTGTTACCCACACAGACTGCTGCTCATTCTTCGTCGTCACGCCGAGGCGCGGGGCCGGCTGAGCCCTAATCAAGTGCAATCAAAACACGGGCTGAAGCCAGAAGATTCCGGGGAGACCATCCGGAAGCCTGCGAGGGGCTAGCTCGGGGGCTCAGACACGGGGTGGAACGTCCCCACCGCAGGACATGCTGCCTGTGGGGGGCCCTCCTCAGGGTGCTGGTGACTCAGGGCACTGGCCA
>NW_006282874.1:455499-458643 GCF_000327345.1 Myotis davidii
AGGGCGGCCGAACCGGGCACCTGTTTCAGATGAAAGAGCAAATGCAGGAGAGCGTGGTCACCTTCACCCGACTGTCTTCTTAAAAAATGTATTTTTATTGATTTCAGAGAGATGAAGGGAGAGACAGAGAGAGAGAGAGAGACATCAATGATGAGAGAGCATCATGGATCGGCTGCCTTCTGCACGCCCCCTGCTGGGGATGGACCCTGCAACCCAGGCCTGTGCCCTGACTGGGAATTGAACTGTAACCTCCTGGTTCATAGGTCGATGCCCAACCACTGAGCCACGCCGGCCGGGCACACCTGAGTCTTAATAATCGTGTGTCACTCCTCCGGAATCTGAAAAGGGCCCAATGGGGCGCGGGGAGGGGAGGGGAGCGGAGGGGGCGAACCCCAGGACCAGCAACAACACAGCTGCCAGGTGCCTGGGAGGTAGTTCCCGGAACGTGTGGAGCCGGCTCTGCACTGGGAACCGCCAGCAGGTAGGCGCTTCCCAAAGCCCTCAGCTGCCTCCCTTCCGGACCCCCTCCTCCTGGGGGAAGGGCGAGCGGGGAGCTGACCGCAGGCCGAAGTGGGAGCCGGCCAGGAAGCCTGGGGGCCAGGCAGCTCTCCTCCCACCGCCCTCCCCAGCGCCGCCCTGAGTCATCCCTTTAATGCGATTTGTGCCCGTTGAACTCCTGCCAGCACAGAATCCTCGCATGCGCTTTGTGAAGATTTCATTCTCTTCCGGCGATAGGTTTGCTGAAGCCCAGAGGCCCAGGTGGCCAGCTTCTGCCCTACCTGCCACCCACACCTGCACCTGGCCTTCCAGCTGCTTCCCCTTGCGGAGCGGGGAGCCGGGCTGCAGTGAAACTGGCCGAAGATGGGGAGGCCCGTGGAGGGGGGACCGGGCAGGGTCCCTGTGGGACTCAGGACTCACACCCGCTGGCCGGATGCCAGGGGTAGTCTTGTCCACCGTGCAGCAGCCCCAGCGGGAGTTCACAGCCGGGCGGGGGGGGAGGGAGTCACCGCCCGCGGGGGCATCGCGGCAGCTCAGGAGGGTCTGGCCAGAGGCAGCGGAAGGAAGCTGTGTGTGTCCGGTGCCTCCATGTCCCGTGCACGCGTCGCCTGCGCCTGGTTCACGCAGCTCCAATGAGCCCCCAGGCTCTGCGGGAGGGACCCGGGCTGCCTCCGTGTTCCAGGCAGGTGCCTGTGAATGTCGGATGTGCACGTGGCTTGCGACAGGTCCCGTGAGCAATATAACCCCTGTGCTTACCCAGGTGTTTCATGCTCTCCTGAACTCGATGGCTCCATCCGGCATCTTTCCCTTCCAGGCAGAAGAACTTCCTTTATTTTTAAAATATATTTTTATTGATTTCAGAGAGGAAGGGAGAGGGAGGAGAGAGAAACATCAATGATGAGAGAGAATCATTGATTGGCTGCCTCCTGCATGCCCCACACTAGGGATGGAACCTGCAACCCAGGCCTGTGCCCTTGACCAGAATCAAACCCGGGATCTTTCAGAACACAGGCCGACGCTCTGTCCGCTGAGCCACACCAGCGAGGGCAGAACTTCCTTTGGAATTCATGCCGTGCAGATCGGCTGTTAGCAAATTCTCCTTAATCTGAAAATGTATTTTGCCTTCATTCTTAAAGGATATTTTCTCTGCATAGACAATTCTGGGTTAACAGCCTTTTTCAGAAAGCTCTTTGAAGGTGCGCTTCCACTGACTCCTGGCCTCCACTGTTTAGGATGGGAAGTAAGCAGAACTCACACAGTCGCGTCCTTGTATGTGACACATTGTTTCTCTCTGGCTGCTTTCAAGATTTTCTGTCTTTGGTTTTCAGCAGTTTCACTCAGACGTGTGGCTTTCTTCGTGTTTATCCTGCGTGGGGTTCGCGCAGCTTCTTGAGTCTGTACACTTGTGTCCGTTACCGAATTTGGCTCGATCCTGACTTTCTGGTCTTACTCTCGATTTCCCTTCTATGAAGCCTTGCGTGATTGCCCTCAACTGTCGGACGCTTTGCTTATTTTTTGTCTGCGTTCCTCTCTGCTCTTCAGATTGGGTGCTTTCCATTGGCACATCTTGCTCTCCCTGTAATAAAGAGGCGGTGGCGACAGGAGTGAGCACCGAGCCTGGCCTGCACCACGCAGCGTCCTCAGCCGTCCACCACCCGTGCTGGCCGTCCCCCGCCCGTGCTGGCCCACGGGGGGCATGTTTGGTCTTCTTCATCGGGCTTGATGCCTTTGCAGTTTTCTTTGTAGCAAATGGGCTGTTTTTCTTTTTCTTTTTTTTAAATTTTGTGTTGCTCTAAGAAGAACCGTGAAATGGCTCCCAAACTCTTCTTCCTCTCCCAACGGAAATGCTGCAGATCACCACCTCCCCCCAACCCCAGGCTTCAAAGGACACTTCTCCACCGATTCCTCCCACTCTCCTCTCCCCTCCCTCCTGGGCAGGTTCCAAACTCATCCCAAGGAAACCACCCAGGTCCCCCCTACCTGTCTGCATTGGTTGCCTCTCTTCCTCTCTAACCCTAACCCTCCCCCGCCCCCATCCCAACCTCCCAGGGAAACTCCCCAGCCCCTCCCCATTGAAATGCCCCCAAGCCCGACTCTCCTCCCCTCCCCTCCCCGTCCAACCTCACGGGCCCTCCGGTCACTGGCTCTCCCTGTGCTCTCTCCCCTCCCAGGTTACGGGCACGCGGCCCCCGGCACGGACGCGGGCAAGGCCTTCTGCATGTTCTACGCGGTGCTGGGCATCCCGCTGACGCTGGTCATGTTCCAGAGCCTGGGCGAGCGGATGAACACCTTCGTGCGCTACCTGCTGAAGCGCATCAAGAAGTGCTGCGGGATGCGCAACACGGACGTGTCCATGGAGAACATGGTGACGGTGGGCTTCTTCTCCTGCATGGGGACGCTGTGCGTCGGCGCGGCCGCCTTCTCGCAGTGCGAGGACTGGAGCTTCTTCCACGCCTACTACTACTGCTTCATCACGCTCACCACCATCGGCTTCGGGGACTACGTGGCGCTGCAGACCAAGGGCGCCCTGCAGAGGAAGCCGCCCCAGCTCGGCCCGCAGTACTTCCACTCCGTCTCCTACAAGATCGAGGAGATCTCCCCGAGCACACTGAAGAACAGCCTCTTCCCGTCGCCCATCAGCTCCGT
>NW_006282874.1:478389-478605 GCF_000327345.1 Myotis davidii
GGACTACGTGGCGCTGCAGACCAAGGGCGCCCTGCAGAGGAAGCCGCTGTACGTGGCCTTCAGCTTCATGTACATCCTGGTGGGGCTGACGGTCATCGGGGCCTTCCTCAACCTGGTGGTCCTCCGGTTCCTGACCATGAACAGCGAGGACGAGCGGAGGGACGCCGAGGAGCGGGCGTCGCTGGCCGGGGCCCGGAACAGCATGGCCGTCCACGT
>NW_006282874.1:478714-484383 GCF_000327345.1 Myotis davidii
GGTCCATCTAGGGGGCGGGCGGGGGCGGGGAGGGCCGCGGCGGAAACCGTCACCTGTCACGTCACGTTCCATCGGCCCCACTCGTCTTGCTTTCTGTTAATTTTTATTTTTACTGAGTTCAGAGAGGAAGGGAGAGGGAGAGAGAGATGGAAACATCCATAATGAGAGAGAAGCATGGATCGGCTGCCTCCTGCACGCCCCCCACTGGGGATGGAGCCCGCAACCTGGGCCTGTGCCCTGACCGGGAATCGAACTGTGACCTCCTGGGTCATAGGTTAACTCTCAGCCCCTGAGCCACGCCGGCGGGGCCCCACGTCTTTCCTCGCTTGTTTATTTATTACCCTTTCTCCGTCAGAGGCGTCCTGTCACCGTCCTTCCTTCCTGTCCTTCCTTCCTTCTCAGTTTCCTCTCTTTGCCCCCTTTCCAGCCGGACGGAGCCTGCCCAGGCCTCCTCTGAGACGCGCATCTGAGCATGAAGCATGGGTTCTTCCTCCTCCTTCCTCACCAGCGACACATGCCTTACATCTCCCCCCGGCGGCCCCTCGTGGGCGGCCTCCCCAGGACAGTGTGACACCGAGACCACGGGACACAGCTGAGACGATACCCAGCCCAGAGCTGCACGCCAGGCGGAGCCTTAGCGCCCACCCCCAGGGCATCCCCGGTGTGAGTGGGTGGCTGTGTGTAGGTGTGTGTGTGCCTCTGTGCCTGTGTGTGTGTGCGTGTGCGTGAGCGGGCGCCATGCGACGTGGAGGAAAGCATAGGTATTCATTTCTTTTTCTCCATCCTACAATTTTGTTAATAGCCTGCTTCTGGCTGCTTCCAAACAACCCAGGAAAACAAAACCCACAAGGTTTCTGATTTATCATCTTGCCAAGTCGAGCATGTTCTGCGAGCAGCCTTTCTCCCCGATGCGTCATGCCCATACTTTTAAAATGCTAGGTTCTAAATTATATTAACTTATTTTTAGGGGGCGGGGTGGGGTGGGCAAGGCGACATGGATCATTTTAGCTTGCCAGTTAAAAACATTTTTTTAAAGCATGTACTCTGTTAAACTGGTATGCATTCTCAACACAAGGAAAAGCTATCGGTGGGATCATCCGAAGCCAATAGCACTATTACTTTATTACAGACATGTTTAGTTTTATCATCTCCAGTTCTAACAGTTTACGATGCGACTGGACGCGTCCAGGTAAACCGGGAGCTGGGAGGGTAGACCACTACTTCCCTCTTATTTCTGTGATGGTGGTGGGCATGGCCATTGGTGCAGCAGCCACCCGAATGAGTGAGGGTCACGGTGTGGGGTGCGTGGATGTGAGTGGGTATCAGTAGGTCCATGTGGGTTCTTTTCCTAATTCAGAACAAAAAGACAGGGCATTCCTCGTTAACAAACCTCTCTCTATGTATACGTATTCCAGGAAAGGCTGTCTCTAACTGCGTCTGATTGTAAATACGGGGGCATTCGTGTTGGTCTCAGGAAGGCGGAGAGGAGGGAGCCGCGTCTTGGCCTGCTGGGGGTTCGTCAATCTCAGGGGACAACTTTTCCGCGAGGGGAAATTCCTCCCACTCTCACTAGGGGGCGACCTCAGAGGACAGCTAGGCGCGATGGCCCCTGGAGGCCCTTCCAATGACAGCCACGCCAGCCCCTGGCATTCCCACAGTCACCGCCTCCTGCTCCTTCGGCTCTGGGTGCAAATGGGCTTTGGCTGGATTGCTCCATAGGTGCCGGGAGCCCCGGCGGGATCCTGGGAAGAGGAAACTACACGGTTTCTGAAAGGAGCCAAATGCCACCAGTCCAAGCCTTTGGCCCATAGGACTGAAACCCAGCACACAAGACAGGCACGCACTCCATGCTACATCCATGTTACACCCATGTTACACCCATGTTAAACACGGCCCCTTGTGCAGGGCACAGGACCTGGGAAGGACCTCAGACGCTCTGGGCCTAATGGGACAGATCTCAGTCTCCAGGGTCTGTCTCTATTCTCTCGTGTCTAAGATTTTAATTTTTTTTAAAAAAACGTTAGGGCTCTAAAGCCTGTGCAGAGAATAGAAACAGTTGCTCTTTTTGCGTCTTCCCTCCCCGGTCCCGGGAGAGAGCGCTGGCTGCAGGGGCCACAGGGCAAGGCCGTCCACGCCCGTTCGCAGAGCCTCTGAGCTGTGCTGGAGGCTGCGGGCAGAGGTAGCATTTCTCCTGAAAACCTGGGTCAGCGTGGCCCTCGGGGGGGAGGGGGCGGGGTGTGCATGGGCCCATCAGGACTTGGCCTGGATGTCCGGTCAGCGGCCACACTTGAAGGTTGAGCCACCAAAAAAGAAAACCCCAGAGTCATTTGACTTGGCCGGTCCTGGGAGCTGGGGAGAGGGAGTGGGAACAGACAGGGTCACCACCAACAATGGCCTCCGTGAGAACCAGAGCCCTGGGCAGAAGTCCATTTCCTGGGGCTCTTTCTCGACCTCACCTTGGTAGAGGCAACAAAAAAAGAAGACATCTGTTACCATGATATCCTCCCCCCAAACTTTCTATTTTGCAAATTCCAGATTTACAGAGAAGTGGAGCGAGTGGTAGGAGGGACTCCTGTGGCCTCTCGCCCGACTCCCCAGCCTCTGGCACTCTGCCTCAGTGGCTGCCTCCTCTCCCGCCGCCCCGCCCCCCATGCACACTCAGGAATTTGGAGGGTGAAGGGATGCATGCCACCTTCAAGTGGTGCCGCCAAAGGAAAAACTGGTCTCGCAGGAACAAGAGCCTCCTCTCAGATAACAGTGCCAGTATCCCCCTAAAAAGTTACATTTCACACAATAGCATTTATTATCTAAAATATAACCCACATGCGCATTGCCTCAGTTGTCCCCCAAAACGTCCTGCAGAATTGTAGGTGAATCTGAGACCATCTGAGAAGGGCTGGCACATTGTGTTGACGCAGCCCTGCCCCGTGGGACGCTCTCCCTCACACTTTTGTGTTGATGACATTGCCATTTGGAAGAGTCGGGGCCGCTTCTGGCTCCCTCAGGTTGAGTTTCAGGCAAGAACACATTGGCCATGAGCGATGCGTTCGATACGGTTGGTTGTCCGGAGACCTCTGCGACGTCCTCTCCTTGTGGATCAATGTATCATGTGTAACATCCTCCCCTGTGAGAGACACCCCCCGATGCTGCAGCAGCAGCGGTGCCCAGTCCTGGACACCAGGTCTCCTCAGTCAGCCAGAGCTGACTGCAGTCTCAGAGCTCCCACTTGATCTCCCTTCTGTATTCACCGTCAGCAGTTGGTCCCCCAAACGCCTGGCGGTGGTCTGGCTAGGCACACACACACACAGCAGGGGCAGGTGTCACCCACAGGGGCTTTGTAAGGATCCCTGAAAGCTGGTCGGGGTGCGTGGGCACCAGCAGCTTCTAGTGAGGGGCGGTGGTGCTGAGCCCTTGCTATCATTAATAATGACAACCTGTACGTTTGTTGTCATGCGGTACTCTTGGACACTAAGGGCTATCTTTTGTGGCCGCCGTCTTGGAGATACTTTCTCTGGCAAGTTCTACATGACCACTCGGTCTGACAACAGAAAGCAGTCCACCTGTGTGGCCTAGTAACCTTCCAATTTGATCAAGAAAATACATCCATGCAGCATCCCACCTCTGAGCCTTTGCCTGTGCTGTTCCACCTGGAAGGTCCCTGCTGCTTTTCAGCCTGGAGGTGGGTGGGAGCATCTCCTCCATCTTGCTGAAGCCTCCCTGGCCCCCAAGGGACTCAGTGAGGCCCTCCTTGGGCTCGGTTGTCCTTTCTATCGCGAACAAATGGCCTGGGAAGCAGACTGATGGCCGGGCTGGGAGCAGCAGGTGCTGGCGGCACCCACAGAAGGAATACGGACAGGCAGGTCCCCAGCGCCTTGCCTAGGGGTGCTCACCACTGTCATCAGGGCCTTCTTAACTCCAGCAAAAGCCCCGCCCACCCCTGGAAATCCATGCACATCTGCATGACCAAAGCCCATCGGCCCCCATGGGCCGGTCCAAGGCACGAGGCTGGCAGAGCTGAGCGTGCCCTGCACAGTAGGGCCATGGGCTGTCCACAGCCGGGCACTTCCTGCCAAGTGGTGACTCCACGCTTGTGCCACTGCCCCTGCAGGGTGGCCCTGTGCTGGGATGTGCTGCATGCTTCTCTTGCAGCTAGGAGAGGCTGAGTGGTGTGGGCGTGCGCAGTGAGTGACAGGTCCCCCGCCTAGCCCTGCCCCTGCCCAGTGGTGACGTGGACACAGGCCAGGGCAGTGTCTTCCTGCCTCCGTGGTGCAGCCTTGGGGACGGGCAAGCTGGCACTGCTCCAGGTGGCACCTCACACCTGAGACCCGCTGCAGCCATTCACAGGCAGGCGGGGGCTTGCCTCCCTTAGCCCGTGTGCCCGACTCTAAGTGAATCTACTGCACGAGTGGCCGTGGGAGCTCCGTGCGATCACAGGGTGAGGCCCCCGGGGAGCCCGAGTGTCCCCTACATGGGGCGCAGGGCCCAGCCATGGGGGGTACCCCCTCCAGTCTGTGCTGTGTCACCTGGGCAGGTGACCGCCCCGGGAGGTAGAGACAGGAGGGCTTAGGGAGGATTGCCGTGCTCCCATCCCTCATCCAGGATGTGTCCATCCTGAGCCTTGGTTTCCCCATCTCTGCGGGAAGGATCTAGAAGCGTGGCTTGTTCCAGAAGGACAGGGTGAGGACCTCTGTGCCAGGGACGCTGCCTGAGTTCTGTCTGGAACTTTGTGGGGAACCCAGGTTGGCAGGGAGTCAGGGAGGCCGTGGTCTGCCTGCCACCCACCCCTCCTCGCCTGGTGACCCTCGATCCCAGACGGGGGAGTCTGGAGGGAGGGCAGGACTCCATGCGGGGATCTCGCTCTGGCCTGTCTGCTGGCCCTGGGCAGTTCCCTGCAGGCCTTCAGCGCCCAGAGGGCGGGCTGGGCTGAGGAGGGAGGCCCTGGAGCTGGCGACACGCCTTGGCCCTAAAGACAGAACCGCAGCCTCGCACTTCGGGCTCCTCACATCGCGGGGGGAGACCTCAGGGCCTGGGCAGCCCCGGCCTTGGCTGCCCTTCCTTCTGCTGTTCTCAGGCCACGGGGCCTGGGCATCCCTTCTGCTGCCACACAGGACGGGCTGGCTGGACCAGGGAGAGGCAGGCGGGTCCCCCGGGCTGGGAAGATGAAGGGACTCCAGTGTTGTCCTGTCTGGGGTGTTTGATTGACACTTGGTGGGTGGCGGGTTTGGAGGCTGCGTCGAGGCGGCCCCGGGTCCCCGAGCTGGGCGGCTCCTCCCTCTCGGGCATCGCATTTTTCAGGTACAGACTCTCACACCAAAGAATCGCGTCTGCTCAGCTCCTCTGACCCCCTCTGTGGTTCCCCGGCCCAGATGGCAGGTCCCCAGGGACCAGGTGCCTGGAGGGGGCGTCTTCCTGCGAGCCATGCCCACCTCTCCCCTGGCAAACCCGGGAGTGTCTTCCCCGGCAGTGGAGCGGCAGTGGGGCTGCCACGGTGGCGGGCGTGGTGCCAGGGGCCCCTCTGTGCAGGGCCCTTCCGGCCAGTGATTCACAGACATTCAGGTGCCTGCCGCCTGCCGGCCCGTGTGCCGGACCTGATGGTCCACGTCTGTGGCCTCCCGAGGCCACGATCCCAACAGACCACATGCTTCCGAGGCCCGAACCGCCGGCCGCGC
>NW_006282874.1:485016-487784 GCF_000327345.1 Myotis davidii
CACATTGCTGGCATTTTTATGGCTGTGTGGTTGGGGACCTGGCTGCTCTCGGCCATACTGTGTGCTCCCAAGTCCTCCAGGGGGGTGGGGGGAGGGGAGGCAGACATCAGGAATTTCTCCCCAAAGCTGGGGCTCCATAGCCATGTCCTGGGAGGAGGCGATGGGTGGTGTCCCAAGTTCCTAGCAGGGAGCTACCTTCCCAGGTTGGCGGGAGCCTGGGGTGTGGACCTCCGGGGGGAGCCACATGGCATTCGGCAAACCGGGGGTTCCCTGGACCACGGGGAACCAGATTCCAAGCAGCCCCGTCCCTGCTTCTGTCTGTCCCTTTGTCTCTCTTCTCTGGCCTTCTCCGCCCGTGGGGGAGGGGGGGCCTTCACACATGGCCTTAGAGTGCGGCCTGAAGCAGCAGGACGGACACCCCAGGACTAAGCCGCGGAGTCTGTGCTCGCAGCCGATCGGGAGAATGACACACTGTCACCAATGTTTACAAGTCCCCGCAGACGTCCCGCCCGTGTACAATATGTAATTTATGCAAGAGATTGCACCTTTCTTTTGTAACGAATGCACTAAGCAACCCTGTATATATTTTACAAGGTCTTTACAGAAAAAGAGCCCTTTACGGTAGTGTTGTAAAATAACGCGGTTTTCTAATTTTTTCATTAAAATCTCTATGGCACGTTTGCAAATGTGTCTGGGTCGTCCCGCACTGGAGGGTGGCCGAGGGCTCAGGCACGCTCAGGGCTCGGGGCTCGGGGCTCAGGCCGTGCAGACCGGGCGGCGGGGACCGCGCTGTGCACCTCAACGCGCTCGGCCTCACAGCAGCCCCCCGAGGAGCCCCCCCTCCACACCCCGCAGAGACCCCCTGAGCCGAGAGCCCAGGTGTTGGTTTTCGTTTCCCTCCTGGCTGAGGACTCCTGGTTCAGAACACGAGACAGCCCCTTCTCCTGTCGGCCTGTCTGTGTTTCGGGGAGAAATGAAGGAAGAGCAAGTAGATAAAGGCGCTCAGGGTCATCTCCCCATGGAAGGCGACGCCTGTTCCCACACCCGCAGGAGCTGTTGGATGTCGGGGAGCCCCTGGCCCCTCTTGCTGCAGGGGTGGGGCTCGGGGAGCTCTGGGGGTGCGGGGGCAGAGCTTCTGAGGGAGGGCACTGCGCGCACACAGAGGGCTCCTGCGTGGAGTCATGGGCAGGGGTCACGGGCAGAGGTCACGCAGAGCCCGCAGCCTTCAAAGCCCCGCCCCGAGTCAGACGGTCTATTGACTCGGCTCTTGAACTGCCTGAGAAGCTCCAGCCCATGGTCTCCACAGCTCCGAGGGACTCGCCCCAGCCAGACTCAGGATCACAGTGATGAACCCGAAGACCCAGAGGGTGGGGCTCCCCCTCCCGGCCCACCTGTGGGGCTAGAGGGAACCCATGGCAGCACACGGCCCCGCTGTCGGAGGAGGGGTCGCGGAGTTCGGGGGATCCGGGAAGTTTAGCTCAGACCTGTCCCACGGTGGGTCCACGGGTCCCCTCCAGCCCCCATGTGGCCATTTCTCGGGTTCTGAGAGGGGGAATGGAAACACGCGTGCCCGGCCACGGGCAGGATCCCCACGTGGGAGACAGACCTTGCCCCCAGCCACGGCGGCCAGTCACCGAGGCCAACTAATGAGAGCCCCACATGATGGCTCCAGGGACAAACACATCACCCAACAGTCTCGCCTGAGCCGCCCTTCTCCCAACACACGGTGCACACCCCGTGGTGGAGAGGATGCAGCCAGTGGTCAGATGCATCGTGTAAGACGTGAGAGTTATTAATCATGCAGCTAGAACCTTCTGGAACACGCCTCTGGGGTTACGACGCAGTGGGATCACCGCACCCACTAAGGCTGCACATCCGTGTCCCTAACGGCTGCCCCGAGCACTCCTGCCATCTCCGCGGCCCTGGGGAGCGAAGGCCATAGCTGCCGGGAGTCCTACCGGCCCAGAATCCCAGGGACAGGCATCAGATCTGAGCATCCAATTAGATTTAGGGTCACCCACGATTCTGCTACCCAGTGGGGTCCCCTGGGGCGAGTGTCCGCTCAGGGCCGCTGCCCAGCCATCCCCGGTGCAGCCACCCAGGGGAGGGGCCGCAGGTTACAACCCAAACGCAGTCTGCAGCGCCCGGGGCTCTGATGAAGTGGGGGCCACCCCCACATGGGGGCTCAGCTCGCACACCCTCTTCCTGCAGGTAACTCACCACAGCGGGTGCAATGCCCGCGCGCAGGACCGCGATCTGACGGGCCGGCCTCGGATTGGGGTCGGTGTCTGTGTGGTGTCACGGTGCCCACGGGGGGAGCCATGGTGGCCGATGGCGGAGACCACTTCTGCTCAGAGAGAAAACCAGTCCCAGTTTGCAGAGGCAAGAATGAGTGGGGGGCTGCTGACCTCCCTCCTGTTTAGAGGCCCCTTCTTTCCGTCGGTGGGCAGGTCGGCTGTCTTATCTGCCCACCTCCGTCCTGGCCTCTCCCACCCTCAGCCCAGACCCCTGTCCAGGCGGTGCGTCCCTTTCTCCTGCCTCCGCACACCTATCACCTGCTCTCTCTGCTCAGGTCCAGGAGGCAGAGGCTGGGAGCGGAGTGGAGGGGGGCTGGGAGCAGGTGGTGGTGGTGGGGCTCCCCACCATCTCTCCCCTGCCGAACAGGAACCCGCTCGCCTCGCCCGCGTGGCGTCTCCGTCAGTTGGGGGGCAGCCCAGCGGGCATAGGCGCGGGGAGCAGGTGGGACCTTCGTGGGGACAGGCACTCCA
>NW_006282874.1:488023-495038 GCF_000327345.1 Myotis davidii
ACCACGCGCTACCATGCGCTGACCGCCAGACGGGCCAGAGCACGGAGGCAGGCGGCCACACCGCGGTGTGCTCAGCGCGCCTGCCCGGCCGGCACAGGGCCGCGTGCCTGAGTATTTCCCGAGGTGACCTGCGTTCCCAGCAGGTTTCTAAAAATCTCATTCAGTGACTAGCTATTGGGAGCCGACGGTGTGTCGGGCACCGCAGCCGAGGGACGGGGACACGGGAGAGAAGGGAGGCACTTGGGTGCCTGTGAGGAGCTCACACCTGGGGCCTGGGTTTGGGGTGAGGGAGTCAGTGAGGCGGGGAGGAGGGTCTGCGCTCCCTGCTCAGAGAAGGGGCGCTCTGCGAACCCCCAGGTCCCCACAGGCCCGTCAGGGAGGCCAGCCGGCTTGCGGGGCCTCCCGTGGTGCCGTTACCATGGCAACATCTTGGTGCAGCACCGGAAGAGATGGTTTTTGAAGGGGGTGGGTGTCTTATAAAAAGCATTAAGCTGGCTGGGAGGGGATTTTCCCTGGGGGATTCTCTGAGGGGCGCAGGGCCTGGGCACCCCTAGTGCCGGCCTGTCCCCTCCCACCCCGACCTGCCAGGGTGGGTCACCTGGGCAGGAGGGAGGAGCCAGGCGTGAGGAGGGGCCGTGGGGAAGGACTGGTGCCCCTTATTCATCCCTGTCCTGGGCCCAGGCCTATTCCAGTTAAAGGGGACACACAGGGCTTGAGGTCAGACGGGGCCGGGGCCCGGGGTCCAGGGCTCAATCCTGGGTCCCCACTTCTTGCCGAGAAGCCCCAGGCAAGTCCCTGCACCCCTCAGAGGGTCAGCTGCATTATCCGTGGCCCCCCAGGAGCAGGACCAGGAGGAGGCGTTAGATATTAGCGCGAGGAGTCGGTGCACACGGCCCGACTGAAGCCCGGCCGCTGTCCGCAGGCAGCTTCTCTCCCAGGAGCCGGCTGTGCTCTCGGGCCTTTCCCTGCACCGAGTCAGGCCGCCCGGTTACTGGGGTGATGGTTGTGACCGTGAGGGAGTCACCTCCGCAGACACCTTCCCAGCCACACCCAGAGCCGGCGGGGACTGGGGCCCATGACACAGGCGGCCCCTCTAAACATGCAGAGTGGGCTTGGGGGCATCTGTGTGTGATTTACACGCGGTGTCTCAGGTGAGCCTCCTGGCAGTGACGACGAAAGCGGTCGCAGCCGCTCACCTGGTAGGACGCTCGCATGTGCCAGGCACGGGCCCAGCACCCCCTTAACCCTTAACCCTCACCACGAACCTCTGCCCGGTGCCGTTCAGATCCGCCTGTGCCAACCAGGGAACCGAGTCAAGCTGCCTGGGCACAGGTGGCCATCCCGGGAGAGGTCACTGTGCTGATGACCACTCCGGGAGGCGCCCCAGCCGGTCACCGGGACCCGGGCCAGCGTCGTGGAGGAGGTGAGAGCAGTGCCACCCACAGAAGGAAGCCCCGAGGGCAAGGGGCAGCGGGCAGGCGCCCTCACGTCCCGCTGCACCTGGGCGCTGGCCGCCTGGAAGCGCCACTTCCCCCGACTCTGCGTCTCCGCCAAGGCCTGGCCGGGCCTAATTGCCGGCAGATTGTGTCCCAGGGCCCAGCCCAATTACCGAGGATTTAATAATAATTAAAACACAAGCAGATGAGGCTCCTCCCCGCACCTCTCGCTGTGGGTCTGTATCCCCCGAGGCCAGCACGCTTATTGCGGCAATGACAGTGTCGCCTCCCAAGCCATCTCCTCCTCCAGCCCTCACAGGGAGGGGGCGGCGGTTAATCAGCGATGCCAGGCAGGGGGCGGGGTCACATGGTGCCAGGCAGGAGGCCGGGGCCACGTGGTGCAGGTAGGGGGCAGGGGGCGGGGCCACACGGTGCCGGGCAGGGGGCTGGGCCACATGGCCCCACCTCTGCACATGCTGTTCCCTTTCCCTGGGCATCTCCTGCCTCACTCGGGATAAACCTGGTGCCCGTCGAGGGCTCGCTGCCCGTGCCCTCCGGGAGCCTGGACGAAGCTCCGAGTCAGCCCAGCAGCGAAGAGCAGCAGTTCCGGGAACCGGCCTGTGGCTGTCACGCCCATCACCCCTACGGGACCAGACCCATCTGAGCAACGTCAGGTGGATAACCCTCCTGGGGGCGCCCCTCAGGCCAGGAGGGGACTTGCAGGCACTTGTCAGACTCTGGCCCCCCCACCACCAAAGGCTCAGGTACCACAAGGGGCCAGGATCACTGCCAATCACATCGGAGGCAGTGACGCAGGCGGGTCCACCTTCACTTGTCGATGGCGCTTCCACCACCGGCCTGTCAATGAGAACCATGAATGGGTTTGAGCGGACAGAGGCGCCCTTCTGAGTTCCTGGCCACGGACCGGAAGACGCTGCAGGACCTGCCTGGCCTCCCAGGGCCTCGCTGGGCCTCGCTCTCCGGCCTCAGTCTCAGGCTCTCGGCGCCCTCCGCCACGCGTTCTGACGCGGGACCTGGGCCCTGCTCTCTGGTCGCCATGCAAAGCCCCTCCCGGGCCTGGCCCACTCCCCCTCGTCCTGCAGGTCTGAGAGGGCCCCGGTGAGCACTGCCACACACAGGTGCTCAGACGTCTGGGGAGTGAAACGAATAAACCAAGAAGGCACGTGAGACTCCCTCTGGAAGAGAGGAGACCAGAGGTCTGAGGAAGCGTCCTCCACGGAGACGGGTTTTCCTCTCCCGCCTCGCCTGCTCCTGAGCCTCCCGGAGAGCAGACGCGCCGATGGCACTCCCCACCCGCCTGCGGGCACTGCCCTTCATGCTTTTCACGGTCACCACCCGACGAGGTTGGTACTGCTCTCCACCATCATCTTATGGCAGTGATGGCGAACCTTCTGAGCTCGGTGTGCCAGCATTTTGAAAAACCCTAACTTCACTCTGGTGCTGTGTCACATAGAGAAATTTTTTGATATTTGCAACCATAGTAAAACCAAGACTTATATTTTTGATATTTATTTTCTATATTTAAATGCCATTTAACAAAGAAAAATCAACCAAAAAAATGAGTTTGCGTGTCACCTCTGACACGCGTGTCACAGGTTCGCTTTCACTGTTAGGAGATACACAAGATATTTCCTGACTCCCATTTTTTCTTTTTTTCTTTTGTGCAATCAATGGATTGCGAATCTCATGAGTTTGCTTTAGGCAAGCTCGTCATAAGCCCTGCGTTTCTCTAATTTTTTTCTTCATTAAAACTTAATAGCGACCATAGGGCACAAAATCCACCCAACGATTAGTGAGATTATTTTTTAAAAAATTTTTAATAATGAAGCTGATCACACAAGTGATTTGAGAATACAAAGTACAGGTTGGCCAGCCACTGTCGTTAGTTTGGAAAGAAAGGTAAGAGGCAGCAAATAGGGGTATAACGGTGTCCATCACATTTACATTTAAGCGACACTTGCTCTGCCCTCTGTCATAAGATTTTGAAGGAAAGCGATTCACAACTTGGAATTCTATACCCAGCAAGACTATAGTCATACGTGACAATGAAGACAAAACCCCCTGCAGACCAAACGAGCCCAGGCTCTCCTAATGGCACTGCCCAACATTTGCCCCTGACCTTCTGTCCTCCGGTGCAGACCGACTGCTTGGTACCCACAGCCACTCTGGGTGTCCCCCCATGTCCTCATCCGTCTCATCTTCTCTCCTCTACCCATTTCCACTGTCACTATGCCCGCCTCCCTTTCGCTGGGTGCTCCCTGCAAAGCGGCTGGCTGGGAAGGTAAATTCTGAGAGACCTCTGTATAAACACGTCTAATTCCACTGTTACATTTGATTGATACTTCAAATGGGAATAGGATTTGGGTAAGAAATGATTTTCACTCGAATGCTTCAGATTCCCTCTTCCAGTGTCGCTGCTGGGAAGTCTACAGACATTCTAAGACCCGGCCCATGTGTGTGGAGTTTTTTTGCCCCTGGCAGCATTCAATGGCCTTCTCATCGCTGTGCGTCCGTAACTTCATGGAGAGGTGTTGGGACTGGTGTGCAGGGCACTTGGGAACACGTTCAGTCTAGAAGGTCACGCCCTTTATTTCTGGGGAAAACATTTAGAAAGCTTACTTCAAATGGTCTCTCTTCTGTTTCTTCTTCAGAGAACAAGCACCCACGTCTTGCGATGAGCTGCTAACATTCTCGTATCTCATCTATTATTCATCCTTGTTCTTGGCTTACTTCCTGACGAGCTCCTCAAAGGTTGTTTTCATGTCTGCGTGTCTTTTCCAATCCCCCAAGTTCTCTCTCGTTCTAACATTTCCCCCCTAAAAGGCACCATCTTGTTTCATGTCAGGAATGCGGCGTCTCTGAGGATAATAACTTGGCTTTTCAACGTTGTGTGTTTGGGTTTCTGGTAATCTTGGGTTGTCTGCTTACCTCTAAGAGTGGGGAACAATGAATGTAAACAAAGACCCACATCAGAACCAGACGCACATAATACCGAGAGCTACAGGGTGACTGCCAGAGGGGAGGGGGGGGCGGCTGGGTGAAGAAGGTGAAGGGATGGGGAAGTACGGGCTGATAGCTACGGAACAGTCACAGGGCTGTACAGTACAGCGTCGGGAACAGAGCCGATACGATTGGAGTAACTGGACGGTGCCGGGTGGGTACCAGAAATATTGAAGGAATGCTGCGTACAGTATGTGATTATCTAACCACTATGCTGTATACTGAAAATCAATACAAAATATTGACGGGAAAAAAATACTCCTTGGGAAAAAGGAAGTGGACGCAATGTAGCGGAGGGGGCTCTGAGCACAGGATGGGATTGCTGACCGTGAACGCCGACGTGGGGGGACATAGCAGGGCTCTACGTGGACTCTGACGCCAGTCAGCATCCCAGAGCGGACTGGTCCCTCTCCGTGGGCTCAGTGGTTGGAGCTATGAGGGCAAAGAGCTGGGATGTCTCGCTCGCTGTTCAGCGTGGATGTAGCCGATGAACACCTGGCTTTCTAACAGCGTCGCCTCTAATTCTGGCCACCGAATGGAGGGCTGTTCTGGGTGCTCTAGACCTGCGGCTCCCCACGGGGGCACACTGAGCCTCCCGGGGTATTTGGCCAAGTCGGGAGACATTTTTGGTTGCCATAGCTACCGGCACCTTGGTGTGTGGAGGCCAGGGATGCTACTCAGCATCCTCCGTGCACGGGGCAGCCCTCCCTCCAGAAAAGAACGCTTGCCCCTGAAACATCGAACGTGCCTGACAGTGGAACCTCACACGTGAAGGTGCCCGACGACAACTCTGATGAGAGCTGCCGTTTATTGAGCACTACTATGGAGGAGGAGGAGGCGCTGTACAGACATGATCACAACCCCAGACCAGGCCTGTTGAGCCTGACCACCTCCCCCGGTGAGAAGGAAGCCATGCAGAGAGGAAAGCCGGTGCCTCTGGTGCCTGTGGCCAAGGGCCTGGGACGGACGCAGCTTGAGCTCTGCTTGGCTCCAAAGCCCAGGCTTTGCTGCCCACACGGCGGGCACAGGCCCGCACAGAGCTGCTGCCAGGCCAGGCGGTGGACTGTGTGTGTAATCTGGGGGCAGAGGCGCTGCTGGTGGGGGTGGGAGCGTGGGCAACCTGGTGCCTAAAATGCTGAGTGGGGCAAGGTGTCTCCTGGGGACAGGAGAGATCACGTTGTCATTTAAGGTGTTGAGTAGGAAATTCACTCACGTGGCTCGGAAATCGAAAGGCTTAAGTGGAAAATGTGTCCTGTGGCCTGTTCTCCGTCTACCCCATGTCCAGCCACCCAGGCAACCAGCTAGCCCGTTTCTTACGCGTCTTTGGAGAGATCCGGCATTTTAAGTTTAGAAAATTACATTTCTTTTGTGAGTTTTGACGATGGGTATATATTAGTTGTTCCATGAAGGTGAGCCAGCAGAGCCCAAGAGAATAAAATCACCCACAATCGTAACCCCAGGGAAATCAACTGTGTGTTTCGGTGTGAAGCTGTCCCGATAGGTCTTCTATTCCTAAAGCTACAAAGAGCCCTCTCCGCACGGGCACAGGAAAATGACAGCTTCGGTAGAATGAAAATAGTAACGACAATGAACACAAAAATAAGGTTTCTAAGCAAGACGGGAAACCAGAAGCCAGGCAATAAAAGGGAAATTTGGCCCAAAGAAAAAAAAAGCTTAAAGTTTTGAATAATGATAAGCACTATAAAGTGAAAAGACAATACCAGCCCTGATTTAATACTATTAACACGCCCGTCCTCTTTAACACTGATTTCGTAGGCAGGAGCCCGTGGAGCCCACAGGAAGGAAGAACGCTGGCATCTTTACTATTCGATGGCAGGCCCTCCTGTCCGGCCCCGGGTCCCCGCACACCATGCCCGCTGAGCTCCCCTCAGTGCTCGACAAGGCGCCCATCATCCACCTTCGCTTTGACGCTTAAATCTTCCCATTTCCAAGTCCGTGCATGTAATGCTTTATGCGCCCGGAGCTCGTGTTGGCCGATGGTGTGGTGCCGCGTCCAGCTGGTCTAGTGTCCCTTCCTGGCGGGGAGCCAATTATACCTGCAGCATTGACACGCAGCCTTCATCCGAGTGAGAGCTGTCCGCGGTGCACGCCTCATACCACAGACGAGTTCACAGGATTTTCCAAAACAGTAAGAGGATGGCCCTCAGACGATAGGAGCACTGATTATGGCGCTTAACTCCACAACGAGAAGGCTGGTGAGTTGGCGCCACCGGTTCAGAGGACGCTGCCATTTACAGCTGCTCTGCAGGAGGAGTGGCTTGAATGTGAAAATGGAGCTGAAAGGGGTTGTTTGGGGCTGGAGTGGAGGGTTTGTGTTCATTTCACAAGAAGTACCTGCAGCGTAGGGTTGTCAGGTGGGTCCCCGCAGTCAGACTCGCTCAGGAGGGCGTCCTGCGGGCCCCCCTCCCACTACGCGAGTCCACGACCAGGAGCTCATTGATCACGTTCGCCTGGGGTTCCTTGGCTAGAAGTTCCCTGAAGGGACCTGGGGTTGGACTTTTAACGGATGAGTCCACAATGTGGAAGCACAGACAGGG
>NW_006282874.1:495168-496294 GCF_000327345.1 Myotis davidii
GCCCTGCACACGCGACGTTCTGAACGCGTCCTTTCTGTTCCGTCGTCTCTGCAGTGCGCCCCGAAGTGGCCCGGCCACCTCACTTTGGGTGCGAAGTACCATGTAATTCAGGGACAGGAAAATCCCCGTGTGCACCTATTTCACACGGAAATGACCGCATTCAGGGAAGCCCAGGCTGACAAAGTCGCCGGGAAAATGGAGGAACTGAAGTTCACGGGAGCGAGTCTGACTCTCAGGCCACCGCTTCCCAGGAGTGAGGTCCTCATGGTGTTCACCACAGGCTCCCGCCTCCTCCGGGGACGACGGGTGTGGAAGGCGCTGCTCGGGCTCACTCTGGGCAGTTCAAGTTCACGGACGGACGAGAGGGGCTTCAGTTTCACCTTCCCAGGAGCAGAAGGTCACGTGCGCGGGTCCCAGAGGTGAGGGACTGCTGGGGTCCAACCCCAGCAGGTCCAGGGGTCTCCAAAGGTGTGGACGGAGTCGGCGAAGGAGGAATGACACGGAGACAGCGTTCAGTTGATCAGCAGCCTTGCCAGGATCTCTAGCCACAATCTCCAGCCAAGTACTGTGTCCATGTTCTCTTGCTAGGTTCTCCAGCCAGGTTCTCCAGGTTCTCCAGCCAGGTTCTGTAGCCATGCTCTCACACTAGGTTCTCCAGCCCGAAAAAAGGAGTAAAGATTATGTAGCTTAAGCATGATTGTTCGTAGTTAAAGAGATTAATTACCCGCCTGGCACTTAGTGAAGGGGTTTTATTCCCTCCATAACTTCAGGGGAAAATCCCTACCTGGGGAAACAACCTTTCTCGGAGAGGTGATCTTGGTTAAAACACAGCGCCAAGAAGGTGAGCAAACATATTAAGAACAGTATGCCATATATACAGGTCCCGTGAAACAGCAAGGATGGACTGGCTCCCGGCAAGGGACTCTCACAAATCTAGCGCCTGGACGTCCGGCCAAAGCACGGGCAGGGAGGACGGATTCTGGTCTGTTTTCCCCCAAACAAAGCAATGACCTCCGTACAAAACAGCACATGTTCCGAGTTTGTGGCTGTGAAAATGCAGAGGCTCTGACGTGGGGGCGGGGGAAGGGAGAGATACCCAATGTTGGCAGGGAATTGGGGAGGGAAA
>NW_006282874.1:496323-501080 GCF_000327345.1 Myotis davidii
TGACTTGGACTTGGGGCTGTTCAAATAGACAGAGCGGTGACAGGGTTAAAAGTCCGCGCCCAGCGCCCGCGGGGTTTGCACGTGGTTGTCCGGAAAGCGGCCTCCAGCCATCGCGATGCGGCTAATTGGCGATGTGCAGGGGCCGCGCCAGGTCTGCCAGGTGCTTATTTCAGAAGCGCCCGTTATGATGTGTTCGCGTCTCGGCCAAGTGGAATGTTTGATGCATGTCCGCCTTTCCTAACCGCTTCCTGAGGAAAACCATCCATTCATGCTTCCCAGCGTCCTGGGGCAGAGCAGCGTCTGAATAACGAGTATTCGGTGTTCAGTACGAGGTGTATGACTTAGCTCACAATTAGAATCTACCCGCCTATTAGGAAGTGGAATGTTTAAATCAAACAGCCAGGCGTGAATGACTCCACGGGCTCAGAAACCACGGGGAGATGCAAGCTTTGTCGGCCAGCCTCGCACTCTTGTTTAAGTGATGGCCTCTCGGTGGGAACCCGTGGGGCTTGGCCAGGCTCCTGACCCCACCTTTTAGCTCCTCGATAGCAGCTATGAAATGTTAACGGCCTCAGGTTTAACGAGGATGGAGTGATTAACGTGCATAGAACACTCCCAGCGGCCAGCACTCAGGCCGCTGCGCTCCCAGCAGCATGAGTCACACCGCACACTGCCGGCCCAGGACTAAAGATGGGG
The DNA here is from genome assembly GCF_000327345.1 of Myotis davidii. NCBI lineage: Eukaryota > Metazoa > Chordata > Mammalia > Chiroptera > Vespertilionidae > Myotis > Myotis davidii. The sequence goes on from NW_006282874.1 coordinate 497,020, forward strand.
CACGGGCGGGGTGGGAGGGGGGCTGGGGGTTTAGTTTGTCACATTGGACCTCAGTGGACCGATGACATCACATTGAGTGACACGAGCTCGGCTTGCAGCAGACCTGAAGTTCAGCACCTTCGTGAGCCTGTTCGTGACGTATAATTGCAAGCTGTGCCCGGCCGGCCAGTGTGGCTCAGTGGCTGAGCGTCCACCTATGAACCAGGAGGTCACAGTTCGACTCCCGGTCAGGGCACATGCCTGGGTTGTGGGCTCCATCCCCAGTGTGGGGCGTGCAGGAGGCAGCCAATCAATGATTCTCTCTCATCATTGATTTTTCTATTTCTCTCCCTCTGAAATCAATAAAAATATCTAAAAAAAATAATAGTGATCCTTGCAAGTTGCCTGGGGTCAGTAAAGACGCTAACGAACTCCTACATTTCTGCTGAGGCCCCGTCGCCGCTTGCATCCCAGGCACGGCGAAGAAGAGTCAGTACCAAGAACTTTAGTCCAAGTTTGCACGCATTCTGCCCTCAGGACATCGGCCGCAATGTCATACTGAGACAGCCACTCTGTGTGACCCGTGTGACCCCGTGTGACCCCCTGTGACCCCCTGTGACTCTGTGCTTCCAGGCCGTGGCCCGCGCCCACCCGCCGTTCACGAAGTGCTGAGGACACACTGGCGGCGGCAGCTTTATTGCCCGCTTCTGCGTGTTTGAAATAACTAGTTCTCAGAGCCTGTGCCACGGCGCTGGGTCAGGAATTCAGCTTCAGACGATTAGGGAAAACACTCATTTTGCCTAAGTGTGGCATCGCTCGTCTTTCACGGGACGAAGGATGCGTTCCTCCCGACACCCACGTCAGCAGAGGAGCCCATGGGAGCCGAAAGCCGAGGGCTGTGATTGAGAGAGAAACCAGGCTCTGATTCCCACTTCCACTCCCATCGAGCAAGAGGGGAGGTCACCAAATTCAGGGTCACGTCGGAAAAGACCGCCGGCCTCATAAAGCTCAGGAGCATCCTGGGTGGCTCCCTACTGACCCCCGGGGGCACTGAGGACACCAACCAACCAGGACCAAGCCCCCAGGGCAGCGCACCGCAGCAAGGAGGCCCAGCCAGAGAGCGAGACCTGCTGTTTATACGCCTGCTCTCCCCACCCTCCCAGCTAAGGACACGCACCTGGGCCTGCAGCCTCCCTGCCTGTCCCCCACCCCCTGGGGGTCCTCAGCTGACCAGGGGCCGCGGGGCGGGCGGGGATGGGGAGTGGGGAGTGGCTCTCGGAGGCCAGCAGCTTACCTTGACCAAAACCACTCCTGGGCGGTCCTCGCTGGCCTGGGGGCAGCCGCGCAGCCCGGGTCCTTCTTGGGGAGGAGCCCGCGGACTCAGGGGGGCAACCAGCTCATCGCTGTCTGCGTGGGACTGTCCTAGTTTTAGCCAGAAAGTTCTGCAGAGACCACCCCTGGGGGCCGAGCGAACAGCCACCCTGGCAGAGGAGTGTGGCGGCTTCAAAAAAAGGGGCGGGCGCCAGGCGGCCCTGGTGAGGGCGGGTGTCTGACCGGCCACAGCCTGCAGGTGCCGGGCGGGCGGTTGGGCGGGAGGAGCCGTCCTGCTAGGGCGGGCGGTTGGGCGGGAGGAGCCGTCCTGCTAATGAGACGCGCCTGGTCTCCCAGCCCCTGAGCCTCACGGAGGCAGCTCCGCCTCGTTAACGCTCAGAGCGTTGCCTGCCCGTCAGCTCTGCCTGCTTGGCTGTGGGGCAGGGAGGCCCAGTCTGTCCGGTGGGTACCGTGTGCTGAGCGCTGAGTGACCTCGCCAGCCGTGTCCTTGCTGCTTGTTGGAGCGGACTCTCCCGTTTCAGGTGCTTGGGGTTCGGCCCCCGGACACACCCTGAGGGCGGGAGGTGCGGGTTCGGACTTTTAACTCCTCCATTGTCGAGGGGCTATTTCACTTCATTTGTTCCCTGGATGGGCGGACGTCCAGTGAGTCTAGTGCAGTGGTTCTCAGCCGTGGCTGCACATAAGAACCACCCAGGAATCTTTAAAATCCTGACTTCTGGGCCTCGTCCTCGGGAAATTCTGTTTCTGTGTTATGGGGTGGGGTGGGGCCACAGCATTAGTAACAGAGAAACAGAATTTCCGGAGGACGAGGCCCAGAAATCAGGATTTTAAAGATTCCCGGTGATTCTCACGTGCGGCCGAGGCTGAGAGTGAGCTTTCACGGACGGTCTTGGTGGAGACGGAGCTGCTTGAAGCGACTTCACTGACGCGCGTGTGGACAGTTTCTGCTCAGACAGTTTAAATGTAACGAGCACGTGTGTTGCGTGGACGTGTGCACTTTAAATAAAAACACTTGGTGTAAACAGTGCGAGGTGTTTACACACCTGCAGTCTCCCCTCAGGGGCCTCCGGTTAACGCTGAAGCACCGTCAGGAGATTCTATGCCCGGGATATGACCGAGTGCCCAGAGCCCCTCCGTCTGCTGCAGGAACGTGAGCGGTAACGTCTCTCGGCCATGAGCGAGGGCCCAGCGTGTGACTGGCTGGGGATCCGGTGGACGCCTCAGGGTCTAAGGATGGCGTTGCCCACGAGCCAGCATCCTCCCTGGGCCCTGAGGGGAGACCCACTGTGGGCTGGGCTGTCTGCCCCTGCTTCCCTGCCTCCCACCCTCCCAGAACTCCCTGCCTCCCACCCTCCCAGCCTCCCAGCCTCCCTGCTTCCCTGCCTTCCACCCTCCCTGCCTCCCTGCTTCCCTGCCTCCCTGCCTCCCAGCCTCCCTGCTTCCCTGCCTCCCTGCCTCCCAGCCTCCCTGCTTCCCTGCCTCCCTGCCTCCCAGCCTCCCTGCTTCCCTGCCTCCCTGCCTCCCAGCCTCCCTGCTTCCCTGCCTCCCTGCCTCCCAGCCTCCCTGCTTCCCTGCCTCCCTGCCTCCCAGCCTCCCTGCTTCCCTGCCTCCCTGCCTCCCAGCCTCCCTGCTTCCCTGCCTCCCTGCCTCCCAGCCTCCCTGCTTCCCTGCCTCCCTGCCTCCCAGCCTCCCTGCTTCCCTGCCTCCCTGCCTCCCAGCCTCCCTGCTTCCCTGCCTCCCTGCCTCCCAGCCTCCCTGCTTCCCTGCCTCCCTGCCTCCCAGCCTCCCTGCTTCCCTGCCTCCCTGCCTCCCAGCCTCCCTGCTTCCCTGCCTCCCTGCCTCCCAGCCTCCCTGCTTCCCTGCCTCCCTGCCTCCCAGCCTCCCTGCTTCCCTGCCTCCCTGCCTCCCAGCCTCCCTGCTTCCCTGCCTCCCTGCCTCCCAGCCTCCCTGCTTCCCTGCCTCCCTGCCTCCCAGCCTCCCTGCTTCCCTGCCTCCCTGCCTCCCAGCCTCCCTGCTTCCCTGCCTCCCTGCCTCCCAGCCTCCCTGCTTCCCTGCCTCCCTGCCTCCCAGCCTCCCTGCTTCCCTGCCTCCCTGCCTCCCAGCCTCCCTGCTTCCCTGCCTCCCTGCCTCCCAGCCTCCCTGCTTCCCTGCCTCCCTGCCTCCCAGCCTCCCTGCTTCCCTGCCTCCCTGCCTCCCAGCCTCCCTGCTTCCCTGCCTCCCTGCCTCCCAGCCTCCCTGCTTCCCTGCCTCCCTGCCTCCCAGCCTCCCTGCTTCCCTGCCTCCCTGCCTCCCAGCCTCCCTGCTTCCCTGCCTCCCTGCCTCCCAGCCTCCCTGCTTCCCTGCCTCCCTGCCTCCCAGCCTCCCTGCTTCCCTGCCTCCCTGCCTCCCAGCCTCCCTGCTTCCCTGCCTCCCTGCCTCCCAGCCTCCCTGCTTCCCTGCCTCCCTGCCTCCCAGCCTCCCTGCTTCCCTGCCTCCCTGCCTCCCAGCCTCCCACCCTCCCTGCCTCCCTGCTTCCCTGCCTCCCAGCCTCCCAGCCTCCCTGAGGGCTCCAGTGCCCAGGAGGGGGAGCTTGGACGGGTCTGCCTTGAGGAGGCCCTGCGTTTGCTCGGAGTGTAAGCGTCACCCTCCAAGCTTGGGGAATGCTGGGGGCCAAGTGCGGGGGCTCTCTGGACCACGAAGGCTGCTCAGGGCTGTCTTGCTCCATGCAGAGGGGAAGGTTGGTCTGTTTGCCCAGAAGGAAGGCAGGCCTG
>NW_006282874.1:501233-505003 GCF_000327345.1 Myotis davidii
CTGTCACACCGTCCCTCTCCTCGCCATCTGGGTTAACCCGCTCGCCCCGCACATCCCTCTCCGTCCCAGAGCCCCCTGTCCTGTTGGCTCCCTTTCTTCGTTCTCAGGCCAAGGCAATGCCCTCATTTGCCAAGAACCCAGGAAGGAATGGCCTGGGCGTGAGTGAGGCGCAGAGACCAAGGATGAAGGTTCAAGCCGGATCTGACGGTGAAATGGGAAAACCCAGGTGAAGGGCTCGCTATCGTGCCTGGTTGATGGTCAGCTCTCCATCGAGTTGGTTCTGCTAAAAGGCCCGATCGGCGAATGCCTGTGCCGGGAGGACGGGTGAGGAAGCCTTTTCCGAACACACCGGGCGTCAGTCCTCGCGCGTAGTTGTGCTTTCTCCTCCTATAGGACTGGTCGGCACGGCGCTGGCATTTCTTGTTACACACGAGGGAGCTGCACCCGGAGACGGATGAACTGCCCCATCACAGTAACTGACGGGCGGGTGACCCCTGCATTGTTGCAGGCCCTCCTAGTGCATGATTTCGGGGCACAGGGCCTCCCTGAAGGCCCGGCCTGCCCCGTCAGAGGCTGGGGGGTTTGGTAAGCCGCCCGCCCGGATCTGTCATGTCTTACCAGGACTTTCTCACGGTCTCACGTGCCTGTGCCCACTTGTTCTGTGCGGATGGGGACACAGCCTGCAGCCCGGGCACCTGCTTCCCACTCCCTCCAGGCCAGCGGATCCACGCGGAGCGAAGTGAGAGCTTCCCTCTGGGGACGAGGCAGAAGGAGGCTGCGCCCCACGTCCTCGCGCCTGCCGGGCAGCCTCCCTTCCGGCCCCGCTCCGTTTCCTGCCCGACTCCTCCAGGGACCGCCTCTCGCTTTTGCAAATTCTTCTCTTCCTTCTCTCTTAGCCAGACTCCGAGCCCCGCACCCCTCCCTGGAGCCTGCACGGTCCATGTCGCCGCCGAGAGCTCTGAGCCGCAGTCCCTGCGGCTGCTTCCCGGCCCCCGGGCAGCCCCTGGCGCGGGGCCTCCGTCTCCCTCCTCAGACCTTTCCGTCTTACTCTTCCCCCAGGAAGTCATCCGGCAGGGTCTTGGCAGATGCGCAGGGAGCGTCTCCTCTCGATTCTTTCTGGAGGGACACTTGAATGAACGGGCCGGGGGCGGGTCCGGGCTGTGAGTCACCCCGAGAAGCTGTTAGCTCTCCAGGCCTGAGAGGCGAGTGGGCGAAACCAGGACGGAGTTGAGAGTCGGAGCCACAAAAGTGGGGGAGCCAAGCCCAAAGTTGGGTGACCGAGCGACACCGTCCCTGGCAGAAGTGCCGAGAGGAGGGGCGGCCCAGGGGTTGGGGGGGGGGCCGTGCCCACCTCTCTCCCTGCAACTCTGACTTCCCCACAGTGGCTCCCACCGGCTAAACCCAAAGGGAAGCCGCCCCTGGGGTCAGGGGGTCACGCAGGGGACAGCCTTCCAGGGCCCACACAGCCGGGAAGAACATCGGGCATCTCGCGTGGTGACAGCCGTCGGAGAACAGATGACCGGCCTTTTGCACCGGCAGCTCCGTTCACACCCTCCCTCTGCCCGGTCCCCGTCTCCGCCCTCCCCACGGGCAGTCATCCTCTGAGAGCCGTCCACGGTGCTACTCGTAACAACGCAATAGTCCGCCTCCCCCTCTTCTAAGCGGTGCGTCCTGGGTGCACACACGACATGTGTGTGTCCTCTCACCTGGCGGTGGCCCTGTGCGCTGTCGGCCTGTGCTTGCCTTTGAGGACAAAGCGCGCAGGGTCATGGCCGATGGCCACGTGGGTGACGTGGCTGCTGCAGGACGAGGTCTGGTGCCTTCTTCATGCCTTACCTCCTCGTCGCCACATGCAGACCTCGCCTCCTCTCTCTGTCTCATTCCGGAGGATGGGACCCCTCTGCCACCCGCTCCCTGGGATCCTGTTTCCCCTGACTCGCCCACACGCATCGTTTGTCCGTCGGCTGCTTCATCTCCCCCAGGAGCCTGGGCCAGTCATGGCCACATGACCAGCCGTGGGGCCCATGCGCTCAGAACATGGTCACGCCTTGACAGCGGGGTCAGGAGACGAGCATTTCCCAGAGCGCTGGCTGCACCCCCACGCATCGCATGTGAACAGACTCACGCGCCATCGCATCGTCGGCCTGCGGACTGAAGGGTCCGGGTTTAAACGGAAGAGCCTGGTGAGGTCCTAAGAACACACATGTGAACAGAGCCGAGTGCCTCATGGCGTGTCCTTCGGGAAGTCCACGTGCTAAAACAAGGCGGATGGTTTTCATGGGTTTTTGCTACACACACACCATCTCAAAGGTAGCAGCTCAAGTCACGTACTGGCTGCAGGAGTCCGTGGCCAGTGGCATGGGCGGGGCTCAGCCAGGCAGCAGGCCTACCTCCCAGGCTATGCTGATCTTGACCTGACCTTGATGGGGGCTTAGGGGTGAGCCTGTCCAGCTTCCAGATCGGCTGGGTGCCAGAAGACACTCAGCAAAGGCCCAGGGTCCTCCTCCACCTCGAATCGCATTCTCAAGCAAAGAAAAGCAGATCCGTTGCCATGGAAACAGGGGGTCTACGAGTGAGACAGGAAGCGAGCATCTCCTCTTAGGGCCCAGGCTTTGAATGACACGACGTCACTGCATCCTATTGGCCAAAGCAGGTCGGGGCGGGAGTACTGGCCACACTTTGGATGTGAGGCTTTCCCCACCCGTCTACACGGAGGGCTACCCTGAAGCTCTGAGCTCCAGGACACTTGCACATGTATGTTCCGAATCCTAGGTTCCGGACAGACACCTCATATTAAAAACTAGGTTCTCCCTGGCCGGTTTGGCTCAGTGGATAGAGCGTCGGCCTGCGGACTGAAGGGTCCCAGGTTTGATTCTGGTCAAGGGCACATGCCTAGGTTGCAGGCTCAATCCCCAGTAGGGCGCGTGCAGAAGGCAGCCAATCAATGATTTTCTCTCATCGTTGATGTTTCTATCTCCCTTGCCCCCTCCCTTCCTCTCTGAAATCAATACAAATATATTAAAAACGAACACCCCCAGTTTTGCCCAGCCAGTGTGGCTCAGTGCACAGAGCCTCAGCCCTCAGACTGAAGGGTCCTGGGTTTGATTCCAGTCAAGGGCACGTCCCTCCGTTGCAGGCTTGATCTCCAGCCCTCATTGATCTCCAGTCTTATTGATCTTAGAGGGAGAGGAAGGGAGAAGGGGGCGGGGAGAGATAGAGAAGCAACGATCAGCTGCCTCCTGCATGCCCCATCCTGGGGACTGAGCCCACAACCCAGGCATATGCCCTGACCGGGAATTGAAACTCAACCTCCTGGCTCATAGGTCGACGCTGAACCACTGAGCCACACCGGCCGGGCTCATCTCACTCTCCATAGATGCCCGCACCTCCGTCCCCACGCTCTCCTCCCGGCCCTGCTCACCCATCTCCGTGTATCCTGTGCTCCCGGGTTGTGCCTTCTGCTGTTTTCTGCTGAATCCACTCAAAACTCCTCTGACTTTTCCGTCACCCCTGCGGTCAGCAGGCCTCGGGCTCCAAGTTGGCGCGGGGAGCGTGGCCTGTCCTTCCTCCCCTTGGCAGGCGTCTGGACACGGCCTTGACGATGATTTGAAAGGACGTGAGTCTTGGGGTGGCGGGGACCACAGCCAGGGGACGGGAAAGAGGGGGAGGGCCATGTGTGCTCTCTGCGCCAGAGCTGGCTCCCGGGGAATTCGTGTGCCGCGTGGCCGCTCCCCGTCCACCCGTGGGGCGCGGCACCCCCTCCCGCACCC
>NW_006282874.1:509170-509996 GCF_000327345.1 Myotis davidii
CTTGCCCCTTCCCTTCCGCTCTGAAATCAATACAAATATATTAAAAACGAACACCCCCAGTTTTGCCCAGCCAGTGTGGCTCAGTGCACAGAGCCTCAGCCCTCAGACTGAAGGGTCCTGGGTTTGATTCCAGTCAAGGGCACGTCCCTCCGTTGCAGGCTTGATCTCCAGCCCTCATTGATCTCCAGTCTTATTGATCTTAGAGGGAGAGGAAGGGAGAAGGGGGCGGGGAGAGATAGAGAAGCAACGATCAGCTGCCTCCTGCATGCCCCATCCTGGGGACTGAGCCCACAACCCAGGCATATGCCCTGACCGGGAATTGAAACTCAACCTCCTGGCTCATAGGTCGACGCTGAACCACTGAGCCACACCGGCCGGGCTCATCTCACTCTCCATAGATGCCCGCACCTCCGTCCCCACGCTCTCCTCCCGGCCCTGCTTACCCATCTCCGTGTATCCTGTGCTCCCGGGTTGTGCCTTCTGCTGTTTTCTGCTGAATCCACTCAAAACTCCTCTGACTTTTCCATCACCCCTGCGGTCAGCAGGCCTCGGGCTCCAAGTTGGCGCGGGGAGCGTGGCCTGTCCTTCCTCCCCTTGGCAGGCGTCTGGACACGGCCTTGACGATGATTTGAAAGGACGTGAGTCTTGGGGTGGCGGGGACCACAGCCAGGGGACGGGAAAGAGGGGGAGGGCCATGTGTGCTCTCTGCGCCAGAGCTGGCTCCCGGGGAATTCGTGTGCCGCGTGGCCGCTCCCCGTCCACCCGTGGGGCGCGGCACCCCCTCCCGCACCCCCCGCCGTGGGTGCTGTGGGCACAGTCTCGCGGC
>NW_006282874.1:510122-528919 GCF_000327345.1 Myotis davidii
TGTGGGCACAGTCTCGCGGCTCTGCCGGGAGACACGCTGCTCCCCCCAGGCGGCGGCGCCAGGTGCCCGCGCTCCCGGGAGCAGATGGCGGCCTCGCTCCGTCGCCCCGCGCACCGGCAGCCTCGGCCAGGCTCCGGGTCACTCCAATATGTCTCTGGCGCAAACGCTTGGTGAGTAATTTCCTGTGCCCGTGACTCGCGCTGGTTGCCAAACGATCCTTATTTCAAATCACGCTGGTCCGTGTCTAACGGCGCTTCTGCAAACTGGCGAGGCCTTTCTCAGCCACCGTGACGCCAGGTGACGGGAGGAAGCCAGGGCGACCTGCTGGGAAGGTGCTCGCGCCATGTGGGGGTGGTTTTTCTTGAGAAGGTGCCCGACTGTCCGCTGACGGAGCTGAAGGACGTCCCGGGGACACAGAGGAGTCCCTGTTCATTCTGCCCCAAAGGGAGCGCTGCGAGGAGCCGCGTGGATAGTCTAACATTCGCTTTCCTTTTTTAAAAAATATTTTTATTGATTTCAGAGAGGAAGGAAGAGGGAGAGGGGGATAGAAACATCCATGATGAGAGAGAATCATGGATCGGCTGCCTCCTGCACGCCCCACACTGGGGATTGAGCCCACAACCCGGGCCTGTGCCCTGACCGGGAATCGAACCCTGACCTCCTGGTTCATAGGTCGACGCTCAACCACTGAGCCACACCGGCCGGGCCCTTCGTTTTCTTTTAAAGAAAGATTTCTTGTTACAAATTCAGGTGTTGAAACATGGAAATGACTTACCTGAGAGGCAGTGGTGTGTGTAGGCAGGGAAGGGATGCTGGCTGAGCGGACAGCGGCCTGGGCTTCCGCTGTGTTGCTTCCTCTGGGGTTGAGCACGGTGCTCTGCACGTAAGAGGCAGCCAGTCCAAGATCAGGAATGAGACAGGCGCTGGGCCGGGCACAGCCGGTCAAAGCCCACTTCTCGCATTTTCCTCGGGGCACATCTCCAGTTCCCACGGTGCCCTGCGCTCCCCGGGCGGTAAAGCCGAGGTCGCCCGGACGCCCCTGCTCTGGATCCATCCGCTGGAACAAAATGCCCGGGACTGGGTGGTTCAAACAGCAACAGGTCATCTCCCCGAGCTCTGAAAGCTGGAGTCCAAGGGCAGGGTCTGGGGGCGGTTCCTCAGACGCCTCTCCTGGGCACACAGACGGCCGCCTCTCCGCGTCCTCGCACGGCCGGCCCTCCGTGTGTGCCCGTGTCCTAGTCTCCTCTTCTAAGGATGACAGTCCGGTTGGACCAGGGTCCACCTTGACGGCAGGGCCAGGGGTGCGGGGATGGCCCCGGGGGCCATGAGCTCTGGGAATTGGATATGAATCGACGCACACGAGTGTTTCTCCGGGAAAGAAACCTTAGCACCATCCCGTTTCAAAGACACAGAGAAGTGGCTGGGAGGAGGCGCCGCACCCCGGGGGCCGGTTTCCTTCCTCGGGGCCGGGATGCGCTGTGACACGGTGCCCACTGTTCAGTGCCCACAATGGGATTATTTCGGCAGGAGGACGCTTCGGGGCTAATGGGCGGGGAGAGCGCCCGGAGCCGAGGTGTCCGGCCGGAGGAGGGAGGGACGTTAGCGAGGGCCCAACACTCAGAGGTGCCTTTGGAGACGTCGCTGGGTTTGAGAGGGAGCCTGTCACATCTGCTGTCGGGATAATTCGATTAGGAGGCCGAGAGCTGGGAGAGAAGGCGTCCGTGTAATCTGCCCAGACTCCGCCGGCGGCCCGGACGTGGAGCTGAAAATAGACATCGCAGAGGTGACCTCCCGAGGATCCGCGGCCGGAGCCCGGGCCCCTGGCCAGCAGCTTCCTGTCCCCTCCGCGGAGGGGCTGAGGGTGAGGGTGCCCTGGTGGCTTGTTTGCAGGCTCCGGCTCCCAGGCCCGGCCCTGCCGGCTGCAGACCGGCAGCCCTGGTGTGGCCCCGGGGTCTCTGACTTCGGCCAGTTCCCGGTGGTGCTGATGCAGGTTCCGTTCAGTAGCCAGTGGCCTAGTTTCTCATCTCGCAATGTCAGCATCTGAGAGACCCAGAAATGGGGCGAGGAGACTCCTGCACCGCGCCGGGCGCTTTGCGTACGTCGTGGCTCACTTCTCCTCCTGAGCAGCGTTGGGAGGGCGACTTGTTTTACTGTGGTTGACAGAGAAGGACACTGAGGTTCTGAGAGGCCCAAGACCTGCCCCAGATCACACAGCTACTGAGTGATGAGCAGGGGGCCACCTCGCTGCCTCCCAGGCCCCCACGGGTCCTTATGGTCTGGGCTTCCTACCACGGTCCACAGAGCCCCCCACCATGAAATGCAGGGTACCCCTCAGCCAGTTGCATGAGGACCCCCCTCCCATCTGATCCCCGTAAAGGACCGGGGGCTGTTCGGCTGCCCACCCGGGAAGCAGAGGACACGACGCCGGCTCCTCACTGCTGGCCCGGCTCCCCGTGCAGTCCTGTAGCCCAGGTGGCGGCCTTGGTAACCCCGTGCTCTCGGAGGAGTGGCTTCCTGTCCCGCATCTCAGTTCTCCCGACTGACCCAAGAGGGGGTGCGCTGAGAGTGTCGGGGTTCTTTCTGGGGCTGATGGCCGGGAGTTCTATTATTTATTTATTTATTGTATTTATTTGTTTTTTGTTAATCCTCACCCGAGGACATTTTTCCATTCATTCCTAGAGAGAGTGGGAGAGGGAGAGAGAGAGAGAGAGAAACATCGATGTGAGAAAGACACGTCGATTGGTTGCCTCCTGGGCCAGGGATTGAGCCTGCCACCGAGGTACGTGTCCTTGACTGGAATCGAACCCGGGACCCTTCAGTCTGAGGGTCGACGCTCCAGCCCCTGAGCCCAACAGGCCAGGCTGATAGTCAGGAATTCTAGAGTTGCTGTCTCCTTGGGGCCAGGGGCAGAGGAAAGAGAATGTGAGAGCACCTCAGTTTGTGGGATGAAGGCGGGCCTGCCCCTCACGGCTGAGAAGGTCACGGCACCTTTGCAATACGTTTACCTTTCCCCACGGCCCTAGGTCGTGTCGGGTTCGGATTGACTCCTGTGGGTGAGAGCGGTTTACCACAGACAGGCGTGGCCTCCGCTATTTCAGCCTTTAGCAGTCGGGGTCCTGCAGGAAGCAGGCAGCACACGGAATTTTTTTTTTAAAAAATAGCAGGTTTATCGAGATATTTCCGTTTCATAAACTTCACCCTTCTCGTGTGTGTAGCTCAGTGGCTTTTGGTGTATTCACAGCATCCTTCACCCATCACTTCCATTTAATCTGAGACCATATTTTTATGGTCTGATCACCCCTCAAGGAGCCCCATTCCCACAAGCAATGCCGCCCCACTTCTCCGCCCTCCGGCCCTGGCAAACTATGTAGCCATGTGGGCATTTCATGGAAATGGAGTCCTACCCAGTGGCGCCTTCTGGGACCAGCTTCTTCGCGGCGATCGGCTTGCGTCTTCCTGTTTCCATCGCCTCTGGGGGCGCAGTCCCCTCCGTCTGCTCCTCACACCCAGGGTGACACTGCTTCTCTCACAGCCACAGGCGAGGACAGGTCCCATCTCCTCCTCCTAGGAAGCGGCTAGCGGTTGCCGACAGGTGTTCAGGCAGCCGAGGGTGAGAGGAGAGGGACCCGGACTTCCTTTGGGGGCTGATTCACTGTCAGGGTCAGTGTCATGCTCCCCAGCAGGAGATGGTGACTGAGTCCACGCGGACACCCAGGCAGCGCGCTGTGCCCGCTTCCTTCGGAGAAAAGTGCGCCTCCGTCAGCGGCCGATTAAAGACGCCCACAAAGTGTCTGACCCTCGTCCCACAGAAGACGGGTCTCTCTCCCTCCCCAGCATCGGGGCTGGCCGGGCACTGCCGCCCACACCGTCCCCGGGAGGGACCCTCGTGCTTGCTCTGGGCTGCCCTTTAAGGCATTCAAACTACCCGCGCTTTCCTGGAAGACGGCCCTCAGTTACGAAGGCTCCCTCTCGCCCGGCCGGCGTGGCTCAGTGGTTGAGCATCAACCTGTGAACCAGGAGGTCACTGGTTTGATTCCCAGTCAGGGCACGTGCCTGGGTTGTGGGCTCGATCCCCAGTGGAGGTCGTGCAGGAGGCAGCCTATCAATATTTCTCTCTCATCGATGTTTCTCTCTCTCCCTCCCCCCCCAAAATAAATACAAATATATATAAAAATAAGAAGGTCCCCTCTCCTGAGATCACACGCTGCGAGGAGCCCAAGCTGTGGCCGATGAATGTCATGGAGAGACAGGGAGGCAAAGCTCACAGCGATGCCGGGCGTGTGCGGGAAGGATCCACGGCAGTGGGTGTGGCCACGCCAGCCACACCACGTGATGCCACACGGCTGAGGGTCCACCCGCCAGTGCAGGCCTCCTGACCACAGAACTGGGAGCAAAACCCACCACCACACCTGGGGGCAGTGTGTGAAGTCGCCGAGAACAGCGGAACCACCTCTGCCGGCCGTTCTGCCCGCGATGCCTCTGGGACTCTCGGGTCAGATGGGAGAATGACTGCCCCGTCTCCGTGCTGGCAGGCTCTATGGGACAGGCCGGGAGGAGCAGGGAGCTCAGGCTGACAAGCAGGTGAGCAGGAGGAGACCTGGTCCTGAGGAAAAGTCAGGAAGATCTCCTTTAAAAACACACACACACAGATTGTTACTGATGTCAGAGAGGAAGGGAGAGGGAGAGAGACAGAAGCATCAATGATGACAGAGAATCATGCATCGGCTGCCTCCCCCACGCCCCGCACTGGGGATCCAGCCTGCAACCTGGGCGTGTGCCTGACCCGGAATTGAACCGTGACCTCCTGGCTCATAGGTTGACGCTCAACCACTGAGCCCCGCCGGCCGGCCGGGCAGATCTCTTATTGACTCGGTTCTTAGTGGGCCCACATCTATGCCGCGCACTGACCACGGGGCTAGGCAGACGGTAACGAAGCCCGAGAGCCTTTCAGGACCTGCGGAGGGAGGGTTCCCACACCCAGACCCAGGAACAGGCGTCACGTGACACCCGCTTTCCTGGAGACCCGGGAAAGGGAGGGCCTGTGGTGTGTCCCCAGGGGACAGGCCGCGTCCAGGAGGACAGGCCCAGGGGCTCCGTGCTCACCGGGACAGCGGCCCACACCTGCCTGTCTCCTGGGCAGCTCTCGTCCTGCCCTGCCAACCTGCTCCCCCACTCCCACACGTGTCTCCCCACAGTGCCCCCGCCCCTCACCATGCGGCCAACCTGTGCCCACAACCTCTGGATGAAATGGCAAACACCGGAGACCACAGTGACCGTAACACACCTGCACTGAGAGGCAAGGCGCGGTGTGGCAGGCACTGCGCCAGGCGCTGGACATGGGCCACCTCTCCTCGTTGGCGCGGAGACCCTAGGAGGTGGTGCTATTCTGCTCACAGCTTTTCAGGTGGATAGTGAGGTCCAGGAACTTGTGTGGCTGCAACTAGGGGACCCCTCAGGAAGGCCCCATGGCTGCCTCCTCCCTGCAGCAACGTGCACTTCACAAAACCCATCAAGTGCACCCCTTCCAGGACCTGCAGGCATCAGAGGCCCCGTGGCCTGTGGGTGGGGCCTGTGGGTGGGGAGAGCCCATCGGTTTGCAGGACACGCCTTCTTGTCACCTGGTCTCGGACGCCTGTTCCTTCCCAGATGCTGCTCCCATGGCTCAGGCTCAGGCTGGCTTGAACCCCGGCTCCCCATATTCCTGCCCAGGGATGCCTTTCCCCAGCTCCTGCTCCACCCCCACCCCAGCGGCACCTGAAAAGCTCTCTGCTGCCCCCTACTGGCCCTCGGCGATGATCGGTGAGGAAAGAACGCCTATAAACTTGCTCAGGGGTAGCCCTGGGCTTCCTGGCCCCGTTTCTGTGGTTTTACAGGGCGGTTCCTGGGGGTGCTGGGCTGGCCGCCCACATTCCCCTGGAGCACGGGCGGACCTATGTCACCGTCCCGGGAGGGTGGCGGACACGTCCCTCCCCGCCTGCCCTAGGTCCTGCCCCCTCTCTGGCACCGCATCCCCAGTGGTGGCTCCAGGAGCGGGCAAATAAAGGTCTGGCCCCACCTTCCAGCTCAGGCCAGTTCTGGGGGGTCATCCCAGCTTCGGAGTTTCTGGAAGGTTCCACCGAAGCCTGGTCGTGACTTATTAGAGCCCAGCAGACCCCCACCGTTCCCCCACAGGTGAGGGTCCTGGCAGCGCTCCCCCCAGCGTCCTGCACCTTCCCCCAAACGCCCCCCCTCCATCCCAGAGCCTGCCTCTGGGGTGCCGCCTGAGGCACATGGGCTGTGGGTAAAGGCACCTGCCAGTTGGCTCATCTGGGGGAGGGGGGGTCCCTGCACTCGGGAAGGGCTGTGACCCTGAGCTCTGCCCTGGCCCCACCCCCGCTCCCGCTGAGGCCTCACTGCCCACGCCCTCCTGACCTTGAGGCAAAACCAAAACGAAGACAAGTTTCCTTAATGCTCCTGGGAGGGCTGGGTGGCGGTCGGACACGCCTCTTAGAAGACGGAACGCAATCCTGTTTACAAACTCTGCGCTGTCGCACACGGAGCCAGTGAGTGGCCAGGGAGCGATGGCAATCGTGTTTACAAGCTCCGGGCCGTCGCACACGGAGCCAGTGAGTGGCCAGGGAGCGCCTGCCTCCGGAGAGGTGGGGAGCCGGCGAATGGGACTGAGATCAGAGGCCCACAGCCCAGCCGCCAGACAGTTCCTTTGGCTGGAGGCACTGTCTCTGGCCCCTGCTGGCACGCGGATGCCCTCGGGGTGAGTCCCCTTGTCACTCCAAACATCCCTGGAACTTCTGAAGTTGGGCCTGCAGCCCTGCCGCCTGCTGGGTAGATCAGACTCTCCCCTGGGCTGGTTTGAGGGGAATGAGATCAAAGGCAGGAAAAGCTCCGGAGGCTCCGGAGGGCGGGGCATGGGGGAAGCTGCAGGGAAGGAGCAAGACCAGCACCTGCAGCCCCTGCTCAGCCGCCTTCTCCGCCCTCGGCCCGGGAGCACCCGGGAGCACCTGGGAGCACCTGGCTGCAGCTTTTGGGGCCGCTTCCCTGTTCCCCCTCCTCCTGAGCCCTGACCCCGCCATCCCCCCAAGACCCTGCGTTCCAGATCGATCCCAGAAAAGTGATTTCAGAGCCGGAGCATCACGGTCACTGAGATGAGAATGGCGTCGGGAAGGGATGCGGCAGCTCCCAGTGCGCGGCGAGCCCACCTGGTCCCATCTCCACCCTAGGCTGCATCTCACACCTGCCCCGGCCCAGCTGCAATGAGCGATGGGATGTGCCAGGTGTCGGCAATTCCCGAGCACGCGCTGCAGCAACAGGCCTATGGGTGCAGGTCTCAGGTACATGCCTACATACACCTGTCAGGTTGCTGCATTACATATTATATTTTGCACATGTGTGGACGTAGATGCATATGCATAGATCCATTATAATTGAACACTAGCTCCTGTGCCTGAGCTCAATGCTGAGAGAATGAACTCAGCCTTTTCCAAACACAAGGCCGGGCGGCCCTTTAGGTCAGCCTTCGCGGGGGAGCGGGGGAGTAGAGGAGCCGAGGGAGCCTCCTGAATCTAGCTCGATCCCCAGGATACTGGGGTTTAATCAGCAGAGAACAGGGCATGGGCACGAGGTGGGCAAGGGTTTGGGGATGGTCATGGAGGATCTGTTTCTGGGCAGAGATGCAGAGGAAGGGAAGTAGGGAGCCATAGAGTGATCTATACTGAGACCCCACAGAGCAAGTACCAGTCCTCTGACACGAAAGGAAGCTCGGCTGGTTGGAAAGGGAAGAAACGATGGAGCTGTGATGAGGTGGCAGGAGCCGGGGAGGAGCCTAGGGAGGTGGCAGGTCAGGGGAGAGGCGGGCGGGGCCAGGTGATGTGTGCCCTTGAGAAGGTGGCTATTCTGAGCGAGGTGGGAAGCCACTGGAAGGTGTGTTTTTTAAACCACTGAGCTTTCTAGTCATAAACCAATGAAGGAGAGACGAGCAAAGTGCAGACGTGACCCCACACAGCAGAAACCAATTAGAGGAATCACAACGGGCTTTGGAAACCGGGCTGCGGCGGCCAGTGCTCCGTGATTGGGATGGAGATGGGATCTCTCGGGTCTCGTTTGATAAATTTGGGGCAGATCTTGGGATTGCAGGACCCCGCTCCCTGTGCACCCAGGACCCCAGGGCTGTCCGGGGCCCCGCCAGGGACCGGCTGAGTGACCGTGGGCCACGGGCGGCTCCCTGGCTTCTACTTGACCCCCTTGTTGTGTGGTTTTAATTCTGCTTGTTTCTTGCCTCCTTTTACTTCATTTTATTTTTAAAATTAAATGTAGCCGGGTCACATTAGCGAGCGACATTACATCCATTTCAGGTGTACAACTTTATATTTCCACTTCTGTCCACTCTGTCGTGTGCTCACCGCCCAAAGCCTGGCCTCCCCGGGTCCCCCAGCACCTGGCCCTTTACCCACGTCCTCCCTCTCCCCTCTGGTGACCTCCTTCTTTTAGATTAAAAACCCGTTCCCTCTGTCCCTGTTCACTAGTGATACACCCGTTACTGTTCTTTTAGGCTCACCCGGCGATTACAATGTGGGTCCTCGATCTAGTCTGCTTATAAAACAGAAAGACACGAAGGCAATAACTAGACTATTTCGGGTCCAAGCCCTCTGAGGAACCTGGTAAACGTAATCATCTCTATTGGATTTGTAAATAAGGCAAAAATACATGCGGCGACCACCAGGAGGCTGACAGGAACCCAATGCTGTCCTCTGATTCCGCGTCTGGCCAAAGCAACTCCAACCGTGATGGCAAAATGCAAATACGTTAGAAAGAAACCAGAGGGGAGTTCCTACCAGGACGGCTCCACATCCCAAAGGGTGTTCTTCCGGCCGAAGAAAACGATCCCGTGCGAAAATAAACACAGCCCGGCCGGCGTGGCTCAGGGGTGGAGCGGCGACCTATGAACCAGGAGGTCACGGTTCGATTCCCGGTCAGGGCACAGGCCTGGGTTGTGGGCTCCATTCCCGATCGTGCAGGAGGCAGCCAATCCATGATTCTCTTTTATCACTGATGTTTCTATATCAACAGGGAAACACAGGATGAAATGGGCCAACACCGAATATATACGTAGACCCGGGATTCATGAAAAGAGTGCACAAGGTGGGAGGGGTAAGAAGAGCTCATTCCTCAATGCCTCTGATTCCAAGAAGTGACATACACATAGTTTAGGATTTTGGCCTCTGATGTCGTGCAGCTCAGAATCCAGCCGTGCGTTCAGCTGGGGCTGGCCAACGTCTCCTGCACAGGTAGTGGGCGCTTCCGGCTTCACGGGCCATGGATCTGGGCTCAGTCCTGCAGCCAGAGCAGGAACCGCCACACGCCATCTGCAAATGAGTCCACGGCAGTGTTCCGGCAACGCCGACCCAATGTGCTGATGCTAGTGCCTGGCGCTTGGAGAAGAGGTAGCGATCTCACGTCTGAGGGCGTCTATTTCTGGAACTCGTCACGAGGGCTTTGGACCATGTATTTATGTCGCAGTTGCTGTGGTTTTGAAATTAATCTTCCTGTTAGACTGGGGTGGGGAGCCTCTTTCTGCCCAGGGCCATGTGGATGCTTATAACATCATTCGAGGGACATACCAAACCATCAGCATAAACGTCAGCCTGCTCTGTGTGGCCAAACATTTCGTTAACTCACCCCTGAGGCCCTGGCAGGGCCAGGACACATGATTTTGCCGGCCTCATAAGGCTCGCGGGCCGGACGTTCCCCACCCGGTGAGATAAAATCCTCTACTTGCTGTTCCTCAAACTTGTGGAATTGGATGTTGGTTACACGCAGGTAGTGTTTGTCTAAATGCATCAAACTGTGTGCTTGAAAATTGTTGGATTTTATTTCATGTAAATTGTAGCTCAAAAAATTGCTTTAAAAAACAAGAAACCAGTCAGCCAACCTCTTTGGGATGTTTCCTGGGATGGCCAGGATGCACGCTTCGTGATGGCGGAGACGGACGCAGGTCCAATGGATTCACTCCCCCCAGGAGTCAGGGAGCACCTACTCTGTGCCGAGCACCTGTGCATTTGTAGGTCCTGACGGTGAAGCGCCCCATCCTTGACCTTGGGACGCAGGTCATTTGTGCAGGTCTTGGTGACGCTCACATCTCTGAGTGGATCTGGACCATGCGGGGCCCTCCTGGCAGTTCATTCTGAGGACGAGGGAGGCGGAGCGGGCAGAGGGCTCGGAACAAAGGGATGCACACGGGGACCTGCAGTGTGTGCCGGTGCCTGGGAATAAGAGAGGTGAGATTTGGTACGACCCAAGGTAAGGTACTTTTTAAAAATCACCGTTTAAAAATGAATGCTAAGCGTTTAAAAATCTCCTTACGTATTTTTATGAGCACACAGGAGCCCACTCTTCAATAACGCTCCCTCCCTCCTCCAGCCAGTGGTGTGTTTCAGAACGCCGATGCGTGTCACTGCTGTGCGTGGTCGAGGGCCCTGGGGGATGCGCGGGGGGCAGATAAAATGCAAGGCAGGCTGCGGGCCCCAGCTGCTCGGGGTGACTGGGCATCGGTCCCTGGCAGTCGCTGCGTGTTGGGTCTGACCTCGGGAAAACAGCTTGCCCCCGGCTTCTTGGGAAACTGTGTTTATTCTGTTTTCAAAATCCCAGCTGTAAAGAGGTTGCAGTTGGGGCAGAGAGAACGGCCACCTTTGGCTGCTGTGGCCTCATTGAGCAACCTGCCCATCTGTGCAGGCTGGACGTGCGCAGCACAGACGGAAGCAAAGGCTGAGCAAGTCCCTCCCCGGAGGAGTGTGGGCCAGCGGCAAGGCCACGCTGTTACCACCTCCGCACTGAGCCGGCCGGTGTGCAAGGCAGTGTTTTTATACATTAGTTTTCCACTTCAGGACGAGGACCAAGCGTCAGGGAATTGAGTGACTGGTCTTAGGGATATATTTTCACTGTGAGGCAGTGAGGACAATATCTTGTGAGCAAGTGAGAAGGATCCAGGGTTGTTACCACTTATAGGAAATGATGATGGAGGTCAGGGTGATGATGGTGGTGATGATGGTGATGGCGATCGTGATGATGGTGATGACGGTGGTGATGGTGGTGGTGACATGGTGGTGGGTGATGATGGTGGTGAGGGTGATGATGTTGGTGATGGTGATGGTGGTGGTGATGGTGGTGATGATGGTGGTGAGGGTGATGATGTTGGTGATGGTGATGGTGGTGGTGATGGTGGTGATGATGGTGGTGAGGGTGATGATGTTGGTGATGGTGATGGTGGTGGTGATGGTGGTGATGATGGTGGTGAGGGTGATGATGTTGGTGATGGTGATGGTGGTGGTGATGGTGGTGATGATGGTGGTGAGGGTGATGATGTTGGTGATGGTGATGGTGGTGGTGATGGTGGTGATGATGGTGGTGAGGGTGATGATGTTGGTGATGGTGATGGTGGTGGTGATGGTGGTGATGATGGTGGTGAGGGTGATGATGTTGGTGATGGTGATGGTGGTGGTGATGGTGGTGAGGGTGGTGATGATGGTGGTGAGGGTGATGATGTTGGTGATGGTGATGGTGGTGGTGATGGTGGTGATGATGGTGGTGAGGGTGATGATGTTGGTGATGGTGATGGTGGTGGTGACGGTGGTGACGGTGGTGGTGATAATTATGATGATGACAATGGTGATGGTGATGATGGTGATGATGGGAGTGATAATTATGATGCTGATGACAGTGGTGATGGTGGTGATGGTGATGATGGTGATGATGATGGTAGTGATAATTATCATGCTGATGACAATGGTGATGGTGATGATGGTGATCATGATGGTAGTGATAATTATGATCCTGATGACAATGGTGATGGTGATGATGGTGATGATGGGAGTGATAATTATGATGCTGATGACAGTGGTGATGGTGGTGATGGTGATGATGGTGATGATGATGGTAGTGATAATTATGATGCTGATGACAATGGTGATGGTGATGATGGTGATCATGATGGTAGTGATAATTATGATCCTGATGACAATGGTGATGGTGATGATGGTGATGATGGGAGTGATAATTATGATGCTGATGACAGTGGTGATGGTGGTGATGGTGGTGATGGTGATGATGATGGTAGTGATAATTATGATGCTGATGACAATGGTGATGGTGATGATGGTGATGATGGTAGTGATAATTATGATGCTGACGACAGTGGTGATGATGGCATCATCAGCCAACACAGAAAAGGTACTATATGCCAGGAGCTCCTATGCACATTGTACTGTACCTGTGTTATCTAATTGAATGATCACAAAACCCGAGGGAAACTGAAGCTCAGAGAGGTTAAATGCCCAAGGTCACTGAGCTCTGAGGGAGGGAGAGGCTCTTGCTCTGGGCGAGGTGGAAGGGGGCAGGAACTGGGCGCTGGGGAACCAGCTGGAATTGTATGAAATACGAGTCACGTTCTGTGAACTGTATTGTTTTATTCTGATTAAGGAAGGCACCTTCCACCCCGGCTGGGGCTGACCTGGAGACCAGCCCCTCCTCCCCTTTTGGAGCTGCCTGTCATCACGGGAAGATGAACAAAGATTTGTTACAGGAACCAGAGTCGCCAGCCCTTTGCGGATCCCCAGCCCCTTTGGCTACCTGCAGGCCTTTGCAAACCTCCAGCCTGCTCACCTGGTAACGGCACTCCCTTTGGCGATTTCCCCTGGAACCCAGCCCTTGCGTGTCACACAGCCTTTGAAGACCCCTAGTCGTTCTGCATATCTGTGAACGACCCTTTTGCCTACTTTTCTGTTACACTTCTGCCTAGAGAAGCAGCCGGCTTATGGGGCTGCAGAGCAGATGTCTGTGGGTGACCTGCTGCCGGCAGGACTGGAATAAACGCTCATATGATCCCACCCTGTCTCTGCCCAATGGGCTCAAGGAGTGACCGGCGGCTGGACCCATTGTTTGTCCGGTTACAGAAGGAAGGGCCATCCAGGCGAGTGTAGCCGACGTGCCCTTCAGAGGGGGCTGGGAGGCCGGGCAGACCTGGCAGAAGCAGTGCTTCCTCACCAGGGGCAGCCACCTCTGCTGCTGCCACCGTCCAGGGAAAGACCATCTCCTGGTGGGAGGACTGGGAGCCCATCCCTCCTGGGGCCGTGCATGGGCAGGTGCGGGCACCTGAGCGGCGAGGGCGCTGAGAGAGGGTCCCCTGGGGTGGAGACGAAGGCCCTGTGCTGCTTGCTCGCTGCCACCCCCAGATAACATTCCACACCGTCAACAGAACCCCCGTGCTTGGTGCAGGAAGCAAGATGGAGGTTAATCTGCTACCAGGTAAAGGCAGCCATTTGCAGTTCTCTGCAGGAAACATGCAGGATTTGCAGAATCCAGTCTGATGAGGACGAGCAGGCTTCTTAGGGAAACAGTAGCAGGATCAGCAGCCCCGGGGGGAGCCTGGGGTCCCTTTGACAGCAAGCTCATTGTCTGCGTGCATACGTTTCCCACATGCTCCCTGAGCGGCCTAACGCAGGGATAAAGAAGCAGCATTTCTAACCTTCGAAAGGAGAGGCATCCTCTGAATGTTCACTCAGCTAACAGTCCCGTCCAGCACCCAGCTGTTGCTCCGGGGCCCCTCACTGTCTTCGAAAGAGGAGGGGCATCAGGTTAGCTGGGAAATTGCTAATCGGTCACTCCCTGAATGAGAGGAACTGATCATAGGCTGGTGTGATCATCCTTTGTCCCTCCCTTGGGCAGCAGTTCAGAACCCAGGGAGAAGGGACCAGAGGAACGGTGTGTGTGTGTGTGTGTGTGTGTGTGTGTGTGTGGCCCAGGCACCCCATCTTTGTCTGTGCTGTGCCCTATTGGGTGTTCACAGAGCTGGCTGGTCTGGACCACCCAGGGTGGAAAGGGGAGAGGAGGAGAGGACGTGTGTCGGATGTTTGCAGAGGTTTTGTGGGGTCCTGGAGCTGGGCCTGGAAGGAAAGGGGAATCTGTGGACGCGGTGTCTCCCTGCTGCCGGCCAGGCGCCAGCCCAGCTCACTTCCCGCCTCTGGGCCTCGCCTCGTCACCTGGTAAGAGGGGACTGTCCTCCAGCGCATGTCACAAATGCACAAGGCAGAGGCCAGCTGGGGAACCAAGAGGAGAGGAGTAGCCTTGAATGTGGGTGTCAGACATCCAAGGACCCTCGGGGCCGGCGGGGCAAGGGGAGAGGGCTCTGGCAGACTCGGGGTCCCGTGCCCCTCCTCAGGGAGCAGCAGCTGCAGCCTGGGTGGCCAAGAGGGAGAGCAGAGTGTCCCCAGAGAGACCTGCTGCTGAGGACACGGTGGCGACCTGGGTCCCCTGAGCGATATCTCCCCATGAAACATCAGCCACGAAATCGATTTACCGTTAAACACCCGGGCGGGGATGGACATCATCTGGGAGGGCAGCCTGACCTTCAAGCTGGAGGACAGGACATGAGGCTCTGCCCGACCAGCGTGGCTCAGGGGCTGAGCATCGACCTATGACCCAGGAGGTCATGGTTAAATTCCTGGTCAGGGCTCATGCCCAGGGTGCGGGCTGGATCCCCAGTGTGGGGCGTGGAGGAGGCAGCCGATCCATGATTCTCTCTCATCATTGATGTTTCCCTCTCTCTCTCCCTCTCCCTTCCGCTCTGAAATCAATATTTAATAAAAAAAGAAGTGAGGTTCTGCCGAGATGGGTTCGTAGACTGTGTGCTTCGTCTGCCCCCCCCCCACCATACCCCGAATTCCTGTGTTGAAACCCTGCCCCCATGAGGTTGTGTTAGGAGGTGGCGCCTCTGGGAGGTGATTAGGGCAGGAAGGTGGAGCCCCCGTGCTGGGATTCGTGCCCTTATGAGACAAGGAGGAGAGAGAACACCACTCCCCACCCTATGCGCTCAGTCATGTGAGCACAGGCCAACTTGCAC
Source organism: Myotis davidii (assembly GCF_000327345.1). Taxonomy (NCBI): domain Eukaryota; kingdom Metazoa; phylum Chordata; class Mammalia; order Chiroptera; family Vespertilionidae; genus Myotis; species Myotis davidii. The sequence continues at coordinate 525,010 of NW_006282874.1, forward strand.
CAGACCCAACCATGCGGGCACCTGCACACCAGGGATAGAGCCTGCATCCCAGGCAACTAGAAATCGAATCCTGACTTCCTGGTTCATAGGTCAATGTTCAACCACTGAGCCACGCCCATGCCGGCACTTTGACCTTGGACTTGCAGCCTCCAGAACTGTGAGAAATAAGTGATTTTGGTTGAAGGCCCTCGATAGAGGGTAGTCTTTTATAGCAGCTGGACCAGCACGCATGGGTCAGCTTTGGGGCCGGTGGATACCTCCCTGACCCCCACAGCCACTCTGCCTCGGGGAGGGCTCCTTCAAGAGTGGTGCGAGCAGGTGTGTGCACGTGTGTGTGCGCATGCGTGTGTGTGCACGTGTGTGTGCACGTGTGTGTGGCCTCCCTGGAGGCTGGTGCCCGGAACTACGAGCTCTGGCTCATTCCTGTGGCCGCCCGAGCTCCACGGTGAGGCTCCCCGGGCTGCCGAGTGAGGTTCTGGTGGCTCCAGACAGCGTCTGGAGGAGCCCACGCTCGGGGGCCTTTGCAAGGGCCCGTGTGCCCGGAGCTGGCATCTAATGGGGCAGCCTCAGCTCAGCAGACCGCCCCTCCCTCCCGGCTGTGAGATCTTCCCTCGGCTGGTGCCTCGCCTGAATCACCACCTGAAATGAAATTTCTCCTGCCCAGATGCATCTTAGATAACCTGCCTCCGGGCTCGGCTCTTCACAATCTTTTTAGCCAGATCTCCGTCCTCTCGGCCTCTGTCCCGCCCCCGGGGAAGGAGCAGGTTTGATGAAATCGCCTCTGAGGCTTCATCCGGTTCCGTGACACCACCGCCCTTCAGACTTGATGATGTTGGTGGCAGGAGGCATCGTCTGGAGGCCTGGACCCTGACAGTGCCCTTTAAATGTCACCGATTGCATTTGCCTCGTCATTATTCTAATGATCTGCGTGTCCGTCTGTTCATGCTACACGCAGATGTGGTAGAATGTGCACCTCCCCAGGGAATCAGGTTTTCGGTGTGATCATGGGAGAGGGACCCTGGAGCAGCACTAGCAGCTCTGCCCCCTGGGAGGCGTGAGAGGTGTGAGAGGAGTGAACACTGTATTCATTCACTCACTCATTCATGCACTCACTCACTCACTCACTCATTCATTCACTCACTCATCCATTCACACACCTATTTGTACCCAGCACAGAGCCACGGGCGAGGGGCATGTGGATGAAGAGGTGGCCGGGACCCCACGGAGCCCCCAGGTCAAGGCGGAGAATGACAGAGGGTAGCAGCCACAACGCAGGTGGTCAGTTCACGAAGGGCGTACTTGGTGCTGTAAGAGCCCAGATGGGCCCCCCAGCCGGGCTGGGCACCTGGAGCAGGCTCCCTAGAGAAGTCGCTGAGTGTTGGAGGGCACAAGGGCTGCGAGTGATGCTGGCTGGGGGGGAGGTGGGTAGGAGGGTGCCTGGGCAGAGCGGGCAGGGCCTGGACATTCAGAGCAGCCACCACACTGACTGTGAATTGGATGCTTATCATGAGCCACACCACACGTGGGGTTCCCTCCTCGCACTGTCCAGTTTTATCCTCACAAGAAGAGACGGGGCTCTGTGACCCCCTCTTCACGGAAGAACAGACTGAGCTCAGGGGCGTCACAAACAGAGCCCAGGGGACCGGCTGATGCCAGTTATCACAGAACTGGATTGCCAAGGCTGCACGTTTGATCCCCCGTCAGCACACATGCAAGAATCAACGAATGAATGTTTAAATAAGCGGAACAACAAATCGCTGCTTCTCTCTCTCTGAATCAATGAAAACATGGGGGGAAAGAGACTCAGGACGGAATCGCGACGGTACGGACCTCAGAGGCTCACTGTGCGCGCTCAGTGACATCACAGGAAGGACACAGAACTCCCGAATTCTCGCCAAGCCGGAACGGTGGGAGGGAGGCGACATTTCAGAAGCGCTTGTGAGAGCCATGCCCTCCACCCGCAGCAGAAGGTCGTGTGGACATTCTGAGCATGCTCTCTCTCTCAAGAAAACAGTCTCCCTTGTGAGGGTATTTAGGCTCTGTCACCGCTTTCCATGTAGAAGCAGATGCCGAGCTGGGAGCGAAGGCATCGCCTGGAGGAGGAAGGCGGGAGGCGCATCCCTATCACACACACCAGCTCCCCTCCGTCCCACAGGCAGCACCTTAGCGCCTCAGGGAGCCAGGCAGGCGTCAGAATAGTCCTTGAGGCATCACAATGTCCTGCTGTATGAACTGACCTTTGCGCTACCCACCCCTCTGTCCTGTCCATGGACATGTGTGTGCTTCCGCCTCTTGGCCACGGTGAATGATGCTGCTATGAACGTGGACGTACAAATATCTCGAGTCCCTGCTCTCAATTCTTTAAAAAACATTTTAAGTTATATTTTTTTATTAATTTCAGAGAGGAAATGAGAGGGAGAGAGAGAGAGAGAGATAGAAACATCAATGAGAGAAAATCATGGATTGGCTGCCTCCTGCATGTCCCCAACTGGGATCAAGCCTGCAACCCGGGCATGTGCCCTGACCAGGAATTGAACCGTGACCTCCTGGTTCACAGGTTGATGCTCAACTACTGAGCCATGCCGGCGGAGCAATTCTTTGGAGTATATCTCCAGGAGTGGAATTGCTGGGCCACACGGTAGGTCTCTTTTAAATTTTGGGGGGACCCTGCATACTGTTTCCCATAGTTGCTGCACCGTTTTCCATCCCCACCCCAGTCACAAGGCTTCTGATTTCTCCTGTGTAGTATTTTGAAAGCAGAGGAAGCCACGGGTGAGTGGCGCCATCTGCCCCAGTCACCGCGGCCGGGACAATGATGCACACCTGGGGGTGTGACGTTGCTGACGTGCAGGTGTGTCCCCTCCTCCCGTACAATGAGGGACCCCCCCCTCCCCCACCGCTGCTGACTCAATGGCAAAGGGCGACCTCCCTCTCAGCCTCGCTCACTCAGCGAAATGAGAATATAATTAACTCTGAGGTATAATGCTGACTGTCCAGTGGGCAGAAATTAATAGGATTTATAAAATTCATGGCTGGAAAGGGATTAGCAAAAAAAAAAAAAATGACTTTTCATATATTACTGATGGGATTATAAATCATTACGGTCATTTCAAAAAGTAATCCATTCTATTAAAATTAAAAATGCATTTGACTTTTGACCCAATAATCCACTTTGGGGACTACATATACGACAGAGATGAAATTACCGGCGTGTCAGGATAAATGTATCCTCTGTGGCAGGGAAAACCTGGAAAAATGCCATTACAGGATACTTTTTATGTATTTATTTTAAATCTTTATAGTTGAACGTATTACATAAGTCCCCCCATTAACCTCTTCCAGCCCACTCCCGTCCCCCGCAAGGCCCCCACCACCCCATTGTCTGTGTCCACCGGTTACGCACGTATGCATACAAGTTCATTGGTTGATCCCTTCCCACCCACGCCCCCTGCCTCCCTCTGAGGTTCAGCAATCTCTTCATGCGTGTATGTCTCTGGGTCTATTTTGATCACCAGTTTATCTGGTTCATTAGATTCCACATGGAGTGAGAGCATGTGGTACTTGTCTTTCTCTGACTGGCTCACTTCGCTCAGCATAATATTCTCCCGGCCCATCCATGCCCTTGCAAAGGGTACGAGTTCTTTCTTTTTTATGGCTGCGTAGCATTCCATGGTGTAAATGCACCAAAGTTGCTGTTTTTTTATCCACTCATCTGCTGATGGTCACTTAGGTGCTTTCCAAATCTGAGCCATTTACAGGATACTTATTACGCTGCGATGTGCCGATTACTCTTGATAGAAAACAAAAATTTGTCAAAGAAAAAAAGGAGCATCACAATTTATTAATCTGAGGTCCCTGCATGAGGAGATGAACGCAGAGCAAAGCCTGGGGGTGCACCTGCACCTGCTGA
>NW_006282874.1:528961-529364 GCF_000327345.1 Myotis davidii
CCCGAGGGCTGCTACGCAGGCTAGACTGTGAGAAAATGCTAAAATACGCCGTTCAAGGATTGTTTCTAGAAATCCCCAGAAATGGTGTGATGAACAAGTCTAGTTCTTGGGAGAAAGACTTGATTTCCACCCTGTCAGTTACTAAGGTCCGCCACCTGCTCTTGGGATGTCCATCACCGGCTGCCCAACTTGGAAATTCCTCTTTGTTCCCGGCCGGTGTGCTTCGTGGTTCAACTGAAGGGCCCAGGGTTTGATTCCGGTCACGGGCATATCTCAGTTGCAGGCTCGATCCCTAGTGCTGGGGTCCAACCCCAGCAGGTCCAGGGGTCCCCAAAGGTGTGGACGGAGTCGGCGAAGACTATCCACCCTCTTCCTACGGTGGAGTCCTATCCGTCCCGAGTGC
>NW_006282874.1:531521-545990 GCF_000327345.1 Myotis davidii
GTTAATCACTTTAACTACAAACAATCATGCTTAAGCTACATAATCTTTACTCCCTGGGATGGAGATAAGAAACGCCCTAACCTTTGTAATAGAAATTGACAGGATTAAAATCAACTGGTATAAATATGGATGTAACAAGACAATAAACGGCAGAACTTCTCTGGAGATCCAGACCAGAACTTGGCTGGAGATCCTGGCTAGGCTGCTGATCAACTGAACGCTGTCTCCGTGTCATTCCTTCTTTGTCGACTCCATCTACACCTTTGGGGACCCCTGGACCTGCTGGGTTTGGACCCCGGCACCCTAGCCCCGGTTGGAGTGCAGCATTCAGGAGGCAACCCATCAATGTGTATCTCTCACATCAATGTTTCTCTCTCCCTCTCTCCCGCCTCCCTTCCACTCTCTCTAAAAATCAATGGGGAAAAAAATATCCTCGTGTGAGGATTAACAAAAAAAGAAAAGAAAATTCCTCGTCCGGCAGGCGTGGCTCAGTGGTTGATCTCGGACCTACGAACCAGGAGGTCACGGTTTGATTCCCGGTCAGGGCACATGCCTGGGTTGTGGGCTCAATCCCCAGTGTGGGGCGTGCAGGAGGCAGCTGATCAATGATTCTCTCTCAACATTGATGTTGCTGTCTCACCCTCAACCTTCCTCTCTGATGTCAATAAAAACATTTTTTTTTTAAAAAATAAAAGATAATTCCTCCTCATCCCTGGGCCCCCTCCCATTGCTCTGAAATGCTCAGCGGAACCTGGGCCCTTGGAGGGCAGGTGTGGCTTCGTCCACCCTCCATCCCCAGGAGCTGCCTCTGCACACCTTCACTTCTGCAATTAGCAATGAAGCAGGGATAGGGGAGGGTTGCCCACAGAGCCCGAGGTGTGAGTGCTTGCGGGCTCCAGGGAGGGTGTGGGAAGGGGTGGACCCCAGAGGCCGGCGCAGCTGTGAGAGCGAGCGCTCGGTGCCTGATCCACAAACAGGGACCTAGCGCCACTTGAGACACAAGCACGTCAGTGCTTCTGGGTTGGCCTGGCGCACAGTAGGTCGGCAGGGAACAGGCCCGAGGGGTGCACCCTGGCGCAAATGGTCTCGGGTGCCTCCAACACCAGGGCCCTGGGTGGCGGAGCAGCCACGCGGCTGGGAGCTAAGGCTCCTGCAGGGTTCGCGCTGGAGGCACATGTTTAACGATGATTCTTCAGGAAAAAATCCTGATCTGTACCATCTGCCATTTTTCATGAAGCAAATGCTCCCCCAGGGCCCAATCCAAGCTCCTAATGGGCCGTTGTCTCCACATGGCGTGGGGAGGAGGCGCTCGCTGGGCTGACGGGAGCCAGCGCTGCAGGCCCAGCTCCTGCTGCTTCCCCACTGCCCATCACTCTTCCTGTGCTAAATGCCTGTCCAGGCCTTTCCCTCTCCTGGCAAAGGTGGGCGCCGGGGGCCAGGCAGGAGCTGGGAGCTCATGCCATTTGTCAAAGTGATGGATGCTGCCAGCAGGGGGCGGGGCAAAGGATGCTTGCCCAGCAGACCTGCAAGGCAGAGCGATGCCTCCAACACAGGAGCAAGTGATCTTGGTGATGGATTTATATTTTTCTTAAACAGGAGGGACGGGCAAGGCCACCCATTGCCACCTGTCAGGGCTCTCTGGGAACCTCCGTCCTTGCTTTCTTAGTTTTTGTGCTAAGACTCGGATCCCAGGAGGGCAGCCCTTGCTCACCTCCCAGCACCGCTCCTCACCTCCTACCCGTCCGCAGGGGGACACGTGGGCCTCTGAGCAGCAGCTCCTGCACCGTCATAGTCTGTAAGTTAGGGAAAGGCAATGACCTCCAAGCTTTAATGAGACCGGCTGTGTGTGTGGCGATTTGGTTGCCTGCTCTGGGGGATGTCTATCCTCTTCTTGAAGGAACTTACAAAGCTACTAGAGGCCCATGAACAAAATTCCTGCACGGGTAGGGTCCCTAGGCCTGGCCGGCGATCAGGGCCGATAGGGGTCTTCTGGCTGCTGTCCGGGGCCTTCCTTCGTTCTGCACCATCCCCTGGTGGTCAGCGCATGTCATAGCAAGCAATCAGTCTCCCAGTCCAACTCCAGTGGGGACAATTTGCATATCAGGCTTTTATATATATAGATCGGCTCTGTCGCTGGGTGAGCGGGTCATTTCAGATGTTAAAGCAGCGAACTCCCCGGATGCGCTTCCACAGCTGGTAACCGAGGCCAGGGACTCCCTTCCGGGGGCATCTCGTGGGTGATTAAGAAGCGACTTGCCTGGAAGAGATTCCGGCTCTCCCCGTAGGCACCATGTTGGCCGCCTCTGGCCTCGGTGATCAGAGCAATGCCTTGTTTCCTGGCCGTGGTGTTCCCTCTGGTAAGTGAAGAGTTTGGGGGAGAGACTTCAGGGCATCCCAGGGGTATGAAGTGGGCGGTGAGGGCACAGGAGAGAACCCCCGGGCTCCCTGGGCAGGGCCGGCAGGTGGAGGCTGTGTTCTCTGTGCCTGTCGCAGGCAGGCTTCCTGAAGCTGAGTCCGGGAGGGGACCTGAGTGAAAGGGACTGGTCCGTGGAGAGCTCAGAGGAGAGAGCTGTGGGCAGTGAGGTTACAGCACAGCCCAGGAATGAAGCTAAGACATTCCAGCCCACATCGTCCTCAGTTGATCCCGTGGGGCCGCAGCCCCACACCCGACTGTGCGGGGGCAGCGCCCACCACGAAGACTGGTCTGGCCCCAGGTGCCAGCAGTGCGGAAGCGGAAAACCCTGGATTAGTGAGCGTTTGTCTAAAGGGTATATAGTGTTGTCTTTCAGTCAATCGTATCAGAAAAGAGTTAATGATCTCAAAAAAAATATTTTTATTGATTTCAGAGAGGAAGGGAGAGGGAGAGAGATGAAAACACCAATGATGAGAATCACTGATCAGCTGCCTCCTTCATGCCCCCTACTGGGGCATGTGCCCTGACTGGGATTCAAACCGTGACCTCCCGGTTCATAGGTCGCATAGTAGGAGATAAAATAAGGGCTTTGGAGTCAGATGGCCTTGGGTTCAAATGACCTGGCAACCGTGTGATGACTATGTGGCCTTGAAGAAGGCATCTTGCTTCTCTAGTCTCATTCCCCCACAGATGGAACTCTGAAAACACCCATCTCTGGTGTTCTAGCAGCCGCGGGGTTCTAGCCGACTCCCTACTAAGTGCACCGTGCACATAGTAGGTGCTCACATATTATTGGCCAGTCCTGGCCACAGGCATCCGTGGCTTTAATAGAACTGTCTGCACAACATAGATGCGATTTTTCAATGCCGCTCTGTTACTTAGCAATACTCATTACGCTCTCAGGGGCGAGTAAACTCCATTGGCAGCTGTTCTGTAATATCCCAACAGCTGGACAATCATTGTTTACTTAACGAACCCCCTCTTTCTATTGTAATGAGCACCCTCATGCAGACGGCTTTCCCCACGTTGGGGTTCCCTGCCTGGGGTAAGGCCTGTATGAGGGGTGGGGGTTGCTGGGCTAAAGGGCATAGACATTGCAATGGCCTTGGGACTTTTAGGACATGGCATTGATAAGGAGCCAGAAGCCAGGTTCAGGAGCGCCTGGCCGGAGAAGGGCCGGCGGTTACCTGGGACCTTGCGGAAGAGGAGCCCGCCTCCACAGGTCCGGGAAGGCACGCGTCAGGCACAATCAAGGTACCGTGGATACGACATTTAATCTATTGTGCCGCCTGCCTTCCAGTTCTCTGAGCTGACCCGATAATGTCATTGAGAGCCATTTTCCTCTCCAGATCGAGTCCGGGGTCAGGCCCGGCACTGGCTGTCAGTCCTTGAAACCTCCTGATTGAATAGATGGAGCGCTAACCTCGTTGGCCGGCCATTGGCCCTGCCCACGTTCTCATAACCGTCTCCGTGGCCCCGTGTGGGTCGGAGACCCGCTGCCCTCTGGCCGTTTGCTGTGATAACTGCCCACCTCACTCCGGACAAGCCCGCCCCACCCCGGCCTCTGTCACCGGGACCCCAGGGTTTTTCCTCATTAATTCACCATTCATTCATTACACATTTGTTATTTTTTAAATGTATTTTTATTATTGACCAAACACAGAACACAGGGTGTTTCTCCCACCAGCATGCGCCTCCCTGTTGGGTGGACTGGCTTCCGCCCAGCCCACCTGGCAGAGGTGGGGACACTGATGGTGGCCTCTTGCACGCACCCTGACCGGGGCCGGGGATCGAGCCTGCAACCGAGGTACCTGCCCTGGACCGGAATCGAACCCTGACCCTTCAGTCCGCGGGCGACGCTCTATCCTTTGAGCCACACCAGCCAGGGAGGGAGCGAGGTTCTCAGCATCTCCTTCTTGGGGGACAAAACCCCATCACACCGGATGTCCGACCCCGTGGCTATGCTCCCCGAGGCACACAATGGGACAGGCTCCAGGGGGTGAGGTCTAGGAAGGAGGAAGGGATGGGGTCGGGGAGCCCGAGTGAAGGGGGCGATGTGAGGGGCGCAGGGACCCCGCCGAGACTGTGTGGGGGGTGTCTCTGCTCGTCCCCTCCAGCTCCCGGCCTTCCCGGCCTCTGGAGCCCACGTGGATCTGAAGCTCACGGCTCCCTGACGGTGCCCACCCGACGGGCACCTCTGAAAGAGGCCGATGGGCCTTCGGGACAAGGTCACTGGTCACACTCAACCCCGAAGCCGAATCATTCTTCCGTGAAATGAAACGGAAAATCTTTGTGACCACGCGCCTTCCGTCTGAAGGTTCCCATGCAAATTCATTTCCACGCTCCTTAGAGCGACTGAGGGGCTGCTGGGCTGTGTCTATTTCTGGGTGAGACAGAGATGGACGGGGGGAGGGGGGGGGCACCCGGAACCCAGACGGCGTGGCGTCTTCCCCTCGCTCCGGCATTGCTCATGGTGCGCACGGTGAGCGCTGGCCGGGCCGGAGAGACGCCGGGGCCGGCCCGGTGCCCGTGGGTGATGTGCTTGTTCCTCAGGGTGGTGGCAGGTTCCAGGGCGCAGCAATGCCGCCTTCCTGTGGAGGCTGTTCACTGAAGCCTCATTCCTCTGCGCAGCGCGGCTGTGGCAGTGTGAGTGGGGCGGGGGGTGCACCGTGGGCGCCAGGTGAGCGTGGGCTTGGCCCCAGGGGTCTCGGCCAGTGGTCTTTCCTGAGGGAGCATGTGGGAGCGCCTGGCTCACGATGGGTCTCCCCTCCCAGGTCCTGCCCCGCCCTGTTGCTGGGTGGCTCTGTGACCTTGAAGGATGACCTGCCCTCTCTGCCTGTTGGCTGTGGAGAAGGGAGTGATGCCGGCTGCCCTGCAGATGCCTCCCACGGCTACTAACCGATGTCACCGACGTCACCATGTCACCCCCCCGGGGGTGGCGAGGGCCGGGACCAAGAATGACGGGATGAGTCTTCGCCTGCACACGCCCCTCCTCTCGGTATCGCCCGGCCGGAGCGCGCTCCCCGCCAGGAGAGGAATGAGTGACGGAGATCGAGCTTGGCCCGCCTTTGGCTGCAAGTGTAGAGGTTCCTGGGCGGCTTCTGTTCACCCGCGTCCTCCTGCCCACTGGCTCCCGGGCGCCCAAACCTGTCCCCGAAGACTGTGTCCCCTGAGCACCACCGTGTGTGTGTCCTGTCCTGGGACACCTGGAGCCAAGGTGCTCGCACCTGAACTCGTTCCAGCCCCGCCCTCACCGTGCTCCCCACCCCCTGACCCGCACGCGTGTGCCGGGCACCTAGTTCGTGCCAAGACGTCTCTGCACACTTCACAGCCGTTGTTTCAGTGGCCACCGAGCCACCCCTGAGGTGGCGGGGACGACTTGTCCGATCTTTCCAGATAAAGAGATCGAGGCTCTGAAACGCATACCACGTTGCTAAGTGGCAGACCTGTGATCAACTCCAGGCTTTTCTGACTCGTCGGAGCTGAGATGACGACTGATTCTGGAATGTCAACCTTTTGCACAGAACAAATAACTTACCTCGTGTTCTCTGAAACTCCCTACCCACTGAGCAGCCACTGCCGCCCCCTCCCCTCCCCCAGGGGCGTTTGCTGCTGTTTTCCCGCTGCTGGGGGTTCCTCCGAGAGGAATCACATGGTCTTTGTCCTGCTGTGCCTGGCTCTCTCCCTCGGCACCACGTCCCCAACGGGCATCCGGGTGCCACAAAGGGCAGGCTTCCTTCTGTGAGGCTGAATGCTCTTCCACGGCGCAGCTAGACCACGGTTGTACTCCCCCCTCTGTCCGTGGCACACGGGCTGCTTCCTCCCGTGGTCACTGTGAATAGCGCTGCCACGAGCAGAGGGTGCAGGCAGCCCTGCGAGTCCTGATGTTAATTCTTCTGGGCTCCCTTCGTCCCCTCCCCAGGCTCAGGCCTCTCCCTCTTCATGTCGCCAAGTCCTAAACGCTGCTGTGTGTGTGAGGCAGTTACAGAGGGACATGCACTCAACTAAGACACAGGCTCACCCTCCTAGTTGTTCGAGGTGGGTAGTCACAGTGCTCCTTCCTCTCCCGTCGCAGGGGGACGCCCCTGCATCTCTCCATCCCTGTGAGACCTGCGTTGCGTGCCGCGGCGGAGCTGGTCCCAACCGCGTGAACGCTCAGGGCGCGTCCCCGGCTGTTAGACAGGGATCGCTCTGGGAGCTTTTCTTCTTGACACAAAAGCTTGTTATGGTCCCCAAGGCAAGAGGACACGGCCAGTGCTTTCAGGGTCATTGTGGCCGAAGGCCAGGCCGGCTCCATCCTGGGGGCTTCAACCCACAGAAAATTGGTTTTAAGGCTGCAAAGGGTTCGTGAGTTCAGAAAGCTTCGTCAAAGAGCCCTTCGAGCAGCAGTTCTCAACCTGTGGGTCGCGACCCCTTTGGGGGTCGAATGACCCTTTCACAGGGGTCGCCTAAGACCATCGGGAAACACATATATAATTACATTATTGTTTTTGTGTTTATGGTTGGGGGTCACCACAACATGAGGAACTGTATGAAAGGGTCGCGGCATTAGGAAGGTTGAGAACCACTGACTTAGAGCTTTTAAACATCGCCTCCTGGAGGCACAGGGACGGACCAGATTGTGAGTGGGAATAAAGTGGGAGGTGGCAGAGTCACTGAGAAGGAGCCCCCGGGGCCCTGGCTCCTGGCCCTGGGGCCGAGTTTAAGGAACGCATCCCTCCCTGGGACGCCATGTTTCCTGTTTGTGGATAAGATCTGGAGAGGACGGTCTCCACAGTTCTTAAGACGGTGCTTTAACGTGAGCAGTCTAGGTGCTGGCCAGGCGGCTAGAGCCAGGGTGTGAGTCCGGGGCCCCCGATAGAGAAGCCGACGTTGTGGGTCTGGTCCCCGGTCAGGACCCAGATGAGAATCCACCAAGGAACACATAAAATCAGCGGGACAAGTCGATGCTTCTCTCTCTCCCTTCCTCTCTCTCTCAAAATCAGTCAATCAATAACAATTTAAAAATGGGCACTCTGAGATCTGAAATCATGTTCATGTCTCTGTGACCAATAGCTCCAGCCTCCCTCTGCCTGGACCCTGGGCCACCACCCTGGGTCCCCACCCCGGACTGGTTCCCGAGAGGGTCAGGCCCAGCCCAGGGACATCGCCTGGCCCTCCTCCCTCATTAACCTCAAACCCTCCCCCCAGGGAGAGGCGGGCCGTGTGTGTGCTACCTGCTTGTTTCTGGTCCCTCCGCCCCCGGTATAAAGCCCCACACCTTGTCTTGCTGCCACTTTTCCTCCACGGCAGGCACGCGGGAGAGTCTGGTGAATGAGAACCTGAGAGAATGATGTCTCGGGCGGGGTTTAGTATCAGAAAATAGTTGCTTAAGTGACAATAACACTGATACTGATGTGAACAAAATAATCCTTAAACAATGGATTGATGGACTCTGAGAGAAGTCTTGGGCGTTAGGTAAAGGGACCTTCATGTGTCCACTGACTTAAGTTTCATAATGACCCTCTGAGCTTCATGTCACTGCTATTCCCATTTCACAGACGAGCAAGTGGAGGCTCAGGAAAGCCCGGGACGCACCGAGTTAGCAGATAGGACCTGGTGCGTACGGCCAGGACCCACGCCTCACCCCCCTGCACCAACCCGCACCCCGACGCTGAGCCGAGGACCCCGGCTCTGTGCCCTGGGGCAGCCCCAGGTCCAACACGCAAACGCACACGTGACACCACCTCCCAAACCCTCTGCCCATGAGCCCTCCTGTGCCTCAGGTCCCGGGAGGCAGGCGCCCCTGGCTTCTGGCGCAGCCCCACGCACCCGCAGCTGGGCGCCCGTTTCTTTAAGCAGCAGCTACAGCCCCGCCCGGCCTGGCTCAGCCCTGTGCCTCCGGTGAGTCACTTCCTGTCACGCCGGCCAACTCTGCGGCCTCCACACCTGGAAAACCTCTGTGCATCATCTCCTGCAAAGTCCTCCTCTCAGCAGAGAACAGTCATTCCGCCTCCAGCCTCCAGCCATCACTCGGGGGCCCATTGATCAGCCCCGCCCCCTCCCAGCCCACGGGAGGGGGGAGGGAGGGCTGAGGCATCAGGGGCCTGAGAGGGCCGGTGACTCATGTGCACAAGGGGCCGCCTTTGCACCACCCTCCTAGTCTCTGTGCTGACCGGGGGCTCGATGTCAGGCTCCGGCGTCTGTGAGCCACTTTCCCATTGTCCGTCTCGGGGATGCCGCTCAGGTTTCGGTTCCCCTGCTCTGTGCTAAGGGCCAGGCATGCCAATACTCCACAGCTAATTCTTCAAAATATATATGTTTGTATTGATTTTAGAGAGTGAGGAAGAGAGAAACATCGATGAGAGAGAAATATCAACATCTGTGGGCTGCCTCCTGCACGCCCCCTACTGGGGATGGAGCCTGCAACCCAGGCGTGTGCTCCTGGTCCATAGGTCGACGCTCAACCACTGAACAACACCGGCCGGGCTTGCTGTCTAACTCTCCTTTGGTGCCTCGAGAACATGACTGTTCCCCTCATTTCAGGACGAGGACAGCAGAGATCGGATTTAGACGTTTGGAGGTGACCAGCCAGCCAGCTGTGAAGGGCGACGGGAGATTGTTGAAATAAGAAGCTGGAAAGCTGCGCGTTTTTTTCCTTTTAGAAACGAGGAAACGAGGGTGAGAGATGGTAACAAGTGCAAGGGACACCGGCTGAGGAGTAGTGTCCGGACTCAGATCTCCCGTCTCTCAGGCCCCGGACGCTGCCTCCCCTGCTCCCAGGCGACTGCTCGAGGCTGGGTTCGGTGGGAAGACCTCAGACCCGGGCCCCAAACAGCCTTGACCTCCAGCGCTGGCATGGACGCGTTCATGGCTGAGCCTTTCGAGCCGGCTTCCTCTTCTCTGGAATAGTTCCTGCCTGTCGGGCTGCTGGAGGTTAAGTGTTAGCTGTGGATTAGACTGTTCTTCTGTTTCCACAATTTCCCATCTTATGAAGATGACGGCGGGGATAAAATCCGGTCGGTGGTCCTGACCTGAGGTGGCCAGGCCATCGGAGGGGCGTGACGGCCTCCGTAGGCCCTTTACGGATGTTTAGTCTCTGATATTCAGAATTACAGGCGTCCCCCGGTGGTGGTTGGTGGCAGGCTGCCTTCTGGGGACAGCTCGCTGAGTCACTCTGGTTGGGAATGATGTGGGGGGTGGAGTCCACAGGGATGTTCCATCTATGGGCACAGAGAGGTGTGGGCGTGTTTTGTTGCCTTTTCTAAACGCTGCTGTTTCCACTGAGTTCTATTTCCACGGATCCTGAGAAGCCCTCTGCCGGGGGAGGGGAGCCAGACTGGGGGAGGAAACCGGGCCGGCTCCTCTCCCTGTGCCCACAGCGCCCTCTGGTGGCGTGGAGCCCGGGTTCCTCTGCTGAGGGTCCTCTTGAGAGTCAATGCCACCCCCCACCTACTGTCCTGCCTCCCCACCCTTAGTGTCTTCCTAATTCTAATGGCCTATGGCTGCATAATAGCCCATCCCCCTCTATTAGGTGGTGATAGAACAAGGATACATTGTATCCATTAGCTGGTATGAGAAGATCCTACTTCTTTCCAGGAAGGAACAAGGAGGATGCATTGTATCCATTAGTTGGTCTGAGGAAGAGCCTACTTCTTTCCAGGAAGAACCTCCCTCTAGCAGAGGAAAGTGTCCAGGGAATTGGATTGAATGCACCGAGAGGGGCGAGTGCTCTGGTAGCCCCCTGGGTTACCTCTGTGGGAGCCCAGGGCAGGGCACCTCCATCCCCTCCGGCAGGAAGAGGCAGACCCAGACAGCTGCCTGGGAGAGACCCTGAGTGCAGGAGCAGTGAGCTCAGTGCCTCAGCGTCAGCGCTGCGGACATTTCCTGGTGGTACATCCCCGCGGTGCAGGGCTGTCCCGTGCACGGGACAGAGAAGCAGGGGCTGTCTTCAGGCGCTGCCCGCTGTCCCCCGGAGGAGGGGCAAGCCACCCTCACGCTGAGAGCCACCCACCGAGCGCAGGAGACAGCGGGGAAGTGTCCGAGGGCGACGAACTCCAGCCCCCCGGAAGGGACAGGCTGTGCTTCACGGAGGCCGCCTTCGCTGCGTGGCCCAGAGCGGAGGCAGCTGCGAGTGCGGATGTGCCCCCGAACTCAGCCTCTAATGAGCGAGGAGACTCGGGCGCCCCCCCACAGAGCAGACACAGCGAGGCCTCTGCCTCCTGCAGGTCCCCCTCTGCCAGGTGCTCTCGGGGTGTCAGGGTCGCCGATTTCAAAGCGACACAGGCTTCCTCCCGGTGGGAGCTGCACGTGCACCAAGCGGCTTTGAACCGGATCCTGGTCTTCCTCTGATGCCGGTGACAGCGCGGCTCCGTGTGAGCCTGAGGCTCAAAGGCATTTGGAGCCAGAAGCAGACAGAGGTCACCCAGGTCCTTTCCTACGTGGGGGCTGTGAGGAGGAGGGCGGGCTCGGGTAGTGAGGGTTTCCTCAAAGTCCCGAGTCGCTCAGCAGTGACTGGGCACGGGCTCCATGCACTGAAGGCCCTGCTCTCCCCTGGGGCGGGGGGTGGGGAGAGTAAGGGGGGATGGAACCGGCACCTTCCCTCTGCATGAACGAGGGGGGCCCTGTGGGCTGAGAGACTGGCGGCCACCGCTTCCGCCTTACAGGGTGTGGACAGGCATTTCTTACTTAAAAGAAGCATCGCTGTCTCCCCCTGAGCAGCCACTGCGTGTTGTTCTGGTCTCTGTGAGCTCAGTGCCCCTTCCCGAGCTCCCAACAACCCTCCTGAGAAGACACCACCTGCCCGAGGCCACACAACCAGCGGTGACACAGGCCGTACAGTCTGTCTGACTCTCCATGCCCTATTATTTTTTAAGTTTTATTTTTATTGATTTCAAAGAGGAAGGGAGAGGGAGTAAGAGATAGAAACATCAGTGATGAGAGAATCATCGATCGGCTGCCTCCTGCACGCCCTACACAGGGCATCGAGCCCACAACCCGGGCATGTGCCCTGACTGGGAATTTGACCTGTGACCTCCTGGTTCCTAGGTTGATGCTTAACCACTGAGCCACACCAGCCGGGCACGATTCCCCACTCTTAACCCCTGTGCTGGCCCGGGCTGGTTCCTCCCCCACCCCGAGGCACCTTTTAAGGGCTGGAGGAAATACCGACACTGGAGATCATTTTGAAATGAAACCGTGGTTCTCAGGTAGGACATCGGATCCCCCGGAGAACTTGCTAAAGCAGAGTGCTGGGCTCCGCCCCCCGGATTTCAATCGAGGGGACGCTGAGCTGCTGGGCCAGGGATGCTAAGCAGCCCCTCTGATGGGTGATTTGGAAGCTGCAGCTGGAGGTCTGGGTGATGAGGGTGTTTGGGTAAACGTGTGAGAAGTCCCGCTTCCCCCGCGCCCGGTCTCTGTCCGAAGCCTGTGCGCTAACGTGCGTTATTCATGCTCACCGAGGTGAGCACTGGTGGAGGGCCTTCTATTCTTACCTTAATTAAAGGGTTCAGGGGGAGTAAATTAAGCTGCCCATGCGCCCTCAAATAGCCTTGTAGGCTGTGGCCAAAATGCTGAGCTTGGAGCTAACTAATAAAGGTGCCGCAGACCCTGTCCATGGTGCTGAAGGACGCATAGGGGACATGCAGACACAACACAGAGCTCAGCACGCGGCCTACTTATGGAATGACGGAGAATGGATGGATGGATGGACGGATGGATGGATGAGTGAATTGTTTTGTACTTGGGTAGCTGGTTTATTCCGAGCTCCCTTAACTCACCTTAATTGAGGGGGTAGTGCCCCTTGGGTGGGCCATGAGCAGGGAGCGCAGTGAGGGGTGGAGTGGCGAGTACAGGGTGGCTGCCCCAGCATGTCCCTTCCTCTCATCTCCTGCCTACGCTCCCCTGGCTGCTTAAGCAGGCGTTTCAGCGGCAGCAGAGAGACAGGAGAACTTGAAACCTTGAGATACAGACATCGCCTCCCGGAGCCGGAGCTGACCGGCAGGCCCTGCCTCCTCTACCTCCTCCCCCTCCCCCCTCCCCCCCGCGAGGGAAAGCACGTGGGCGAGGACCAGGGTGCTCCCTGCAGGTGTTCGTGGCTCCCTGCAGGGTGGGCATGCGCTGGCAGCCTGGCCTGCGGGCACCTGCCTGGGGTGAGCTGTGACTCCGAGAGCTGAGGCTGCGCTGACGGCTCCTCACGGCCCTCCTGACGCCTTGGGCACCACGGGCAGGCGAGGGGGGACAGACACCTGAGCTGCTCAAGGCTGTGTTCTGGAGAGAAGGTCAGGGAACACCTGAGCAGGGCCTGGCATGAAGGAGCATGGGGAGGGTCCTGGGGTTGAGGGTCTGCACGGACTTCTGGAACCTTCTCTGAGGTGTGGAGGACACTGCTCCCCGACACCCAGCTTGGGCCCCAAGGAGGATCCTGCCCTGGGTGTCTCTCTGGGCGAGGACAGAGCTCTGCACTTGGCCGAGCTGGGCCTGGCCGTCTCCCGCCCACCCTGCGGTCTAGGGCTTTCCCAAGTGGTTTAGAGTTTTCTCCGCTCCTTTCATAATGAGGTGCCAGTCCTGGAGTGTATATGCTGTAATTTATAGGCCCACTTCCCTGTTATTGATTGCTTACGGCTCTTTCTAGTTTCCCCCACTAAGAATAGTGCTTCAGGGAATATATTTAAACATAGATGTTGCTTTTCTTTCTCAGACGTAAACGTATATCCTTAGGCTCCGTTCCCAGAAGTGAATTATTGGGTCAAAGGACATAAATATTTCGGTGGCTCTGGATGTTATGCTGCCAAATCGCTTTCCAAAATAGCCATTACCATTGGGAGGCAGGGAGAGTCCCCTCAATGCTGCTGGCCTCCCTCGGGCTCTCTGGGGGCTCCTCCCAAGAGGGAGCGAGAAGCAGCCACACCCCTTCCACCCACCGAGACCACAGCCCTCAGCCATGTGGAGCTGCCCGCACCGCGGTTCGCCCACAGCCACGTCCCAGGGCCGGGGAGGGAGCTGAGGGCGCGGCGCGCGAGGCCGTGCTGGCCCAGCCTGACGTCCAAGCAGTTAGGGAGCGGACGGCCGCACGGGTCCCAGCTGACCTGAAGTGACAGCGCCTTAAGAGAGACTCGAATTCTTCACAAATACGAACAAAGTCCAACGCCTTTCCATGCTCGTCAGGTTTACAAGAAGCCATTAGCCAGGGGCTAGTTCTGGCCATTTCCCCCGAGGACCGAGCTTGATGCTATTTCGTGTACACGTGGAACGGACATTTTACTGTCCCATTAGCTGCTGCTCAGATGTTGGGGTTCCTCTTGTTTGGAAAGGAGGCATCGGGGCAGAGGGGCCGCCCAGATGCACCGTCACCTGGGGGGCTGGTGGGACGCCACGTGCTCTATATACGTGCACACTGGTTTTTAAAGGACCAGGGCAAAAGCCCGGATGGGTGGGCGATCGCTGGAGGCCTGGACATTATTTATAGCCACGCAGACTCGAGAGTCCCCAGTGTGACCGCGTGCCATGCAGCCTTGGACGTGGCCTCCTCTAGCCTCACGCCTGCCCCAACCCTTTTTATTTTTATTTATTTTTTTGTTAATTCTCACCCGAGGATATTTTCTCATTGATTTTAGCGAGAGTGGAAGGGAGGGGGAGAGACAGAGAGAGGCATCGACGTGAGAAAGACCCATCGATTGGTTGCCTCCTGCACCCACCAGACCAGGACTGGGGTTTGAGCTTGCAGTTGAGGTCGTGCCCTTGACGGAATTGAACCTGGGACCCTTCAGTCCGTGGGCTGACACTCTATCCACTGAGCAAAACCGGTGAGGGCACTGCCCCAACTCTTGCTGGGAGGGCCACCTTGCCTTCCTGTTGCCACCTGGGCCAACCGGCCCTCTGAGGGAGAAACGGGGACCTGGACTCCCGGTCTGAGGGTTCAGGGGGCTGGGACTCCTGGAACGCGGCACGGGGAAGTGCTCAGGAGGGGAGGAGCTCCGAGCAGGAGTCCTGCGTTTGGGAAAGCCTGTGTCTGGGGTGAGGATGTTTGACCTCCCCGTCCTGGGCACAGAATCGGAAATTGGGGACTGGAGAGGCCG
>NW_006282874.1:546004-569028 GCF_000327345.1 Myotis davidii
GACTGGAGGGGCCGGGCCTTCCTCCTCTGTCCCAGCACTGGGACCCGGGGTGACATTCTCACTTCCGGGGCAGGGCTCAGGCTCCTCCCACTGACCCCAGCCGGCCGTGGAAGCAGGGCTGTCTGTGGACCGGTGATGCCCTCGAGGTTTCCGAGTAAGAACAGAACAGGGGTTTCCTGGGATCTGGATACGCACAGGATGGAAGAGGAGTGACTGTTCACACCTCATGCTGTTGGAAGGGGTCCCATGGTTAACACCGTTTACTTCATCTCATAGCAACCATAGAAGCTGCTATTTTTTTAAAAAAACTTTTCTTAATCCCGGACATTTCCCGGGGCCCACACACGTGCGTATCTTGTCCAGACACGTGAGGTTGAACACTGGCTCCCGAAGCTCACGGCGGGAGGGATGAGCATCCGTTAAATGACAGGCGTGCTGTCTTGTCAGCCCAACCATCCCTGGAACGCACATGAGGAGACGGACACCCCAAAACGCAGTCACTCGGTCAGGTCTGCAAGACACTGCCCAGGTCTGCGAGCGCCTTCTGCAGAGGATGGCCTGAGGCTCAGGCAGAAGTGATGCGGCCAGTGAGCCAAAGGCAGACGCACCCCAGGGCTGCAATTGGCCAAGGTCCCGCCAACGGGGTTTGGCGCCCGCACCAGACTCCTGTCCCTGGCAGCGAGCGCTGGCCTTGCAAGCGAATGATCCTTTTGCCAAACTCCTAGTGCTTTTCAAATAATTTATCCACCCATAACCCACCTGTTATAGGCTTTTTGTGTAATTTTTAAATGTTTTCCTTCTGCCTTGACTGGACAAATGAGCCATTTCGATCCTGGCGTCTGAGTGAGAATTCCCGGGGTAAACTCCTATCTCTAGTCACAAGCCACATGACCTGGGGCGTGTTAACGAACCTTTCCTTGACTCAGGTTCAAATTCACGAAAAGTGCTGACACAGGGTCTGCCCCATACAAGTGCTGAGTAAGCGAGAGCTTCCGTTGGCCAGTGGAACCCACGATCGCGCACACTGGGACACGATGAGATGAGAGGCCTGCACCTCCCAGGGCAGGCTGACTCTTGCCTCTCACTAACCTTCAGGGAGGGGTCCCTCCCCTTTATGCAATCGCATTGCTCTATCCCACCTCAAGGGTCTACCTATAACATAGTACAGGCGCAGCGTTTGAACAGGGCCGTATGACGGAGGTGGATGTGCTGTAGACATGAGGGCTAACGTCTTGGATTTTCACTTTTCTTCACTGGGTCTCAGCCTCGTTGTGGGGAAAATGAAGAACTTGAGCCCTGACCGGTTTGGCTCAGTGGATAGAGCGTCAGCCTGCGGACTCAGGGTCCCAGGTTCGATTCCGGTCAAGGGCATGTACCTTGGTTGCGGGCACATTCCCAGTGGGGAGCATGCAGGAGGCAGCTGATTGATGTTTCTCTTTCATTGATGTTTCTAACTCTCTATCCCTCTCCCTTCCTCTCTGTAAAAAAAATCAATAAAATATATTTTTAAAAAAAGGAAATGAAGAACTTGAATTAGATCAGCAGTTTTCAACCTTGACCCCACCCTACCTTAGCCAGCAGTTACTTTGGTGAGTCACCTCATCTTGGTAAGCTGCATGTTCTCCTGTTTGAAAATGATTGGGGGGGCGCGTGATTTCTCTGCAGGAATGTTGGATAAGTAACATTTATGAAAATAACTTTCAGCCGACTGGCGTGGCTCAGTGGTTGCGCCTTGACCTATGAACCAGGAGGTCATGGTTCAATTCCCAGTCAGGACACATGCCCGGGTTGTGGGCTTGATCCCCAGTGTGGGGCATGCAGGAGGCAGCCCATCCATGATTCTCACTCATCATCAACATCATTGATGTTTCTATCTCTCTCTCCCTCTCCCTTCCTCTCTGAAATCAATAAAAATCTTTTTTAAAAATTAAAAAAAAACCGAAATAACATTTCACACATGAAATAAGAGAAATGTAACTTACAGCAGAGCAGTAACGCCCAGGAGTGAATCCTGGCCTGCAGAGTTCCGGGCTGCAGGAGTGTTGGCCTAATAAATGCTTTTGTTTCTTCTACACTCCCCCGCCCCCCCCCCACCTCTCCTCTGAGCATGTGACACTCTGTCCGGGCCTCCTTGGAGGAGAATTTATTACAGCAGAAGCAAGATATGCAGGAATTTCAGAGGAAGAAAATGCATGAACTGTTAAGCAAGACTAACCTCAAATTTCCGTGGATTTCAATGCCATTCTTCCTTGTTCATGGGTGCAAACCCTAATTCGAACCCACACACGAGGGGTTTAAAGGTCAAAGCTGTCTCATCATTTATGGTGTTAATAAGAACAATCTGATTAAACAAGCCCTTGAATAATGCAAAGCC
This sequence comes from Myotis davidii, assembly GCF_000327345.1. Classification (NCBI taxonomy): domain Eukaryota; kingdom Metazoa; phylum Chordata; class Mammalia; order Chiroptera; family Vespertilionidae; genus Myotis; species Myotis davidii. The sequence goes on from NW_006282874.1 coordinate 548,379, forward strand.
ATAACTCATCGATGGTCTTCGGTGTCACAAAAAATGCTGACTTGAAGATTATTGAGTTTATGATTTCATATGAGGAGGAGAAAAGCAGAAATGAAAAATGCGTCCCTCTTTACCCTAAATGGGTGCAGGCGTTTTCCCTAATTCAGATGCACCGGCGTTTTGTGCTTCTATTACAATTTTTACCACCCGCTTGGGGGACAGCCATTCGAGACAGGACAGCTGAGTGGCTCCACTGGAAGCTCTGCAGGGGCACCCGTCTCTCGCATCCCCGGCGTCTTCGATGAGCTCACTCCCTGAAGTCACCAATAAGTGCTTTACGCGTAACCTTGACTATAACCTTGTAGGTTCCTGGAAATGTTCTCTGATGAGCTCGGAAGCACCAGGCGGGTGAGTCACACTCTCTGGGTCTTTGTTCTGGTGGCCGCGGCAGAAGTGGAAGGGGAAGGGTGACAGGCCTTCTAGGCAGAGGAGCCGGCACAGGGGAGCGTGTTCGGATGAAAATGTCCAAGTTCCCTTTTCATCGGTGCATTGATGTTTGTCATCGATGAGCTCCAAATGAAGCAGAGCTCAGGGAATCTGCTGGGGTCCTTCTCTCTCTCTCTCTCTCTCTCTCTCGCTCATATTTATATTGATTTCAGAGAGAGGAAGGGAGAAGGAGAGAGAGATAGAAACATCAATGATGGGAGAGAATCATTGATCGGCTGCCTCCTGCACGCCCCACACTGGGGATCGAGCCCACAACCCGGGCATGTGCCCTGACCGGGAATCGAACCGTGATCTCCTGGTTCATAGATTGAGGCTCAGTCACTGAGCCACTGCGGCTGAACGAGGTCTCTTCTCTTTACCGACAACTCACGCAAAGGCCCCAATGTCTCCACTAGAATAAATAAGAGGAACCTCCAAAGTTAACCCTGGGAGAGATGTTTTGCTGGGCACACCACGTGCTGGCTGGAAAGATGGGGACCCAAGGGGTGACCCTGTGGTTGTGGAATCTGAACCTCATGAGGATTGTAAGAAAGCCCTTGAGTACATCTCACCCGAGAGAGATGTGTTGATTTGCCAAGGTCAGAAGTCAAAAGGGGGTTTCTACATACAATGGAGACAGAGTGCTTTATTCAAGGAGCCGAGAGATTGTCTAAGAGCAAGCATTTCAGCACCCGGACAGCTCCCACGGGCAGCTGGACTGGAATCCCCATTTACCATCTGAGAGGGGTTTCTGACCATCCTGTACGGACGCCAAGAGAAGCGCTGGGCACCCACACTGCCGACTGGTCCCAGTGCAGACAAGAACCGCATCCTCCAGGGATGGCCACGGAGAACACCGCTCACCTATGAAATATCGTCGCGTTTCTACAGGAATTCAGCTGTGTGGCTTTTCCAAAGACCCAGGAAGACAGAGTCGCTACAAAGTGGAGCCAGAAACCACTCAGTAAGCGAAATCTAAGACAAAAAGCCGAGAGAGTGAGAGGGGGAAAGGAGTCCAGATGAAAAGAGAAACTCCACGTGGCCGGGGGCTAAAACAGTGGAGGTGTAAAATTGCATAAATAAATAATTTAGGTAAGAAATGTGCAGAAATCCCTCCGGGTCGCAGAGGAAAACAACTGAGATGAAAAGCAGCAAGCCTAGTTAGTCGTGCAAAGGGAGGATGTAATGATGATTCAGAGATGAACATGGAGAAATGTGTTGTCAAACTTTTAATTGAAATTACAAATTGCTGAGAACAAGGATTATATGTTATGGAAACATGGAATGGCCAGCGAAACACCTTGGCGATTGACAGAACTGTGCACTGGACAAGGGGAGCTCCGAGAGGCTCCGGGAGACACAGGCTCTGGACTGTCCCTCCTCCCAGACCCAAGACACAGCTGAGCACCATCCGCTGGGGATTGGGACCGTTGGTGACAAGCGGATTTTGACTCACGTCTGTCTCCCGGTAGGATGAGCACTCGGTGACATGTGCACGCTCTGGCTCCCCCGGGAGACACATGCTCTATCATATCTGAGAACCACGGTTCATGTTCAAACCTCCCGTGTTCTATGTGTGTGAAGACGGAGGCCTCCAACATGGAAGGAATGGACCTGCGATGCCAGCCAGGACCCGGATCTCAGTCACCCTGAGACACAGCCCCACCTCCCTCCCCTGGGCTCGGGCTCAAGGGGGAAGGCAATGTGACGGCCCTGCTTCCCTTTGTGCAGAAAAGCTCGAGTCAACGATGAAAACAGATAAAAATGGCAGGAGACGTATAAACAAAACCATAAAGCAAATACAATGTAGATCAACACCATCAATGAGACCCACACACATGGTTTTGCTAGAATAAAAGAGAAGCCGGGGGGAAACACAGCGTGAGCTCATCCCCACCTCTCCCCGGGAGCGTGGCCGAGAGCTGGACAAGTTTACTTCTTCGTGTCACGTGACTCCATCTCTTCACCGCCTCTCTCGTTCCTCACGGAGAAAAAATGAACACGTGTGGGCGGGACTCCCCGTGATATCAGCTTTGCTTCCCTGACCAGACGCAAACATGCCATATATCAAGCCTTCCTTTTTAGTTTTCTCATTAACATGGAAGGATTCAGTCATTTCGTGCCAGCAGGCCGATAGTCGGGGCTAATAACGCAAGTTTATGAACATAAAACGCGCCAGGATGCTTCTGTGCTGTTTTCAAAATTATTGCAGTAACCTTACACTCACACACACACACACACACACACACACACACACACACTCTCATGTGGAACGTCGAGATCATGAACACGCTGGTCGAGCCACGGCTGCAGAACTGCCGATTCTGACTATAAAACAAACACACGTTCTGACTCGGCTTGCCCAGGACATAAGAGCTATAAACGAATCGTGCTTCCGTTCCCACCTCCGGCTGAACGGGGTAGGTGCCTCTTTGTGTGGACGAGGGGGTTGTCTTTTGAGCTGCAGTTTGACCAAGTGAAGATCTTTAAGGTCAGCTTCCAATAATGGTACACCGGGGGACAGGGGGGGCGGGGGGGGCAGGGAGGAATTCCAACATGCCATTCACACGCACCCCCCGTCCACCGAGGGCCTATTTCCCGGTCTAGCGTTTAATAAGCCAGCAGGACCCTTCTTCAACCAGCACCACAAGCGCATTCAGTCTGTTAATATGCTACCCTCCAATGTCGTTCACTGTGCTTGTTGAACATGAGATAAAAACATGTTTGTGCTCATAACCTTCCAATTGAATGGCCTACCTCTGTGGCAGTTCATGGCCAGGTGGGGGCGCTCTTCATGCCGCGCCAGCAGTCAGCCTGGAGGAGGCGGAGCATTCTTGGGGGTGGGGGTGGAGGGGGAAGGGGCCATTCAGAGTTTCTGGGACTCGCCACTCCTACAAGGGACAGATTCCGCTATTGTAACTTATGATTTGGACTCAATCGGAGACTGAATGTAAGTTTTGGTGCAGTGTTTGCACATGATGAAGTAGAACCCAATCCTACGACTCAGTCCAAATTTTAAAAGTAAAATTTTCTGGGAAATTAATCATCCTAACTTTTTACTACATCCTGGCAGGAAAGAGATGACAGGCATGTAATGAAGAAAAATTTACGTAGACACAATTAGTAAAAGGAACCGTTTCATCCTGAGGGCGGTAGTGAGGGCGTCCAGGAGGGAGAGTCCATATCCTGAAGCTGGTGACAGCTGTGGGCGGGGCACCCGGGACCTGAGGGCGTGGCGGGGGTGCAGTTACAGACACAGAGGGTGGGCTGTGCAGAGAGCACCCCCAAGGGGAACTGGGATTGTGGGTCAAGCATCCTGGCCTCCCTGCAGAGATCTTGCAGGGAGAGAGCAGGCGCCTCCCCTTAGCCAAGTCCAACCCCATCCCGGGAGCAGAGAGCTCCGAGCCTGCTGCTGCCCCGTGCAGGTCAGCGTGCGTGAGCCTGGAGCCAGGTGGGAGCGGGCGGCGGGCAGGGGAGGGCGGGGGTGGAAACTACAGCACGGAATGTTAAGGAGCCATCACAATGCCGTCGCGATAACCCTGAATTGCTATCACATATGCAACTTGCGGACGTTGGCATTTTCACGGTGATGAGTCCCGAGTTAGTGAGGCCATCGCTCCACCCTCAGAGGCCCACCGTGCTGACCCGGGGACATGAGAGGGGGGCGGAGAAGGCCCTTTCGCTGGAACACACAGCGCCTGCTAGGCCCCTGACAAACACTCTACCACGTAAGGATGTCCATTTGAAAGAGTATGATCATCTAGGGAAACCTAGAATTCACTGGCAGCGCCGTCTGCACCTGTTCTCTGAGGTGCTCCTTCGGCCACAGGAAATGAGAAGCAGTGTCTATGGTCTAGGTTTACACAATTCCAGTTCCGCGGCTCCAGGGCCTTGTCGTTCCGACCGCCCGAGCCCCCGAGAGCAATCACTCTGTTTGGAAGCAGAGCTACCACTGCAGCACGCACTCTCTACGCCCGACCCCTTCCCCTTCCCACCCGCCTCCCCTGGATGGCTGGGCCGAGGGCATCGTGCCCGGTTACCCACAGGCGCCAATCACATCATTCTCCCCCGCCATCCAAGGCGGGAAACTGCCCCACAATTACCACGTTCCACCTCTGACTGTGAGTGAAACAGAAAGTGTTAGAACAAACACTCCTCCTAAAAGTAACTACAAGAGCTAGTTTTCTCACACACACATATTATTACATATTACAATTCTATGAACATGTAATTACCCACCCAACACATGTATGTACACACATGTACACACATACATACCATGAATGAATAAAGAACTATTCCCAAGTCTGAGGAATGAAGACAGAACTCTTTAAAATCAGTAAGAAAAACAAAGGAAGTTCAATAGAAAAATTCTAGGAAATTGCTAACATTGAGATCGATTTCACAACCGGCTAGAGATGTGATGTCGAGCTATTAATTTAATCTCTCTACCCCTAAGTCTCCCCTTCACAAGCATGAAGGTGACCATAGAAGCTGCTCTAAGGGTTGTGAAAATTAACTGTAGCAAAGCATGTACATGTCTCAGCACAGTGCCAGTACAGAGCTGTTCTCAATTCCTACCCACTGTTGTCATTAACATCAGTATTATCATCAATTTCTCATCCCCATCATCACCACCACCACCATTGTCATCCCCATCATCATCACCATCATCTCCATCATCATCATCATCATCATTACCATCATCATTATCACCATCATCATTATCACCATCATCATCATCATCACCACCACCATCATCACCATTGTCATCCCCATCATCATCACCGTCATCTCCATCATCATCATCATCATCACCATCATCATCACCATTGTCATCCCCATCACCATCCCCATCCCCATCTCCATCATCACATCATCTCCATCATCATCATCAACATCATTATCATCATCGCCTTCATCATCATCCCCATCATCATCACCATCACCATCATCAACATCCTTATCATGATCCTTATCATCCCCATCCTCATCTTCATCAGCAAAAGAGGAATGTGGATTAGATTAGTGGCCAGTCCCTCCCAGCACTGCGATTCTATTCTTCCCTTTCACGCTGCCTGCTAACGCTCTCAAGGATGTCATGAACATGGCCCATGTGACATCATCAGAGGCCCTTTTCTATTCATGCCGAAAGGTTTCTCAGTCCATGTCTAGATCACGATTTGGGGGTGGGGGTGGAAATGGCTTATTGTTAGAAAATAAGTAAAATCCCAAGTGAAACAATTTTGTATTTCTTCTCACCAAATCCAAATGATATCATAAAAGAGCTTTTCTGATCACATAAAAGATTTATAAAGTATTTCCAAGTATAATAAAAACACTTTGTTTTTCCATTTCAGCAATGACCACCATAAAGAGGAGAATTTACGATTCTCACGATGTTTATGGGCTTACGTTATACCTGTTTTTAGTTCTCCCACGTCTATTTACTGATTTTCTGCTGTGTGCTGGCATACCCTCCTCTGCTGGGTGCCAGGGGACACAACGGGCAGGCTCTCTCCTCCCGTGGACTTTACATTCCAGCCGTGGAGGCAGAGGAGGGGGAAACAGATGAGCAGCACCCCAGGCAGAGAGACGGGGGAGAGGGTGGTGGAGCCTTGTAACAAACTGAGACCCAAATGATACCCAGGGATCAGCTGCTTCAACGCATAACGTACAAGAGAGCTGTGGAGAATATGATGGGATTGAAAGGGACGGAGCTTAGTGCCTTCAGCCACCAGGAGGAGTGGCTGGGGTGTGTGTGTGGGTGGAGGGGGATGGGGGGAAGGGAGTGGGGAGAGGTGCATAGAGAGCTGGATCCCATGTCCCGTGGAGCAGAGCCTTCGCGAGTGCATTCAGGCGGCAGTGCAGCACATCGTCATTGGAAGGTTTAAGCAAAGACCCCGGAGTCTAACCCGTGATTAAAGTGTGGTTAAATACAGACACACACACTGACATATATGGTGCTTATACTGCAATGCATGCGTATTTATATACATACAGGGTGTCCCCCCCAAATGTGTGCACACGCGAACAGCAGCCCCTGCTGGGCCTTTGCAGTGCCTACACCACGGCTGAAGTCACCGAACCAGACCAGGATGGGCCCTGTCCTCCAGGAGCAGCAGTCTCGACAGGGGCCACGCAGCACGACCAGGTCCTACCAAGGCCCAGTGCTCAGGGAGGACGACCGCAGAGTGACGGAGAGGCACACGTGGGTGGGGATCCGGACGGGGGCGCGGGGACCGGGGAGGAGTTTGCAGAGCGGCTGGCCTGGGAAGCACTTCTGGAAGATGAGGGCGGACATGCCAGAGAGGGCCCGCAGGGGGGCCTAGGCCAGAGCATGGCCCTGCGTGTGACGGACACGCCAGCAATTCTTGAGGGACTTGAAGTGACTGGACATAAGGGCTCCTGACTTGCTTTCCTCACAGGCACGTCCCGTCCCCTCTCTGTGTCCCCGTCTCCACTCCTCAGGGAGTCCTTGGCTTTCACATCCTGTGACTTTAAGGAAAAAGTCTGACATAGGCAACATTATGGGGGATGGGGGAGGAGGTGAGACTCTGCTTTGATGGCTCCTGAGCTCGGATGTGCTGCCAAGTCTCTTCCCAGCAGACGATAGAGAAACAATTAATGTAATGAGAAGTACGGGCCTCAGAGAGGGTGCCTTCCGCAAACGAAGGGGAGAGATTAAATAATGCTGTCCTTACGGATTCACAGTAACAGGGCGGCCATGGGGTTAGCTCCCCCTTGATGATTTGATAATTCTCAGAAGCGCCACCTAGTGGTCATCCGATGGGCTTGCTGCTGTCCGAGGAGCAGGCCCACCCCCTGCAGGAGACGTATCTTCTCCCCTGGGAGGGGCAAGAGCGCCTGCCATAGCAATGAGGACCTATTAGTTAGGGTGCCAGCCCCGTCCATACACTATCCTGGGACCTTAGAGGGCAGACCCTGACCTGGGGAGTCCGTGTTCCTCACAACGTGACCCCTGAGTCAAGACCCATTGTCCCTCCTTTTCTCAGTGGAATAAGTACGGGTGACTGTTGCCTGGCCGGCGTGGCTCAGTGGTTGACCATGAACCCATGAACCAGGAAGTCACCATTCCACTCCCAGTCAGGGCACAGGCCCAGGTTGCAGGTTCGATCCCTAGTGGGGGGCATGCAGGAGGCAGCCGACCAGTGATTCTCTCCCATCATTGATGCTTCTCTCTCTCTCTCCCTCTCCCTTCCTCTCTGACATCAATAAAAAATATATAAAATAAAAAAAAGAATTGGCGACTGTTCACTGTAGCCTCACCTTCTCCATGGGGGAGATGCTCCAAGACCCCAAGTGGATGCGTGGAACTGAGGGTACGACCGAGCCCTATATGCAATGATTTTTTTCTATGCATATGTACCGACGATAAATTTTAACTTCTAAATTAGGCACAGCACGAGATTAACAACAATAACGAACGATAAACCAGAACAATCGTAACAATATACTGTAAAAAAGTTATGTGATTCTCCCCTCCCCCCCAGCCTCTGCAAACTAGCATGAAATTCTGTTCCTTCTTCACAGTTTCATGGCCCGGAGATTTGTTCTTGCCGTAGATCTTGGCAACCTCAGCATACGATTTCCTTACGAAGTCACCCTTGTCTCTCCAGGACCCACCGCAGTGTGTGGTGCACGCCAGCTGCCAGTACCTGCCGAGGTCCCGGTAAACCGGTAAACTGCGAGGAAAGGGCCGCCTTCCCCTGCCCGTGGCCCCACCGCAGCTCCTCCTGGCGGACTGGAGAAACCTCCGGAAAACATCTGGGGCTGTGCTCACTCCTCCAGACACTCAGGGGGCACTTGGAACCTGCTCATCTGACAGACCCTGTCCATTTTTAAAACCGCCGTCTGCTTCGTGATGTGGCTCCTCCCTGGGTCCATGGAGCTCAGGCTGTGGGCTTCATCCCATTAGCGCTGATCACATTTAGACGGCGACGCTCGCGCAGGAGAGGCCCCGTGGCATTTAGAGCGCTAATGAGACAATTATGTTCTTCTGCTTGATGAAACTCTTGAATAAATTCTTATTTATTCTTTAAAACTGAATTTACATATCTTATCCTTCTTAATGCCTTCGCTAAACTCTTTAGACAGAATTGGTGGCTCCAGTTAGAGATTACATATGTATCTCCTATTATATATACTATTGTTTATACATATATCATCTCTAATGTGTACCAGTATATATATGTATATATATATATATACACGCACACACACACACACACACACACATATATATATATATACACACACACACATATATATACACATATATACATATATATACTAGAGGCCCGGTGCATGAATTCGTGCCTGGGTGGGGTGGGGGGAGGGGCGTGGGCAGTTGGCGGGCTGGCCCTGTTCCCTGGTTGAACTCCCTGTTGAGGGGAGAATTTGCATATTAGCCTTTTATTATACAGGATACACACACACACACACACACACACATACATATAATTCTTCTTGATTCTTTTTGTTTGTTTTGTTAATCCTCACCCAGGATATTTTTCCACTGATTTTTAGAGAGAGTGGAAGGGAGATGGAGAGACAGAGAGAAACATCAATGGGAGAGAGACACATCGATTGGTTGCCTTCTGCACATACCCCAACCAAGCCCAGGGGACCTGCAACCAAGGTATGTGCCCTTGACCGGAATTGAACCTGGGACCCTTCCGTCCTCGGCTGACACTCGATCCGCTGAAGAAAACCCAGCTAGGGCATCTTGATTCTATGAAGAGGAGGGTGAGGGATGTTAAAGGGACTATCTACTGCATACCTCTATGTCCCAGCTTCTATAAAAGAGCAATACAATCTGACTAAGAGTATTTATTCCAGGAATGGAAGTTTGATTTGATATTAAAATTGTAATCACTGTAGTTTACACATTAATAACACAGGAGGACAACTCTATGGTATTCCCAATAGATACGTAAAAGGCATTTGACAAAATTTGATACCTGTTTAACGATAAAAAATAATTAGCAAATAATTATGCTCTGGACATAGAATAGCCAAGTGAGTTAAAGGGAACTTCTTTAATCTGATACAAGATATCAGCTAAAAAGCTCTTCTTATTTCATACTTGATGGTAAAATATTTAGTGCCTTTCCTCTGAGAACGGGAACAGAACAAAGATGTCGATGTCATCATTTTTAATCAACTTTGTATTGGAGACATTAATCAGTGCAATTATGCACAAAATATAAATAAAAAACTAAAACGATTAAAAATGAAATTAAAAGAGCCATCTGTCTTTATAAATGGCATAATTACGAATTAGATCTACAGTTAAGATTAATAAGTCAATTTAGCAAAGACACTGGAGACAAGGTAATACGAGGCCCACATGAAAACTATTATGGTTATATATCCTAGCAGCAAAGAGTAGGAAAGTAAAGTTGAAAATACTACTGTCTACAATGGCATAGGAAAATCCTCAAGTACATAGAAATAAATCCATGGAAATATGCGTAATATTAAAAAGTATCAAGTAACTGGCAATAAATCTAAGGAAAGGTGTGCAGGAATTCCACCCAGAATGCAAACACTGTGGAGAAAGGTTAAGGAAAACCTAAACAAATGGACAGATGATGTTCATGGATCGCGATAATTTTACTAAGATTTCAATTCTCCCCAAATTCATTTGTAGATGCCATAGAATTCCAATAAAAACCCCAGATGATCATCCTCTTTAAGTGAGCATTTAGATCCTGATACACAAACCCTGAAGTTTTACTGAAATGCTCTGGACATAGAATAGCCAAGATAATATCTTTTATAATAAAACCCTAATATGCAAATCAACCGAATGGCAGAACAACCGGTCGCTACGATGCACACTGACCACCGGGGGCAGAGCTCAACGCAGGAGCTGCCTGCCGCCCCCCCCCCCCCCCGTGGTCAGTGTGTCTGCCCCCTGGTGGTCAATGCCACTCACCAAGAAGCCGGGCTCAGGGCTGGTGAGCCCAGCGGCGGTGGGGGGAGCCTCTCCCCCCTCCACGGCAGGCGAACATCCCCCGAGGGCTACCGAAGTGCGGGAGGTCACAGGCTGGGCTGAGGGACCCCCCTGAGTGCACGAATTTCGTGCACCAGGCTTCTAGTTTAAAAAAGATAAAGGTAGAGGACTTTAGGTTTCAAGACTTAGAATGAAGTGAAGTAATTAGGTCAGTGTGGGCACTGGTGCAAAGATAGACAAACAGAGCACTCGGTCCAAACCGAGTCCAGAACTAGCCACACGGAAACCCTCGATTTTCACGGGAAAACTATCTTTTCAATCCACTCCCCCCCACCCCAATTCTAATATGTGAGTGGGGGAAATGAACTTTCTATTTCACAATTTCATTTGCGGAAAATCGTAAGCATCGGTCTGAAAGCTAAAATAATGGAGCTTCTGAAGAAAGCAGTAGAATGGCTTCATGATCTTGTTTGAGGAAAAGATTTCTTAAACAGCTACAAACCACTACATGTAAAAAAAATTAAGATAAAGGAGGAAACTTACTGAAACTAGAAAATTCTTCTCATCCAAAGACAAAATTACAGAAAGGGATACGTGGGGCTGGGCCTGGGAGCACGTGTCTGTGGTCCCCTCCGTACCCTGGGCATCCAGCTCTGCCCTGGGCCCCGCCCCGAGCCTGGGCCTCAGCCGGGCTAAGGAAAAGGCCGCTCTCTCCCCGTCTCTCCCGTGCCCCAGTGGACGGTCCCCTGCTGTGTCGCTCAGGCACGAGAGCCTCTGGCACCAGCAAAGGGATCGAAGGCCCACTCGCCTCATGTGAAGACACCAACGTCTCCTCACAGGCGCTTCATTTCCTCAGTGTTCACACGGAACCCCTCCCAACACCGAGGATGGAAGGTTCCATTGGGAAAGTGCGCACGTGCACAGCCTGAGCCCCGCGGCCCAACGAGACCCATTCGTCCAGGCGACGTGGACTCGGCAATCGGACGGATGTGCGTTCGGATCCCAGGGGTGGGGCTTGCCTGTGGACTGCAGCCGGACCACCACGTCCCGCGGGGTCTCCCTTGTCGTACCTGTAATGGGGTAACGACTTAGTCTGTTTTCCATGACTGAAATAGCAAAGTCTCTTCCATGTAACATTAATTCCCATCAAGCTAACAGATGCTCCACGTATAAACTTCCACGATTGAGTATGGTTCCACGGTTCTGCATAGAGATTAATTGTTTAACCTCATGGCTCCGGAGGGGGTTTTGCAGTGAACATGATACATCTCCAAGGAGGGGCTAGCATATTGCCGCCACGCCTCTGGCCCACGGAAACATCGCCCGTGACTCAGGACTAGTGTTGCATGAACACACACGGGAAATGCTGATGTAGGGCAGGACAGACATCCACACGCTATCTGCTGTGATTGCTGTTGTCAACAAATATTATTAGGTTATTCGTTATGACTTGGCAGCAACGATGATCATGCACGAGGCCCAAATCTGAACAAATCCCAGTTACGGTTCTAAAATCCATAAAGATCCTTTTTCTCACAAAACAACGCTTTGCGTGTGGGATGCTGCTTGGCACATCGCTGCGTTCTAGAATCGAGGGTTTGAAAGCAGGTCCCTCCTCCCCTTGCTCATTAGCGTGATGGACTGTTGAGATGGGACTGTTCCATCATGGTGGAGACGATGCCCTCGCTTTTAATTAACCAGACAGGGACCTGAATCGATTCCAGAAGAAAGCCAAATCCCCACCGCGCCCGCTTCCCGGGTTAACGACGAGGGACGCCCGGGGAACAGCAGAGTGATGGGCTCACATCTCCTACCGAGTCCCTCGTGTGACCGCAGGGTCACCCGGACCATGTTGCGTATTTATACCTGTCTGTGTTTTCCTGACGCGGGGCTAATGAGAACGTGGACAGAAAAAGTGGTGGCCACCCATAATTCTTCAGCGCCAGCGTTTCCTCCCACTGCCTGCCGGGCTGTGCTATTAATTCCTGAGAAAGTTTGATTCGTGGTCGTTGCTAGGCGACGACGATGGTCCATTATTCATCAGTGCACTCTTGTATGCAAACAACAGCCTCCACGTGCCAGTGTTGTTTTATGCACCGGGACAGGGGCCCCGACCACGGCACACGGCTCCTGGCCCTCCCAGCATCCCAGGGTCTCCGGGGAGATAACCAACAGCTTCCCGAATGCCTGCCCCTCTTCCAAATTAGGACCAAGTGCGGAAAGCCCCCTCCTCACCCTCAGCAAGCACATAGCAGGTCCCGCCTGTTGCTGGGCCGCCCCTAGCATCCCCAGGCCAAGGGCATCGGTCAGCCACACCTGCAGCCTCCCTTCCCACCTTCTACCTCGTCTGCCACCCTCCGCCGCCCCACCCTCCCCCTGCCTGTGTCTCTGCCAAATGCTAGTGATGGGGGCGACTCCCTGGCTGGAGCCAGCGCAGAATAAATAGCTTTGCTTGTTTCTATTTCGATGATCTGCATCTATTTTCACAGCACAGAGCATGGAACCATGCATTTTGTGTCAAACACGAAATGTGTATACTTAGTGTAGACAGCAGTGTGTGTGTGTGTGTGTGTGTGTGTGTGTGTGTGTGTGTGTGTGTGTGTGTGTGTGTGTTTCTGGGAGTGTGCACATCCTGAGGGCAAGGGGGAGGGGATGGCAGATGAGTTTGAGAAACCAGCCAGACCTGCCTCAGCTTCCACGGAGGTGTCAGCGGGGCCGGTCTCATCCGAGGCTGGACTGGGGAAGGGCCTGCCCCTGGCTCAGTTCCTCGGGGGCTGTTCGTCCTCCTGGCTGCTGACTGGAGGTCACTGTGGTCGGCAGAGTAATGGCCCCCAAAGGCTGCAGGCGCTTGCCCCCAGGCTCCGGGACTATGTTCCCTTACCATCAGCTGGGAGGGGGACAGGGCGGGTTATTCACCAGGAAAATGAAACGTGAAACTCATGACTGTTGGGTGGTGCTGACCAGGAGAAAGACCATGGGGGGCCTGGGCATTAGGCTGGTTCAAAGCCCTAATGTCATCAACACTGCAGGTGCCCCCGGCAACCTGCCTAGGGCGCCCCGGGCACGGCCTGGCACCCCCGAGCTTTGTGCTGGGAGAGATGACAACGGCGTTTGGTCTGAATACCCGTCTGCTACACGCAGGCTGCAGGGAGGGCATGTCACTGCGCTGTGCTCACCACACACCACGCCAGCCTCCCTGCTCTGAGAGGTCCAGGCAGCCCAGCAGACCGAGGGCCAGGGGCCGGGCAGCCCAAGTCGCTGCCGGGAGCGGGCAGATGTGAGGGCTCTGGGCCCCCACAGGCCAGACCTTGGCAGCTCCTGGAATCCGCCCGAAGGCTGGGCCGTCAACCACACTGGATTGTGCACCGACCTGCAGACCTGCAAGTGGCTCCCAGCCTTTGGGGAGGGGGGGTGAGCGGGAGGGGGCGGGGGAGGCAGGGGCATCGCTAGGGCTTTGCAGGAAACAATGAGAATGAGGACGGCCCAGAGAGCCGCCAGCACACGGTGGCTCCGCGCCAGCCCCTGGGCACCACGGCCTCTGCTCCTCGCTGCTGCCAGGGCTGCGGCTGCACCTTCTCACCCCCTTACAGACGGATTCCCAGTGTTTGCGGGATGCCGGCCACCCCTGGGTACCGGAGGCTGCGCAGTGGAACACATGCTTCATCGAATGCAACGGCCCCACCAGGAAAGGGCTACTGGACCCCGCTCCACAGGTGGACCCTAAGGGTGGGGCTCTCAGGGGTGGGGGCAAGGGAGCAGGAGGGGAAGGAAGCTGGCCCACTCTCAGCCTGGGTCACAGGCCCACAGAAATGCCCCACTTTTCAGGGCGGCCTTGGGGGACCCCGCTCATTGTCCCCCAGACCCCCGGTTTCCAAGGAGGGAACAGCCGCTCCAGTGATGGGGATTCTGCCCTCAAACCTGATGCCTCGTGGCTGAGCTGCCAGAGACGGCCCGGGAACATGCGCTAAGTGAAAGGAGGCAGCAGCCAGTGATGCCCCGGTGAGGTGCCCAGAGGAGGCAGGGCACTGAGGAGGCAGCGACCGCCCGCGGGCCGGCGGCAGTGGACTGAGGCCGGGCCGCTAGCGGCACAGGGCTTCTTTCTGGGGCGACGAGAATGCTCTGGGATCAGACGGAGGTGATGCCGCTCACCTGCTCTTCCTCAGGCAGCGAGTCCAGCACAGGCGCACGCCCCACGCTCCCGCGGAGGCTGAGTCAGGGGGTCACTCCCAGGCCCGTGGCCCTGGGCCTGTGGGAACCCTGAGACCTGGCACCAAGCGCTCTGTAGCGTCAGGACCACAGCCCGGAGCCCGGACTGGGAGGCAGCAGAGCCTCCCCCTGAGCCAGAGCGGGGCAGGGGGCCCCAGAGCAGCAGGCAGGTTTCTGGGGAGAGTCCACTAAAGGCCCTGGGGTGGGGGGTATGCTGGGATCTTCCGAATACAGCAAACTGGTCCCCCCCAATCAGCTCCGCTGAGTGCCCCTCCCCCACTCCTGAGGGTGCCTGTTCTGGGAGGGTAAACCACACACACCTGGCAGGGCCCAGGCTGGCTCCCTGAGGGGCCAGGGCCCAGGCAGGGTCAGTTCCCCCGCCGGCCAGCAGAGGGCCCACGCCTGTCGGGAATCTGCCCTGGCCCAGTGGCTGGAGGAGCCCCTCTTCCTGCTGCAGGTGCGCATATGCGGCTGCCCCCTGCACCCCTCTTTCTCCCGCTGCCCGTCTCCAGCCCGCCCGCACCTGCATTCACACAGTAAACATGGAGACGGCTGCACTCGTGCTGGGCCAGCAAACTTCCGTTTCCAGTTCTCTTCACTCAGAACCACAGGAGATAGGACCACAGCCATAGAGAGAGTGCGGGCAGCACGGGACCCTCACTCCCGCCTGACAGCGCCGCCCTGCCTTCCCGGTGGAGGTGCCCCCTTTCCACTCCCAGCCGGACCCTGAGCGTGACGCGGCCGATTCTGAACAGAGCGTCTAGAAGGTCAAAGGGGACGTGGAGGATTGTATTAGCCTCCGGACTCTCAGCTGTGGAAACGGGTGGGCATGCGGGTTGTTGCTCAGGTTTCCGGCTCACCCATCCCTGTGGCCAGTCAGGTCGGGGCCACACGTGGGCCTGGCCCAGGCGCTGGGAGCTACAGCCTGAGGGCGGGGGTGGCGGGGAGGGCTTTTCCAGCAGCTGCCCGGCCCAGGGCCCCAGCCCAACCGCATTCTCTCAGCGCCTGTTCCGAGGGCAAAGGCTGCCTGTTGAACCGCGTTCTGAGAAAGTCCCAGAAACCCCTGCCCTTTCCCAACAAAGTGCCTTTAGTCATGTGGACGCCCTGGCGGGAGGCCCGTGGCCACAGACAGCCCTCCTCTGGCCCACACAAAGCATGAATGTCCCACCGCCTGGAATCCGGCCTTATTCACCGTATTGTGCCCGAGAAAGAAGGGTGCCCCGAAGTGCGGAGAAAAGGGGAGGCATGCCCTGCCTCGAGCAGGGAAGACAGCGCCCACCCTGGGGGTCCTGGGCCCCATGTTCCCACGGCTCCTCCCTGTGGATTTGGCCTCTTCCCACCGGCTTTGAATCTGGAGGTCATTCCCAAGGTTGATCTGCTTGGCACATCTCGGGCGAGGGGGAAAGAAAGGTGCTTGTGTTGGGGAGGGGGCAGGCTGCGGGGAGAGAAAGCATGGGAAATACTCTAAATGGCTCAGTTCCTAGCAGACCGGCCGGCCTTTCTCAGAAAGTCCTCTCCTGACAGCACCTTTTCTCCCAGTTTGTTCTACCCCGAATCCCACCTGCTCGCTCACTCCTCCACACCCCCACCTCCTCCTTCTGTCTCCCCATCCCACCGCCTCCTGCTCCTGGTCGGGCTGGGGCAGCAGGGAAGCGTCCCCAGCGTCCTGCCCAGCACCTGCCCTGCAGCTCTCCCTTCCCTGGCCTGGCCTCGCGTGCAGCCGTGCCTGGGTCTAACGGCCGTTCCCGGGTGGACCTGGGCCTCACCTCTGACACGTGCGAAAGAGAACTCAGATCCAGGCTAAATTCGGACCTGCCGCTGTCGGGCTGTGGGGACGTGGGTCGGAGGCCTCCCCTCTCCGAGCCTCCAATTCCTCCCACTCTCAGGGCCGTGGGGAGGGTCATGTGAACCAGACCTTCGCTCTGGAGCTGGGGGCTGGGCCTCTAAAGGACCTTCCAGTTCCCAGGTGATGCCGAAGGCCCGGGAGTCCTCCCGCAGATGAAGAGCAAAGACGCTCCACGGAGAGGCAGGGCTGGGGGTCCCTAGGGTCGGCTCCTGCTCGCTGAGGCTGCGTTTACAGAGAGGAGCGCATGCGGGAGGAAACCCCATGTGATCCTCTGTGAGCCCCAGCCATGGCAGTGAAAAATAACCAACCCCGAGGGCAAAGGGCAGTGAGAGGGGCTGGGAGCCCCTGAAGGAGGCCCCCAGACCATGGGGCGAAGAGCAGAGAGAAGGCCCCCCGCTGCTCTTTGCAAACCCAGGCCCATCCACACTGCTGGTTTCCAGCCGCGTGACCTTGGGCAGGGCACTCCCCTCTCTAGCGTCCCTCCCGCATCCATGAAGGCGGAGGATGAACAGGGCATGTTCCCCCGAGTGTGGTCCAGAGACCTAGCATCGAAAGCCCCCAGGGACTTGGTCAACGGGCAGAAGTCTGGGCTGCACCCCAGACGCTGAGCGACATTGAAGTGGGGAGACCAGTTGCCTGAGGTTGCCAAGGCCTTTCCTCGCTCGAATGTTACCGAACAATGTTTCCAAGAGGCACCCTGTCCCGAAGCCAAAAGCAGAGCCCACAGCTCCATGAATGCACTCGATTTTGTAAAGCATGTTTGGCTGCGTCTCTCTTTACTAATGCTTTAGAAGACACTCCCACCAATCAGAATCATAAAGTGGTTATAAGAATATACGGATGCGAAGTTTATCTAGAGAGAGAAAAGGCCCAGGACAGCCCGCACGGTGTCGAAGGAGAACCGAGTCGCAGGACTTGCTGCGGTCACAGTGGTCAGACGGCGTGGTGCTGGCACAGGGCAGGCCGCGGGTCCCTGGGAGAGCGCGGAGGGCCTGGAAATAGATCCGCATAAACATTCTCAACTGATCTGACAAAGGAACAAAGCAGCACATCTGAGCAAAGATAGACTTTTCAACAAATGGCGCTGGAACAACTGGACAGCCACATGCAAAAAATAGAAGGGATCTAGACACAGACCTTACACCCTTTGCCAAAATGAACTCAAAATGGATCCTGGACCTAAGTGTAATGCACAAACTCTAAAACTCCTGGAAGGTAACATAGGAGAGAATCTACATGACCTTGGGGTTGGCAAAGACATTTTAGATACGGAACCAGAGACGCGATCCGTGAAAGAAACCACTGATAAGCTGGACTCCATTAAAATTTAAAAAAACTTCTACCCTGCTCGAAACAAGGTGGAGAGAGCGAGAAGACCAGCCACAGATGAGGAGAGAACATTTACAAAAGACACGACTGATTTACAAAACACCTGTTATCTGAAATGTACAAAGGACCTTTAAGACTCAACAATGAAATACGACTACCCCACGAGAGAGCAAACAATCCGATGGAAAAGGGCCAAAGATCTTAACAGACACCTCGCCAAGGAGAGGAACAGGTGGCAGGTGAGCGCATGAAAAGATGCTCCACATCCCATGTCGTCAGGGAGACGCAAATTAAAACAACGACGAGGGACCACTGCACACCCATTAGAACGGCCCCAACCCAGACACCAGCAGCACCAAACGCGGGGAGGACGCGGAGCCGCAGGGCCTCACTCCCCGCTGGCGAGGGTGCTGGGGAGGGTGCAGGTGGCGCAGCCACTTTGGAAGGCAGTTTGGCGGCTGCTCACAAACCACAGGTACTCCTCCCACGGCACCCAGCTACTGTGCCCCTTCACCAAAGGGGCTGGAACTGTCTGCACAGAAACCTGCCCACGGATGTTTCACGCAGCTTTGCTCACAATCGCCAAAGCTTGAGGCCGCCAGCCTGCCCTTCAGCGGTGACGGATAGATAAACGGGGCCCATCCAGACAATGGAGTGTGATTCAGCGCCAAAAGGCAACGCGCTGCTGAAGGACATGGTGGAACCTTAACTGCATGGTGCTAGGTGAACAAAGCCCGTCTCACAAGGCTACACGCTGTGTGATCGCCACACTGTGACGTTCTGGAAAAGGCCACACTCTGGGGACAGTAGAAGGACCCGTGGTCGTCAGAGCTGGGGGTGGGGGATGACTGGGCGGAGCACAGAGGAGTTTGAGGCCGTGAAAATGCTGTAATGATGGACACATGTCATTTTACGTTTGCTCAAACCCATAGAACGTATAGGAAGCATAAACCGAAGGGCAATTATGCTGTGTCCACCTAGGCCAGCGGTTCTCAACCTGTGGGTCGCGACCCCTTTGGGGGTCGAATGACCCTTTCACAGGGGTCGCCTAAGACCATCGGAAAACACATATATAATTACATATTGTTTTGTGATTAATCACTATGCTTTAATTATGTTCAACTTGTAACAATGAAATTGGGGGTCACCACAACATGAGGAACTGTATTAAAGGGTCGCGGCATTAGGAAGGTTGAGAACCACTGACGTAGGCCCATTAATTGCCACCGAGGCACCACTCTGCGGGGATGTTCACAGCGAGGTGCCGTGTGTGTGAGGAGCGGGGGCGAGTGGGACATCTCTGCACATCCTCTCAATCTCCCTGTGAACCTAAAACTGCTCTAAAGAAAAATGTGACATCTTAAAAAACACACACACAAACCCACAGAACTAAAATACAACGGAAACTCTACCATAATGAGATAAGCAGGGCCTCCAAAAATGTGACCGTGTGAAATATGGGCTCATGGAAAAGCAAAGTGAAAGAAAAGCAGTGTCTTAAGTGAAACTCACATTGTGCACAAACGAGTGAGCAGCAACAGAGGAAGTCAGCCATCACGGGGCAGGCCCGTTCCTCATGCACGCGCTCCCAGCACCCCTCACCCCCGAGTCCTCCCTGCACGTGTCATGTCAGCACAGGGTCCCTCTATTCTCTGTGCTCACGCACCCCGTGTGCAGGCCACACTTTGCAGGGGCCACGGCCAGCTTTCCTGAGCACCTACTGAGTGCCGGTGCTTGTGGCTAGTTTCACGAAAGGGACGTCATTTACTTTAGGAACCGACATTGCAGTTATCCTTGAACTACATCCTTGAGCCATGTTCCGGGGTCAGGACGTAGGGCCAGGGAGGACCAGGGATATGTGGTCCAAGTTATGCAGCCCCACAGGAAGTGGCTGAACAGGAGCTCGAAGGGACGCCTCAGCCTCTGCCCTGTGTCTGCAGGATGATGCTCAACCTCTGACGGGGCCCTGCAGCCCTGTCCTCGCCCAGGGAGCCCGAGGTAGGGGTGAGTCCAGGCTGTGCCGCCTCGCGCCCGCTCGCTGTGCCTCCCCTGGCGGAGGTGGGCGAGGGCGCAGCCGGACAGCGTGTGGGCAGGGCAGTCAGGCTGCTAATTGATGGTGGAGGCCTGCCGAGCCAGGGGATGATGTCCTCCCTGTAATACACACAGGCATGTCATTTAGGAAAGTGGGTTAGCGTTTCCGGAACAGCAGGGACGGAGAATGCCACTTCTCGGAGGCAGGGCTGTCGGAGAGCTCTGGCTGTCTTCAATCGCTGCACCCCATTTCACTGATTTCAAAGTTGGGGGGATGGCGCAGCCTTTTACTCCCTCGGACACGGAACCGGTTAGCCTCTGAGGCTCACTCTCCTGGCATGGAACGCGGGAGTGCGCGACTGAGTTGCTGACAGGGAAGATCGCGGGCGGGGCAGTCCTGGGGGATGCCCAGTGAACAGAGACGGTACTGACTGTCCTCATGGAGCTCAAAGGCAAATAGGAAGGCAGGAAATAAACACGCTTTTTTAAAAAAATTAGCAATTTCATTAAGTGCAGAATTTTGAAAAAAGGGTGTGGTAGGTCGGAATTATGACCCTCAGGAAAATGGTCCCGACCTGCTCCCAGGATTAGGCTGTGAAAGAGCGGGGGATTCCAGCTGGAGTGACTGCGCTCCGGGGCCCAGTGACCTTGATGGAGGGAGGTTACCTGTTGAGCCCACTCTAACCACACAGGCCCAAGAAGTCAGCCTGTTCAGCTGGCGGCCAGAGGAGGCAGAACGAGGCAGAATGAGACAGAGCGAGGCGCCTGCAGCCGGCCCGGGGGCGGGGGTG
>NW_006282874.1:569050-581519 GCF_000327345.1 Myotis davidii
GGAGAGGCGGTTGGAAGCTGGGAGCCCCCTCTGATCCTAACAGGTAGTGAGAAAACAGGAGTCTCAGGGCCTCAACCACAAGAATGGATGAAGTCATTCATCCCTCATCCCAATGAGCTCGGCAGACCCTCCCCTGGGCCTCCAGGAGGCCGCCGTCCCGCCAGCCCTGGTCTCAGCTTCTGAAACCCCAGCAGGCAGCCGTGATGGAGAAGACAGACTTCGCTTCCACACGAGGCTCAGACGGCCTGGCAGCTGCCTTCGAGTTGTCCGTGTATCGATGATCCGTGACGGGTGAGTGACAGGAATGGGAAGAAGCTGAGTCATGCGGGGGCACTTCTCCCTCTGGCGAAGGTGCAGCGTGTAGTATTTCTGGTGATGACATATGTGCGTGATTTCTATTTGTTTAATCCATCTCAGAGCGTTGAACACAGTGTCATCCTGGCGGAGACCAGCCTGGAGGGGAAGGTGCAGCCAGAAGCTTCCAGATCATCTTTGCAGAAGCGCTGCTCTTGGCTCGTGGCAGAGAGAACACGGCGGGGTCTCGTGCTCCTCGGCTTCGGGCAGAGCAGGGCCTGTGCGCATGACGAGCCAGGAGGGTGGGAGGCAGTGCTGAGCACACACCGCCCAGCCTTCCCCTGCAGTCGGCAGAGCTGGGGGACAGGGAGCCTCACACGGGGTTCCAGCGCGGCTTCCTGGGGTTCAGGGGGCTGTCCTCAGAGCCAGACCTCCATTATCAGATCTCAGGGTCACTGAGGGCAGAGGCTGTCTGGGGACCTCTCGGTGTCTGTCCCTCCACTGTGCCAACATGTTTCCACTGCGGGGCCTTCACACCTGCTGTTTCACCACCAGCACAGCCTCTCCGTCCTTGTGTCCCTCCGTCCCTCCTTCCCTCACTGTCTCTCAGCACCGGGATAGCCAGCCACTCCCTGAGGAGGTCCGCTCCCGGGTCTGTCTGTCTCCTGCCAGGGTGCACGGAGGCAAACCCCATACTCAGGGCGCAGGCCCAGCACCCGGCGCGCTGGGGCACACTGGGCTCCTGACAGCCACCTGCTTGTGCAGTGAACGTGCCCCGGGGCTTCTCGGCAGGTGTGGCCACGCCCCGCGGCCTCCCACCCATCTGCGCTCTGATCAGCAGGGCACCCCCAGCCAGGCCTGTCCTCACGAGCATGGTGCCTCCGCTCCCTGCAGCTGACACCCGCCGCTGCCTGGCACGCAGTGGGCACTTACTGGGCAGGCGTGGAATGAACAGTCACAGGGCTGGAAACAGGGCAAACGGCCGAGGGTTCCCTGGGTCAAGGAGGAGCCCTGTGCGGCCTGTTTATTAAACCTCGCTCCCCAGCAGGTGCCACACAAAGATGCCCGGAGTTTAGGAGCCTGCTGGGGAGGTGCAGGGTGGGGAGGGCATACGAAGTAAGCCATGCTCTCACCTGGCTCACAACCCCCTGCCTGGCCCCACCCTGCCGAGGGGAGGGCCCGGGCAGGTGACAAGGGCTCTCTCTGAGCGTCCCAGTGTCCAGCTGAAGATAAGGTATTCCATCCCCGCCTCCCCCGGGGGCAGGGAGAGCCAGTCAGCCCGGCCACCTGCAGAGGGCAGGTGCTGGACAGGAGGGGACGCTGCCCCCCTCGCCCGGCCCCTCTAGGTTTTGAGGCGGGCTGCAGTTGCTGCCTGGGATGGGGCTATTTCTGACGGGGCTGTAAAGGGGACCAAAATATCCCGGGAAGTCTATAATTGCACAGAGCTGTCAGTCTGTGTCCGGGGCTTCCAGGGGAGGCCTCTTTGCTGCCTGAAACCATTCACTGTCCCTGCCCCCCTTCTTCTGGGGACCTTCCCTGCCGGCTCTTCCTGCCTCTTCAGCCCAGAGGGCCTGGCTCTCCCTGGGAATCCACCACCACCCTCCGCAGCTCCAGGCTGGGGATCCCACTGCTCTGGCCACTCTGCCCCTGGGGGACCAGCAGCGGGCAGCTGCCTCTGCTGCACTCTCACTCCCAGAGGCAGCGTCCCCCTCCCCGATTTTCCTGTTTCTCTCTCGCTGTCCAGTTTATTCTCTCAGTACCAAGCCTCCCCCTTTAGCTGTACTGGGTTAGTTGTTTTAAAATGAGCTCTGTCTCAGGACCTCTGGCCTGGGAAAGCCCTGGCCTAATGACAAGTCTCCTCTAGAGACAGAGGAGGTGCCAGGTCTGGGGGGAGGGTGGGTGCGGCTGCCGGCAGGTGACCCCGGGAGGGGCTGCTGGGCTGGCACCTTCCCATCTTCCTGGGACTCGCTGCTCCCAGAGGACCCGCCTGGACTGGAGCCCCCGCGGGCATCTCCCCGCCAGGTAAGGTTGGTGCTCTCTGCGTGGCTGCTGGAGGTGGGGGCCTCATGCCCACGCTCTCAGGGGACACGAGGGGAGGGCCGTGGGCGCATGAGGGTGGGAGAGCCCTTTCCAAGCTCAGGTGGCTCCTGGTGGGGCCTGAGCTGAGGGCTGCGACCTGCCTGGACCTGAACGCCAGGGCCCAGGGGAACACGGTCTGCAGGGAGCCGCCTGTGGGATTCCCCTGGGGCGGCCGGGGAAGCGGGGGTGCAGGGACCCGCACGGTGTCAGACGCGGGCTTATTTCGGGGTTGCTACTTTTAACGTCGTTGAGATAGTCCAGCCTCTTGGAACTTTCCCGTAAGAAATGTGGAGCAAGAGCCAGAAAAATGGGAGGTGAGGGGGAATCCCCCTCTTCAGGGTGCTGGCACTGCCAGAGGAATCTGGCCCTTTGGGTCTCCATGCGGATCTCTTACCCTCTGAGCTATGCAGCCGCTCCATCTTCTCCAGCCCGGCGTGCTGCTGCCCCTTTTCTGCATGTGGCCTCCGTCGCGGGCCGAGTTCACGTCCAGGTGACCGAGTGTAACCCGTTAGTCACGGTGTTGGCAGGTGCCCTCACGCGTCCCCACTGAAGTGAGACGCAGAGGTGACAGGGACAGGTTTGTCAGGACCCCCTGAAGGAGGTGACTCACTGTCCTGGGGCTGCCTCCCCGGAGCGGCTCCCCTTCCTGCCATCTTCCAGAGCCTGCGCAGCCCCTCTGTCTCCACTCGGGGCAGGGGCAGTGCGGCCCCCAGTCTCTGCCTCCACACGGGGCAGGGACAGTGCGGCCCTCAGTCTCTGTCTCCACATGGGACAGTGCGGCCCCCAGTCTCTGCCTCCACACGGGACAGGGGCAGTGCGGCCCTCAGTCTCTGCCTCCACACGGGACAGGGGCAGTGCGGCCCTCAGTCTCTGCCTCCACATGGGACAGTGCAGCCCCCAGTCTCTGTCTTGCTGACCACATGCATCTGGCAGAACCCTACGAAGCCCGACTTGCGCCTGAGAACCACATCTCAGACCCTCCGAGTTGGGTCCACTGAGTTGGTCTGGGGACAGTCTAAATCCCGGGGCATCCGCACTGTGGGTGGTCTGCTCGCGGGTGTGCCACGTGAAGGTGCAGGAGGTGCAGGTGCAGGAGGTACAGGTGGGGGAGAGGCACAGGTGCAGGAGGCACAGGTGCAAGAAGTGCAGGTGCAGGGCTGAGCCCGCTGTCTGTCTCGCTTTCCAGTCCTAACTCTTTCGCTCAGTCCAGGTCCTAGGGGCTAGGAATGTGTCCAGTGAGCCTCAGTTTCCTCCTCTGCCAAGAGGTGACGGAGGGACAATGTAGATAAGCCGGGTGCCCGGTACCTGGTGAGTGTGACAGGTCCTGGTTGGCATCAGTGTTCCTGGCGGAGGAAGCACCCTGTTCCCATCCTGCATTTCCTTGTCGCTCTGCTGCTCAGGGGCCACTGTGTGGCTTGGGAAATTGTCACCTTGCTGTTGGACCTTCGTGTGAGGCAAGAGGCTGGAGGAGATGAGGGAATGGCTCTGGGAGTCCACAGGCCCTTTGAATGTTGGGAGCCGACATTTGTCTGTAGCTGGCTTTCCTGGAGCGTCTTCAAAGTCCCATCAGCTTCCCGAGAGCTGTTGCACGCGACCAGACGGTTCTGCAGGTGGCCGGCCGGTCGTCCAGCCCACAGGCCTCGTGAAGCTGCCTTGGGGGTGACGTTAGCTTTGCTTTAAGGGCTTGCCAACAAGAGATGTGCAGGTTTCCTGCACAAATCTCCATCTCTGGCTTTTCTTGAAACATGAGATGATGGGGACCTTTGGGCTTGATTTCCTGTACGGCCAGCAGAGGAGCCGCCACCTTAGGCAGGCGTGTGCCCTCCGGTCATTCCAGGTTGTCTGCTGGGGCCGCAGGGTCTCCCCGGACACCGGGTTTGCGGGCTCTGGGCTGGACGATCCGGTTCTCTCTCTCCCTCCGGTTCCATCCACTGTACGAGGGCTGCAGGGGAGGGAGCGCTTCCAGGGGAGGGAAGCCAGGTGTCCTGGGAACGGAGCCGTGGCTCACTGGGAAGATAATTGTCACCGTCACAAGTACCCTCGGTGTGGAGGGAGGAAGATGTGTGGCCACGGTGACCGGAGGGCTGCCACGTAGGAGGTGGCAGGTCTGTTCTCTGGGTCCCCACATTGGAAGTGGGGCCAGTGGGGGAGTTCCACTGGGCACTGGATCCAGTCCAATCCCAGTGATGCCACTGGCAGAGGTTGGTGGCACTTTCCAGGGCCCGCAGAGGGCTGATCTGAACTCGACTGTGTGGACCAGGCGCACCTTTGAGGTCTTTTCTCAGCCTGAGTCCTGCTCAGGAAGCACTCCCTGCCCAGCCTCTGAGGCCTGCGAGCCTCCTCCTCTCCCCCTGCTCCCCCTCCTCTTCCTCCTCCCTCGGTGCTGCTGCTGAGGGTGACAACAGAGGCTAGCACAGCTGTGTGGTCCCCACAGGCCAGGGCCGTGAACTGTATGCCATCCATACCTCAGCTTTGTAAACAAGGAAGGAAAGATCTGGGAGTCCGAGTGGCTCACCTGTGGACAGGTAGAGAGAACCCAAGGAGGGGGATTCAAGGCCACACCTGGGTGATCAAGCCCATTTCCATGTTGACCAAGGCTGTCTCCCTCCTGCCAGGAAAACTTCCTCTTGAAGGGGAGATGCCCTTGATGCAGGCCTGCCCAGCACATCCTGAGCCTGAGCAAGGCACACTGGGAATTCTTTAGGTGGGACTCCCCTGAGGAGTTTCAGCCAATCCCCAACTCGGGAACTGAGGACACACCGGTTGCCCAACAAACAGAGGAGCTCCCAAGTGAAGGAAGGCCGCCATGAGGCGGGGGCAAGGGCACTTCCGCGTCACAGTGAGGAGGCAGCGGCCAGGAGCGCTTAGACATAGAGGCGGGTCTCAAACAGGGGCCTCCTCTAGTTACCGGGACACAGAGGGGTCGACCCTTTGGTCTCTGACCCAGGACTCTGCATTGCGTGTGTGTGTTGCGGGGGGGGAGGGGGGGGGACTGGTGGCAGAGGACCGCCCCCCCCGCCCCCCATTTCAAAGCCAGGAGGCCGGCCGGCATCTCCTTTGCACTTTGGCTGGGCCAGCACAGCGTTCACTGAATCAATGCGTGAGTGACTGACCACGCGCGTAGAGTCGAATGAATGAATGACATGCCATGACCACTCCTCAGCTTGGTTATTTAGCCAAAACGGACACCTCTGTGATGTGAACGAGCGTGATCCGTAAGGCTTCTTAGACGCTCCCGGGGAAGGAGCGGGACACACTGGCTGCCCGCTGGTGCCGCGGGTAGCACCTGGTGCACGCGGCCTCGGCCACCTGGCCAAGGTGTCCCTTAGTGACCTCCAGGGAGCAGGCCTCTGGGCTTGTGTTATTGGCTCCCAGGAGGGGGTGAGACGGAGCAGTCCCTCCTCAGCTGCGCACTCCCAGTTCCTGGAAGCTCAGACGTCTTCTTAACTCCGGCTGGAGATGGGGGTATCATTTCAATTCTGTTTAAGTTTGATTCATAATACAATTTCAAAAAAAAAAGAATTTGCACCATCTTTGGTTGGAGCCCTCCCTTTAACCAAAGGCTGGGAGAGGCAGGCCGAGTGGAGTGACCGCGACTGCCCGGTGTCTGCGTTGCTGGGAGACAGTGTGCTCCTGACTCCTGCGGACCAGGAAAAGCAAACGAACCACGCAGTCGATTAAACAACATCTCACTTAAAGTAAGACAGGCCTGCCGCTCAATGCGCTTACGGATTCGCAGGCGCGAGCCCAATAACCGCCTTTTACGGGCTCTCTCCTAAGAGGCATGAGGTGGCATCGCGGCCCGCTCGCCGCGCATCCGGTGACCGATCACGTCCCGCCCAGGCACTGCCCGTCCCCTGCCCAGCTCCGTGCAGGCCGCGTCTGTCTGTCTGTCCGTCCGTCCGTCCTCACTGCATCTTTTTAGGGAGGTGCCCGCAGAGTAACAGAAACTGAAGACCTGGCCCCGGGCCATCTTTTAACCGGTTGGCTGCTGACGTATTTTTTCGGACATATGCCAAAACTGCGGCACTAATTGCACGTGTATGGGAAAAAATGTAAAACACTTTTTATACAATAAACTCACTTGTATTGCTCTGCAACAACAAAAATTAAAAAATACCAATTGTTTACATAAATTTGTTTTAAATAAGAAGAGTGCGATAGCGCTTCTTAGCAGTCAAACGGTTAAGCTCTGCAAAAACAAACACTGTGCCCCCTGGAGCCCGCGCCAGGGTGCCAGCTGGTGCCAGGCTGTGTGTGGGGCCTGGCGGTGCTGTGAGCCCCTGGACAGACGGACACACGGAGGCTGGCGGACCTTTAGCCCCACAACAAGTAAGAGGCGGAACTGGGATTCACACCTAAGTCTCGGTGCAAAGCCATGCCCTTATCCCAAACAAAACCCCAGACTTCCTCACAGCATTCGACCCAAAAGGCAACGCACCATGTGCCATGTCTTTTTCTCTTTAAAAATATTTCTCCTTAGAACGTTTCCAATGATAAAAGTGACCAAAGCATTTGGCTACCTGTGCAGCATCGGCAACCCCTCTGCCTGCTTATCCCCTAACTCAGCCAACAGCTGCGTCCTCTCACAACTTTGTATCCAAGCTTACACTCAGTCAAAACCCAGCCCCTGAGCGGGGTGGTGGTGGTGGTGGTGGTGGGGTAATAACGATGGCTAAGCCCTGTCTCTAGCACGGTATCTGGTTCTAGGAAGTGCGCCCGCGGTAGCTGGAAGGGGCACTGCTGGAAGCATTTTGTTTTGTCTGGTCTCATGGTGCTGGGCCGTGGGTGATGGCTCCCATTTGTCTTCTGTGACACTGATGGGTGGCAGGGGCCCAGGTGGGGTGTGTCTGAGTCTCTGGAGGGACTCTCAACAGCAACAACCCGATCTTTGACCCCGATTGGCCGTGTGCAGGTCAGCTCTGGCTTTCCCCGATCTTCGATGTTTAATGTATATTTAATCAATAAATATATGTTTATTGATTTCAGAGAGGAAGGGAGAGGGAGAGATAGGACATCAATGATGAGAGAGAATCATTGATCAGCTGCCTCCTGCATGCCCTCCACTGGGGATCGAGTCTGTGCCCTGACCAGGAATCATGCTCAACCACTGAGCCACACTGGCCGGACTGCAGTCTTTGTTTTTATTTTTTTATTACCATCACCGCCTGGCAACCAGGCTCTGAGCTAGGGATTCTCATGCCCCCAGGAACTGCTAGGCCACTGGGGTTGAGAGAGACGCAGCGGGTGGCACAGCTAGTGAGTGAAGGAGACGAGAGACAAGCAGGTCTGTCTGGACCACGGCTCAGGGCTCTCCCATCTGCTGCACTGTCCCCCATCTCCCAGGGGGACGCAGCTGTGGCTTCTTCTCATTCTCCCCCAGAAAGAGGGGAGCCTGCTGGGGGGGCACCGCCCAACCCAGTGCGGGTGCCGCCGCGCTATTTATGTGCATTGCTTCATGGGACCAGACGCTGCTCAAAATAAGCTAAACACACATGTCCCTGTGTCCTCGGGACCCTGCAACCTGACACGGTCTCTTGTGAAATGAACTGAGAGCAGCGTAGTTGAGGGAGGGGGAGAGGAGGGGAAGAAAAAAGAAAAGAAGAAAAAATCGGAAGAATTCAGTACTAAACATGTGACAGAATTAAGAGGGGCGGTGACAGCTCAGAGAGGTGTGACTGGGCTGATCAAACAATACGGAGCCACCGGGCCTTCTCCTGCGGACGGCGGGGCTGAGGCAAGGTGTCTTCCTGTCTGGGCCACCGCCCCACAGGCCTGGGAAGGAAGCTGGGAGGGTATCCGATGAATGGAGTTAGGAAGCTGGTGGGGTATGTGGATGGAGGTGGAGGAAGCTGGTGGGGTATGTGGATGGAGGTGGAGGAAGCTGTGAGGGAGTGTGGATGGAGGAGGAGGGAGCTGGAGGTTGCGCTGGCTGTCCGGCCTGCTCTGTGGTCGGCATGGGAGAACCCACTCACTGTGGCTGAAGTTTAAAATCTGGGCACGGGTGTCCTTGCCCATCAGAGGAGATGTACTGCACAACTATGGCAAATGAAGGGAGAGTCCAAGAGCTTAAAGCTACCCTGGAAGGGACACAGCACGGCCAGGAGGCCAGCTAAACACATTTTCCTGAATGTGCTGATGTTTGTGGTTGGTTGTCAGCTTTTTAAGTTTTGTAACGTGCCGTCCTTGCTTTTTTCATTCTCAGTAAGTATTCACTTTGGTTCCTGGAGCAATCAAACCAAACGGGAAGATAAAATGGGCGGGAAGAGCTCGGGGTGCCTCGGGCCTCTGGGAAGCCTTTGTCCCCTCAGTGTCATGCCACGTGGCCTCCAGTCTCTCCACACCGAGCTCTCCCCTGTGGCTTCCTGGATGGGCACCCACCCAGTACCCGGCTTCCTTCCGTGGTGCCCCTGTGACTCATGGGAGACTCGCCACATGGAATCTTGGGAGTGCAGGCTGCCCCTCCGCTGCCCCTGCACTGCCGAGGCCCTCTTTCCCCTCTCCCTCTCTCCTCTCCCTCCTTCACATTGGGCCACGCCTACATGCAATCAGGTGACAAAGGTGAGACTGGAGAGCGGGTGAAAGCCGGTCCAGGCAGGGCTCTGAGTGCAGAGAGGCAGGCCTGGAACGTGAACACAGGGATTTGATCGAGAAGCTTCGTCAGGATGTTCGTTCCCTGTCCCTGGAGCTACCAGTGCCCGGGACAGTGCCAGGTATACAGAAGGTGCTCAATATGTATTTGGTGACCGAGTCAGGTCACATAGAGCTCAGTTCTGACTCCAGGTCTCAGGCCTCGGCTCTTCCCAGGCCGCTGGGCTCTCAGGCAGCCTCATAGAGACAGAAGCCACCAGCTCCCTCTGCCCACCCCCGACGGGCAAGAGCAGCCTGCATCACACACAGCTCAGCAGGCACGCACCAGGGGCCCCGGCGGGGCCTGTGATCTGGACACAGTCACGCCAGGCTTTCATGTCTCAGCCAGATTCCTGCCCAGAGCATCACCTGTCACCCCAGCAACACATCCTCGGTACCTCTCCCCCCCAGCCTCCTCCCCCGGTGGGCAGCAGCCAGCGGCCAGACTTTCTGAATCAGACAGAGCTCACACTCTGCCCAGGCTGCCCCAGCCATGTGCCAAATCTCATTTTCTCCTGCTAAATTGCTTTCTGCTCAGTGTCTTTCCTCCCCCACCTCTGGGTCCCTGAGTAGGGAATGCTGGTTACTATGGTGACGGGCGGGCTTGTGGAAGGAACTCAGCTTAGTAAATTAATTGCTGGACTTTGGAGACTAACGAGGGCTCTGCCCCCCAGGGACAGGGTGTGGCCTACATCATGCCAGCTGGGCCGCCAGGCTCCGGAAGGAGTTCTGGGCCTGGCGAGGGAGAGGGAGAGTAATGGTGCCCATTGCAGTTTGTAGGGGCTGCCACCCGAGATGGGCTGGACCGCGTGGGGGGCTGCCAAAGGTCCCACACTGACTGTGCATCTAGTCTGTGCCAGGATCTGTCCTGCTGGCTTTGCAAAACTACTTTTTGTAACCCTCACTGCACCCCCTGATGGCGAAGAGATCACCCTCCTTTTAGGGAGAGGCGATGCTCGCTGACCCACTATGGGGCCTCAGGTCCCACACAGGCCGCCGCACACAGTGGCGTTTACGGTGGTCACTCCATTTACTCCTGGGTCGAAGGCCATTCTCTTCTATGTAATTTTCCCAGAATATAGAAGCACAGGGAACATTTCCGAACTCAGTCTATGAAGTCAGCATCACCCTAATCCACAAACCAAAGGACATTCCAAGAAAAAGGAAATGACCGACCAAAATCTCTCATGAACATAGATGCAAAAACCCTCAAAAAAATATTAGCAAATCAAGTATGCTAATATATAAGAAGAATTTACACACCACGACTAAGAGATTGTAGCCAGAGCAACTAGGCAGGAAAAAGAAGTAAAGGCATTCAAGTTGGAAAGGAAAAAGTAAAATTATCTCTATTTGCAGATGACATAGTCCCATATGTAGAAAACTCTAAAGAATCCACAAAAAGCTACGATAAGTAATAACCAAAATCAGCAAAGTTTCAGGATATAAAATCAACACTCAAAAATCTTTTGCAAATTCTGTACACTAGCAGCCAATAATCATAAAAAGAAAAATTATGAAAATAACTCCATTTATAACAGCATGAAAATACTCAGGAATAAATTTAACCAAGGAGACACAAGACTTATACACTGAAAACTATAACTCGTTGTTGAAGGAAATTAATGAAGACCTAAATAAATGAAATGATATCTCCTGTTATTGCTTACCTAGAGACCCAGTGCACAAATTTGGGTGGGGGGTCATAGGGGGCGGGGCCAACCAGGGGGAGGGGCCGCGGGTGGTTGGCAGGCCGGCCCCGCCTCCTGGTCGAACTCCCGGTTGAGGGGAGATTAACCTGGAGTTCCTTCCTCTGGCCCAAGTCTTACCTGCCTTCCAGGTGTCAGTGACTGCCCTCGAGGGTGGATTTGGTGTCATTCACCTGGCTGCTCTCAGCATCAGGCATGTGAGGCCACTGGTAAACACCTGTTAAGCGAATAAATTAACTGTGAACTCTATAAACTATTTTCCCTTTCCTGGATCTTGCATTAATAATGCTAAGTACTTTTTGAAAAGGACATGAAAATACAGAGTAGGGAAAATACACTTAGCTAATAAACCTCATGGATGAAAGAAATGCATAGAAAGTCAGAACAAGAACCGGTGTCTCTCCTATAGAGGTGGCCACGTGTGAAGGCATGATGATACCCGATGCTGCCAGGTTCAGGCGAGGGGGGCCCATACGCATGCCTGCCAGGAGGCAGCGGAAACCAGGGCAACTCTCCTTAAAGTACTATGACAACTCATATCGGGGTCCTTTCAAAACTCAAATGACATCCTAAGTATTTTCCACTAACCTGCCCTAAGAAAAGAACTCAATATAGGCAAAAACAGGTACAAAGATGTCCTCTTGTAACATATTAAATTAACAAAATAGCCTATTCAATGCCCAAATGTAGAAAATATCACAGCAATGGTGCTGGGGCCACAGGTATAGCCTGAGGTAGTCAATGGTGATGGGCCTGGTGGTCCTGGCCCAGGTTTGCCAATGGGTGGGGGGTGGAGGGGACAGATGGAAGCGGCGAAGGGAGGTCACACTGCTGGCCTTGAGAGAGTTGGGTCTGATGAGGGAAAGCATGCCAGGGGCCTGGGTCTGGGGGAATTCCTCCCACCTGGGCCGAGGTTGCATGTGCGGCGTCTCAGCTCCAGGGCCGCCTCTAAAAGTATCTTTTTTCACGCAGGAAACGCTGCAGTAGAACCGAACGAGGCCTCTTCCTGGCTGAGAAACGCCTGTGCCCACACCCAGGAGAGCCATGGCCAGCCTGCGAGGGGATGCCCGCTGCCTGCTCTGGGTGCTGCTGCTATGGAGTGCGGACCGCAGCTGCTGGGCCCAGAGAGCAGGTGGGGCGCAGGGGCCTGTGCAGGTCTAAGTCAGTGTGCGCGCCCCTGGGTGTGAGAGGGTGCGGGGCAGGGTGTGCCCTCGAGGGGGCTGGTGACTGTGTGGGGGCTAACTAATGTGCTAACAGTCACTTATCCAGCAAGGGCGTGTGCTTGCGTGTGTGTGAGTGTGAGTGTGTTAAGAAAAGAATGAGCTGTCTGAACCCGTTCTGAGTGAATCATAGAATGGGTCCTGAGCTTGTCCCTCTCAAGTGCCTGTCAGGGTAGGGGCAGCAGGCAGGCGTTGTGTGTGGTCGTGTCCTGCGAAGGCGTTGCCGCCATTCCAGGGGAAATGGACGCACTGGGCCGGGCCAGGAGGGGTGGCCCCGCAAGACTGCAGATGAAGGAAGCGGAAAAATTTACTGGAGAAGAGGAACCTGAGGCAGGTGGGGGTGGAGGGGGAGCTGGCCTGAGGATGGCTCTGCTCACCTGTCACCTGTCCAGGGCCTCTGGGAGGAAGCCACCTTGGGTGCAGAGGCCTGCAGGACCAGCGGGAGCCTTGGTCACGGAAAGCCCCGCCCCACGCAAAGCTCCATGCTCACGTCAAGTCCCGCCCCATGTGAAGCCCCGCCCCACGCAAAGCTCCATG
>NW_006282874.1:581720-584373 GCF_000327345.1 Myotis davidii
CCACGTACAGCCACACCCACCACACGTAAAATGTCGTGCCTACGTAAGCCACACCCACCCCACGTAAAGCACCGTGCCCACGTACAGCCACGCCCACCCCACGTAAAGCACCGTGCTCACGTACAGCCACGCCCACCCCACGTAAAGCACCGTGCTCACGTACAGCCACGCCCACCCCACGTAAAGCACTGTGCCTACGTACAGCCACACCCACCCCGCGTAAAGCTGGGCGCCCATTTTGCAGATGAGAAACCAGGCGACAGAGGCAAAGACTCTGCAGGTGAGACTGGGGGACTCGGTGCTGAGTCAGAGGCCCAGCTCTTTTCTCTGAAGCTGCAAGAAGATAGAATGAAAAACAAGAAAACCCCCCAAACCTGAAGGCTTGCATCAGTCTCTTGTATTTTACTTTTCCTGAGCCTCTCAAAGCCCCGTTCGCAGGAAAGGCAGTGATGCCCGTGGACTCCTGGGTTTCAGGTGAATCTGGATGTGTGTCCACCGAGACATCCCGTTTCGACAGTTCACACACAGGTTATCCAGCTCACGAGTGGGAAGGCTGAGGACAGCCGGGCTTTTCCAAGTCCCCATTTCACAGGTAGAGAATGAGGCTGGAGGGAAAAGGTCGTGACCTGAGGGGGGTCACATGGCCGTCACCTGCCCCGGGAACAGAGGCCAGAAGCCAGGCACCAGCCCCAGGGTCAGGGCCCTGGCTCAGCCATCACACTTAACGCTCACGTGCCTACCACTCAATCATGGCCGCCAGGAGAAAGTGCGGAGAGCTCCCACGGGCTCCTTGGTGAGGCCTTTTGAGCAAGTAAACTTTCTGCAGCATTAAAAAAAATTCGCTCAAGGATTATGAAAGGTTTGGAGTGGGCCGGGGTCGCTATGACATGAGGCCATAATGTATCAGAGGAGGCTTTTATTTCAGGCACCTGGGTGCAGCGGGGACTGGAGGGGGAGGCCGACTGTTGTAAACCTCTGCTGGCTGCAAGCCGCTCTGCTGACCTGACCGTCCCGTCAGTCCTGGGCTCCTCCCGTGCCAGGTGTCTTCTGGTTGTCCCAGCTCTGCGCTGCTCAAGGCTGCAGGCCTTCTGCTGGATACCTGCTAAGCGCAATACGTTTTCTCTGCCCCATGTTCTTCTCTCTCCTTGTCCTCAGAGGCGTGGTCAGCTGCTGCTCCTGGCAGGCCCAAGCCTCCGGTTCTGGGAGAGTCAAACCAGGCATCTTTAAAAAAAACACACAACATTTTTATTGATTTCAGAGGAAGGGAGAGAGAGAGAGAACGAGCAATGAGAGCGAATAATTGATGGGCTGCCTCCTGCATGCCCCCACTGGGAATTGAGCCTGACAGGGACTCAAACCTCCACCTCCTGATTCATAGGTTGTTGCTCAACCCCTGAGCCAGGCAGGGACTCGATTCATAGGTTGTTGCTCAACCCCTGAGCCAGGCTGGCTGGGCGAGACTGGGCTTCTTGATCGCTCCCACGTATGTCTGTGCCACACTTTGGGGTTCAGAAAGCACTTCCCCTCATGTCATCTCATTGTGAAACGGGGATGAGCAGAGTGCCTGCTCTTGTTGCTGTGAAGACCAGAAATAATGCTGTTTGCTGCTTAACCAAAAGCATTGGACAGTGAATAGGAAATTTGTGTTTGTATGGTTATCATAAAATGTAAGCACATTTTTACAAAGCATTACAGAATCCCGTGTTTGTATTTACAATATGTGAGTGCAGTGTGCTTCCTATGCTTTCTAATGGTGAGGGGCAGGGAACTCTTTAAATATCTAAGAAGGGAGCATCAGCTAAATAAATTATGCTCATCCTTGCAGTAGACGCTCTGTCGCCATGGAAACCAGTATTATCCGCTGAAAACGGGTTCCCAGCACCTTGCTGGATGCAGGGGAAACAGCTTGCCCATCAGCGTGTCTGGCCCAGCCCCACTCCCATCAATAACTCTATGGAAGTAAATGGGAAATGGTCAGGTCGATGCAAGGTGGTTAACAATGTCCCCGTAGATGGGAATGTGAGCATTTCAAACATTTTTTTGATTGCCTTTCCGGGCTGTTCTGAACCAGGCATGCACTCTTTTGTGGCAGGTTTAAAAAATAACGAAGTCACTTTAATGGCGTCATTAAGGAACTTGGCACAGTGATGTTCCATGAATGCTGATCACTTCCCTGTGAGAGTGTATGTTGTCCGCTGAGCCTCATGGCAGCCTTGGGGACACGCATGACCGTGTGACAGGAACCTGAGGGTTAGCATGCAGGCAGCTGGACAAGGCCCCTGCCAGTGGGTTCAGAGTGGGCGGGGTCTGAGGCAGGTGGTGTGACCCAGTGACCACACCTCCAGGCCCCCACGGGCGGGCTCTTTCCACAGCCCGTTGACCCCATCTCACCCTTCCTGTGGCCCCTGTAGGTTGCAAAAGCGTCCAGTACGACCTGGTCTTCCTGCTGGACACCTCCTCCAGCGTGGGCCAGGGCGACTTCCAGAAGGTGCAGCAGTGGGTGGCCAACCTGGTGGACACCTTTGAGGTGGGCCCCGAGCACACCCGCGTGGGGGTCGTGCACTACAGCGACCAGCCCACCACGACCTTCGAGCTGGGCCGCTTCCACTCCAGGGAGGCGGTGAAGGCGGCCGCGCGCTCCCTGGCCTTCCAC
>NW_006282874.1:584492-591015 GCF_000327345.1 Myotis davidii
GGGGCAAGCTGCGGCGCCGCCTGTGCGAGAGTGAGTCTGCCCGCTGAGGGTGGAGGGGTGCAGTCTGCAGGTGCTGGTTGGGGGGGTGGGGAGAGGATGGAGGGATGCATGCTGCTGGGGTGGAGGGCTGAGGGAGGGGGTGAGGGGCTGTGGGCTGCGGAGCTCCCGCCTACCAAAGGCCTGGGGCCAGCAGTCCAGGTACGGGCCTCCTTGAGCCGGGAGAGGCCAAGTGGCCAGGTTGAGTGAGGCCTCAGCTACATGCCTCGGGGTGACAGTGGTGGCCTGTGTCCAGCACTTCCGGGCTCCATAAGGAAAGAACCCAATTGCACCTGCACACTGCACGTGCCTGTCACTAGGGTCATTACAGCCTCGCAGGATAAAGACGCCTCCTTGTCACAGATGAGAGCATTAGGGTGCTGGGACCCTGGGAGGCACAGCTGCAAGGCCTGCTGGGTCCTCAGCTGTGGGCCAGAGAGGGGATCAGGCCATGATGGGAAAGAGGAGTAAGGGAAGCGACAGCCTAGCCAGGATGGATCTGGGTAACCAGAGCCACACACCGGGTCCCGGGCCCGGCCTAGAGGTCGACATGTGGAGTGGTGGCTCAGGGTCAGCGAGCACCCAGCTGTCACCCCAGAGCCCCTGATGCCGGGCCCTGGGAAGCAAGACCCCTCCCAGACCCTCCCCCTGGCCCTGTGCCATCCTGCCGGCCGTGGCCCAGCCCGGCTCTGGACCCGACCAGAGCTGCATCTCGATGGCGAAGAACTTTTGCTCCAGGGGGTGGCTCTGGGAGTGGCGGGGACAGCCCTGAGGGGGCAGTCCCTGGAACACGGGGCGCAGGAGGCTCCGGCAGAACCAGGCCCTGAGCCTCTTGCTGACCTCATGTCCCGGGAACCCAAGTTCCCATCACTGACCTGCTTCTGACTCGGGGGTGATGGTTTCAGGCCCGGGGAACAGAAGACCCTCTAACTGACGGAGAAATGAAGCAGACTGTGGTCACAGGATGCAGAGGGCAGGGCAGGTGGCCTCAGGCGATGAGCAGGCTCATCCCACTCTCCATTCTGGGCTCTTCTCCCTGGGTGGGAGCTCTGGGGAGGGGGAGATGAGTGAGGTCCTGGGGAACTGGCCTCGGGGAGCCAGGTGCTAGAAGGGAGGGGGGGTTGCTGGAGCCCTGTTGTGGGGCTTTCTCCCCTCTGCTCTGGCTGGTTGGTGCCTCCCATTGGTCGGAGCGTATCACATGCCAGCCAGCACAGGGGCCCACATGCAGCCCCTCCCAGGGCGCGGAGCAGGGCAGATGTGATGGGAGGTGGATTCCCGGTGCCATGCCCTGGGGCCTCTCTTAGGGCCTCCCTCCCGCCTGCTCTGGCCGGGGGCTCATGTCCCCCTGGCCTGGGCCTCCTCCAGGGAAATAGCTCGGTGTCACGGCATCGAGTCCTGCCTCGGTGGCCTGATACGGTTCCCAGGGGACTCCATCCAGCCTGGCTTCCTGCAGCGTGTGGGGCGGGTGGGCCCAGCCCCAGAACATCGGCTGTAATTAAGAGCTTTCTCCGCCCGGGCTCTGTGGTGGCCACAGAACAGCTGTATATAGCTTGTCGGGCCGCCGTAGCGAGCCTGCGGGATGCCAGCCCCGCTAAGAGCCTCCGCCTACTTCTATTTCGAGGACACTGTGGTGGTCCCCTCTCCCCTCTCGCCTCTCGCCTCTCCCCTCTCCCACGGGCCAGGGACACGACCCTGGGTCCGATCTTTTAGCTCCTGGACAAGGGGGCTGAGATGTTAGCAGGGATGAGCGCCAGGAAGGAGCCTCCCATCCTTCTAGGGCTTGTCTCCTGGCGCAGGGTCACCCTCCGTCTCTGCTTGATGTGGTCGCAACCAGCTCCAGCGCTGCTCCGAGGAGAGCTTGACCGCTGGACACTGTACTTCCCCCGTGGGCGGGACAGAGGCAGAGACAGACAGGGAAGGTGCCTCTTTGGGGGAGACTGATGTGTTGCTCTCCTGCAGTTCTCACTGGGAAACCGTGAGTGTCTGCACCCAGCGCGGCATTTGGATTAGGGAGGCCTCAGTCTCAGCTCCCATACGTGAGCCCAGCCCCTCCTCACAGGGGTGAGCACACGGTCTCCTTCCTGACATGCTCCTGCCCGGTCCTCCTGTCCTCCGCCCGGCCCAGGGACTCTGCAGTGAACTCGGGGGACACACACACACACTCTCACACACACTCACACACACACACACAGCCCAAACACACCCTCTCACACACACACTCACTCACACACACTCACTCACACATTCACTCACTCACACACTCACTCACACACTCACACACAGCCCAAACACACACACACACAATACACCCCCCATACACACTATATACACACACAGCCTAAACACATATACACATTACTTACACATACACACATACACCATATGCACACACACTAGATACACACATATACCACACACATCCACGCACATCCATGCACATACATCACACACACACACACATCACAGGTACACCACACACACCAAACACATGCACAACACATCCACATGCGCATACATGCACACACATAACACACACACATATATCACATATGCATACACACATACACAACACACATATACACATACCCCCTAAAATACACACACACACATCTGGGAATATGCATGTGGCCTTGAGGTGACCCACCCAGCTGGTCCCTGGGTGGATCCGGAGCCCAGGAGGCATTGGCGGCGGTGGCATCGGCTGTGGGCTGGGAGCCGCCACGTGGATGCCTGTGGCTGGGCCCCGGCGGGTCAGCCCCGGGAAGCAGTGCAGGCGAGGGCCCGCCCTTCCACCCGGGTCACCGGGAGTGCCTCCGGGAACAGCTTGCTAAGCTCGAGGGCACCCTAGAATAGTCCTTGGGCTTCTTAACTCTGACCATGTGTTGAGCAATTTTATTAGAAAC
This sequence comes from Myotis davidii, assembly GCF_000327345.1. NCBI lineage: Eukaryota > Metazoa > Chordata > Mammalia > Chiroptera > Vespertilionidae > Myotis > Myotis davidii. Next base: position 587,432 of record NW_006282874.1, read on the forward strand.
TGACCGAAGCTGACGAAACACTGAGAACCACCCATCATTTACTTTTAATTTGTTTACAGCACAGAGGCTTTGGCAGCCAGGCCCGAGCCTGGCGATGACCCCGGGGAGCCCTGGGTACCCCGAGCCTGTATGGCCACGTACAGACCCGGACGGCTCTGCCTTTAGCTCTGTGGGCCCGGGGTCTGTCCCACTCACCCCGTCTCACTCTTTAGAACGAGTGTGTCCCGCTCGACCGTGCGGGCACGTTCCCTTATTTCCTCAGCTCTCCCCACACTGACCCGCAGCCACTGTGCCACTGGGAGTGTGTCCTGCCACGCGTCCCGGCTCACGGGGCTGTGGCTGCGTGTTTCACACGGTGGCCTCAGCTTTGAGTTGATAAAGGGACAGAATCGAGTGGCCACCACCAAATTGGCACTTGCAAAAAGCATGTGTCCATATGCACTGTCTATATAAACCGACGTCTGTAAATACAGCTCCTTGTAATTAAGTCCACGGGGGAAGGCTGGGTGTCTGTGTCTCCCGCCCTGCGGCTGCCCTTGTCCTCACTGAACTCGTTTCACACTCGTCGGGGGCACGGGGGGCTCGGGGCTGCACAGCAGGTCAGGGCTTTCCCAGACGTGTGGCCAGTGAGCCAGTGCCCCGGGCCAGCCGGCCACTTCCTGGAAGGCCGAGGCCTCCAGCTGTCAGCGGCTGCTCAGGTGACACGTGTGACCGTGAAGCGTGTACGTCCTGTCCTTTTAATTAGAGACCCTGGTTTCTCTGAGTCTGTCCCCACCTGGACATCTGTGCAAACCCACACACACTCACACTCACACCAACACAGACACGTGTATCTGCGCGAACACCCAGGAACACACTCACACATGCCCAGGCGTGCACACCCTAGGCCAGTGATGGCAAACCTATGACACACGTGTCAGAGGTGACACGCGTACTCATTTTTTTGGCTGATTTTTCTTTGTTAAATGGCATTTAAATATATAAAATACCAAAAATAGAAGTCTTTGTTTTACTATGGTTGCAAATATCAAAAAATTTCTATATGTGACACGGCACCAGAGTTAAATTAGGGTTTTTCAAAATGCTAACACGCCGAGCTCAAAAGGTTCGCCATCACTGCCCTAGGTGCATGCGTGTGCGCACACTCCCCTCCGCCCAGGCCCCTGGGCAGCCCACGTGCAGCTGCGGGAACGGCTTTAAAGCCAGCGCACCTGACGCCTGTGCGCCTGGGAGGGCCCCTCGCCCACTTTCAGGAACTCTGACCAGCTGACTGGCTGCGCTGACAGACGCCTGGACGGGTGCTGTGTTTGTTTCTTATAAAGGTTCTTGTTTACATCAGCCTAGCCCCTAGCAGGTGTAGGAAGGAGTGGGCGAGGGGGCCCTGTGCTCACTGCCTGGGGGCGCCCTGGGGGGCCTGGCAGCAGGAGGCGGCGCTCCCTGGCAGGGCAAGTCCTGGATCCCTCAGTGTCTGCGAAGTGGGGGTGGGAGGATGGGGGGAGGTGTGTTTTCTCCGCAGCCCCTCCTGCCTCTGACCCCAGATCCCGCCTTGTGCTCAGGTTGGGCTGCCAGCGAGGCACTCGGGGCCAGAGCAGGGCTGTGCCAGGCGGGAGTGAGGGACACCCAGGGCTACACGAGGCCAGAACGCGAGCTGAACCCCTCCATCCGCCGCCTCCGCCCGCCAAACCCCCTGCTCCTCACCTGGGCACCCCTGACCCCTGAGAGGCCTGGGCCCAAGAACACGGGAGACCTGGGCTGCCCCCTTTGTGTCTAAGTTACCGACCACGTTTAAAAAGTGTTCCGGGAAGATGCTCCGCTGCCCTAAGCAGGGGCCTGGGAGGCAGGTCCGTGTTTGGAATCCTCTGGCCCTTTAAGTGGCAGGCAGGGTCACGGTGCCCAGGGGAGCCACACCTGGCCCAGCCCCTGCTCCTTGCACCGCCGGCCACGTTCCTGCACCTGGGGGCCTCCCGGGCACCTGTGAGGGCACCTGCCATGAGATGCAGGTCACCTCCCTCCAGGACCCACACAGCTGGGCCTCTGACTCCCCCGCAGCAGGCAGGTCAGCAGCGAGGCTGTGCCCCAGGAAGCAGGCCTGGGCCGGGGCTGCAAGGCCTGAGATGGAGCAGGTGCAGGTGGGTGCCCCACAGGAGCCCCTGGGGAGTGGCCCTCCTCCCAGTGTGTGCACCTCCCCCTCCCCTCCCCCAGGCCCCCGCCCCTTCTCAGCGACAGCCCTGCTGTCCCAGCTGCCCTTGTCAGGGAAGGCGCAGGGCGCCCAGCTGTTCCTCATTGACAGCTGGCCGTGAGTTTGTTAACATTGATGGTGGCTATTCTGGCAGGTGTGAGGTGGTACCTCATTGTGTTTTAACTTGCATCTCTCTGATAATTAGTCCCCCAGCCCTCGGGAGGGGAGAGCAAACGAGGGGCAGGGCTGGCCGGCCCCCTGGACCAGTGGAGGGTCCCTGGCCTTGCTGCCGAGGCATTAGAGGGCAGCGCCTGGCCCCTGCCTGCTGGGGGTCGGGAGGGGGGTCGGGTACCCTGTCCCTGGGGCCTGCCTTTGCCACTGGTGTTCTGATTCTAGGGACGCGACCCCGAGCCTGGATACAGATATGTCTGGTCCCAGGCCACATGCTAATGGAGGGAATGTGGCCACGACTAGAAAAAATAAATAGCACCGTATCTTGTTTGCCCATCTCCCCTGAGAACCACAGGCTGCTGGCGGAGGCAGGGATGCCCCCCCCCCCCCCAGGCCTATTGGGCTTTGCAGTCAGTCCTGTTTTTCTGAGGCTGAGGGAGGGGGGGCTGGTTTGTGGCCACAGGGTGACTTAGGGACAGCGCTGCCCCCAGCAGCCCGGCCTTGTCACGGCGTTTCTTACCTTCTCTCCTGACCTGGACTGCAGTGTCTGCTCCAGAGGCAGGGGAGTGGCTCGTCAGCCCTCCTGTGGGTGCATTTGCCACAATCCGTCCGCGTGGGAAGAAGGGAGGTTCTCCCTCCCTGCAGGTGTGTCCCGCTGTCCTCCTAGCTCAGCACCTGCCCCTTACGATGAAGTCCTTGGGGGTGCCCCTCCCCGCGATCCTCGGGAGCTCAGGGTTCGTGGGTGACCGAGGGCAGACTGGGTGCCATGACCTTTCCCTCAGCAGCCCGGGCCTCGGTGAGAAAGGACCGGAGAAAAAGGGGGACCGTTGAGAGGTTGTGGTGGCTTGAGACGAGTCTGGCTCACGTGCTCTCTCTGGACTAAGCCCTGTAGGACCCGGAGGGCGGCCATTAAGAGTGGATTGTGTTCCTGAATTGAGCAAATGCCCAGAGGGTTTAAAACACAGCCGGTGTGCACACAAGCAGCACAGGGTCACTCCCTAGCCCGGAGCCCATGGGACAGAGAGTGGGAGGAAGCTGAGAGGGGCTTGTGCACAGGGAGCTGCTGAGATGACCTGACTGCCGGGGCCGTGAGCAGAGCGTTTGCACCAGACAGAAGGCAGAGCTCTGCGGGCAGAGTTCAGTCCCGGGAGACACACGCCATCATCCCGTGGACTCAGACCTCCTCGCTCCCTGTTCTCCTGTCCACCTGCCCCCTCCTCTGCCACTTCCTCTT
>NW_006282874.1:591053-603018 GCF_000327345.1 Myotis davidii
CTCTCTCTCATCCCCTCCCAAGACTTTAGCACTGGCCACTGTCCCCGCAAAGCCAGGAGCCCTTCCCACAGGAGGTCCCTGCAGTCTCTGGTGACACCTGCTGGTGCCTGGCCCCTGGGACACTCCCCCGGAGGGAAAGGGGACCCCAGGGCCCCGGGACATTGGAAATCACACGGTACCCACCCCTGCCCTCTGCCCGGCCTCCAGAGCACACCTTGCACATGGGCATGCCATCTCTTCGTGGCCCTGAGTTCCACACCCCGCCTGGGTGAGGCCCAGACTACTCCTGCACCAGCACCTCCCCACCCTCTCCTCCCCCCTCAGCCGGGTGACGGGGGCTTCCCTCCCTCCCCTCCCTCCTCAGGGCTCTGCTCTGGCTGGGACACGGCTGCACCCTGCTGCCTGCTTGCTCTTCCCCGGCTGGTTCCCCTAGTAGCTCTCCGCTCCAGTGTGGCTCAGCCCAGAGGTTTCCCCAGACCCTCGGGTCTGAGTGGGTCCTGGCCCCAGCGCCCTTCACGTGGCCACGGATTTCATCCACAGCCCTGACCCTGTGGCGACCAGCTGGCTTCTCTGTGTCTGTCTCTGTTCGTTCTCTACCCTCTTTGGCATGTGAGCGCCAGGTAAGTGGGCAGGGCCACCTCGAGTGCGCGTTTGCATGTTTTCTCCTCACACCGCCGGGCACTGGGCACATATGTGTTGTCTGAACAAATGAATGGACCAATGAGCATGTATTAGATGCCAGGTGTCCTGCCAACTTCCTGCCCTCTATCCCATCTAACCGCCAGGATGACCTTGGGTGGGGAAGAATCCCCACAAATGTTTACACCTATTTCTGGGTCTGGACACAGACACAGAAGGAGAAGCTGGCATGGTCTAGGTGAGGCCTGCAGGCCCAGACCTCCTCCTCCCACACCGAGGTGACCCTGCTTCCCACTCTCCTGTTTCAGGCTCAGTTTCCACCGGGGAGCAGGCGTGAGCTGGGACTGGGAGACAGACATGGCCCTTGTCATTGTTTCCTTTGTCTCTCAAGGCCCCAGACCAGTCGGCACACGTTCCCATCACAAGCCATGTCAGGAAGGGCTCAGCTCTGTCGGAGCCCCGCCCACAGGCCTCGCCCACCAGCTCCTCCTGAGGTCGCGGACATGTGACCCGGCTCTCGGACCCGTGCTCACAGCTGTCAGCAGGTCCAGAGGGACATGTCTTTTTAACAGTATCTTGTCACTGTCCAGCAGGCTGCCTCTGAAGCACACCAACATCCCCCAACCTGACCACACCCTCCCTCCAGCCTAAAGCTGGGGGTCGCAGTCCATCAGCCAGGGGACGTGGGGCCGCTGGGGGGGGCGGCGGGTGCCGATGCCCTTCGACCTAGAAGGGAGCCGCAGGCCAGGAATCTCCGGGAGGTCCTAGGACAGGAGGTGGCGGTGCCACCTGACCTTGGGTGGTCTTTTCCTCTCGCTTGGTCCACACCATGACCCTGGGGCACAGCCACCGGCAGTCTTTGATCTTCTGCAGCCTGACAACCTCTGTGTGCACCTGTGAAGGGTGAATACCCGCCCTGCAGGGCTGGGGCAGGACTAAATGAGAACTGTGTGCGACCTGGGACAGTGGAACTGGCCACGGCTGGCTGTGTGTTGTTGTATTTGCACGCAGGCTGCTTTCCAATGCCAGCTGTGTGAGTAGGATAACGGCCCAGTGCTCGATGCCCAAGCCCCAGGGCCTGGATTCAATTGTTGCCTCTGCCACTCGCTAGCTGTGTGATGTTGGATGAGTTTCTTAACCTCTCTGAGCGCCAGCTTCTGCCCTCGAGCTCGGAGGTTCTTGCGGCTCCAATGAGACCTCTTTCCATTCCTCTTGGGGAGGGCACTGCTGGGGGCAGGGAGGCTGAGCTGGAGACATTTGGAGATTGGGAGGAGCACGTGGTGCGTTGAAACATCTAAGTGGCTTTCATGAGAGAGAACGGGGACCTGTTTTGGGGTTGGTGCCAGCGGCGGGCAGGCGGGTGTGTTTGCAGTCTGCCCGCCCCGGGGCTCCCAGCTCTGTGTAAGTGGGCACACGCGGCCCGACTCAGAGAACACCGGCTTCTGTCGGCTCAGGTGAGCAAGCCCCTGCACAAGTCAGGGCCGTTCAGAGGCAAAGGGGCTCTCAGGAGGCCGCCAGCTGGCTGTCTGTCCATGCAGCTTCAGAGCAGACAGACTTGGGGCCCCACGGGCTGGGTGACCTTGGGCAGGTGACCTTGGAGAGACTGCGGGGGCGGTGGGGCCAGCCTCTGACTGTACCATTTGCTAGCCTGTGGCCTCTGGCGATCTGCTTCCTCACTTCGCTCTGGCTTTCTCTCCGTGTCTGTGAACAGGAGCCCTATCGTGCGAGGCTGCAGGGAGGGTTGGCTTAAGTGTTAAGGTAATCAGCAGCTGGTGCAAGCAGGCTGCCTGCATGTCTGTCTGCTGGTCCCGAGGCCACTCCACCCCCAGCAGGACGGACATGGTCCCCAGTGCCGGGATTGTAATGTTGTTCATATCACCCCTGGCACGGGGCCCGCCTCAGCGTCTGGGGCTCTACCGAGTGGGAATGTGTGGATGTTTCCTGGCCGGCAGGGAGCCGCGGAGGAGCTGTGCCCTGCATCTGCCGGCGTCTGATTCACCACTTCCCTCCTCCGCCTTTTCCCTGCCCACTTGCAATGTCCTCATCTTGTCTGTGGTGAGCTGCCCTCAGCAGCGGCTGCCATGAGGTGACGGATGGGCAGTGATTGCATCCTCTCCCTGCACCCCGGCCCGCAGGCTCCGCTCCCTGCCTCCCATGGTCCTGCCCATCTGATCTCCTGGTCTGGGGCCACCTTTTCTACGCCCAGATTCTAGAGGCAGGTGGACCTTTATTTAAATTCAGACACTCCTTTTTTCTCACTGGAGGCACCCTTGGCTGAGAGCCAGGGCCTCCGGCTGTGTGTTCTCCAGACAGAACCGTGGGTGTGTCGCGCAAAGCAGGAGGACATCAGAGACCATTTTGTGCAAACCTTCATCCTCCCCGAATGTGCAGACCCCTCCTCCCCTTTGCCATGTGGTAAACTGAGGACGAGTTGAAGCGTTTCCCCAGAGAAACCGCAGTGAGTTCCTGGTGTGTCCCCTGGGGCGGCAGCTCTGCTCGCCCGAGCCTGGCCTCGGTGGGAGGCTCCGGGGAAGCAGAACCCGACTGTGGGAGGTGAGAGCCGGTTTCTCTCCAGGCATCTAGGACGCTCTACTTACCCAGAGACCGAGGGGAACGCATGTCAGGGGGAGGCAGTGAGGGATGCAGTCATCCGGGTCCGCTCCTGCTTTCAAGGAGGAAAATGCCCCCTAACGGGAACTCACTGCAGGCGCATTGTGATTCTTGAGAACCGACCCCGGTCCTCAATCCCGAGCTGCCTCCTCTGTGGATCCGTTACCCGATCAGCCCATGTTCACTGGGATGATGAAGGCGGCACCGTCTGGCGGGAACCACTTACCCAGAGAAGCAGTGGACCTGTTCTCACCACCCCCAGTGCTTGTCCTTGGGCCCAGGGAGGAGCGGCGACCCTCCACCCTCCCGCCTGGCTCACCCCGGCCTGCAGGTTTGGAGCACGCTCCATCGCAAGTAGAGGAAACCCAGCGGCAGTGGCTCAGACAAACGGAAGTTCACGTTCCCTCTGCCTTCACCTCGCCAGGGGTTTAGAGCCCTTCTCCCTCGGTTCTTCTAGCCCTTAATCCCCCAGACATGGCAGCCAGCCTTCGAAGTAGGAGGGAGGGGACATAAACTTGCCCAAATCTCCCATCTGTCTACCCCTTACGTTGGGAAGAGCCAGCATTCTTTAAGAAGCCGCCCCTCTCCCAACCAATGCAAACGTCTGTTACTCGTTCTCTCGTCCAGAACGGGTCACATCGCATCCCTAGCTGCAAGGGAGGCTGGACAGACGGGGCGTCGGCGTCACTGTAATAGTCGGAGACCAGCCGGCTACAGCTTTTCTCCTTGGGCCGAGAACGCTGCCATTCGGCACAGAAGTGCTTTCAGCCAGGAAGGCGCTGGGACGCGATGCTAGGCCGACCACTCAGGGAGTCTCTGCCCTCACGCAGAAGTCCTTAGCCCGTGAGCTCTTCTCACTGGCTCATCCACATGGCGAGGAAGCCCATGCCTGGAAGGGGGCCCAGCCCACCGCTCAGCGTCTCCTTCTCATCAGGTGTCACTGTCATTTCTGTTCTGCGTGGGCTCCAGACCTGTCCCCACCCGGGGCTGTGGGGACCGTGTAGCTAGAGTTGGACTGAGATCCAGCCGGGTCTGCAGACTCCCATCACGGGGAGACAGACAGGAGCACCAGTGCCTTCCGCAGGGCACCCCAGCCCTGGGACACGGGCGGGAGAAGGCCTCCTCACCCAGAGAGGGGGACTGAGTGGAGGTGGGGCGGGGGTAGGGGGCTCCAGGCCAGGAAGACTCTCAGAGCTTAGGCAGGAGGAGGGGCTGAGAAGCAAGGAGACACGGATGGTGTCGCAGCAGCTCAGATGTTTCTCGTGCTGTCACCTCAGTCGGCCCACAGGGCCCTGGAGGCAGAGACGGTGGCTTATCTGTTATCCCTCTTGTGTGTCCCCAGAAGTACCCCAGTGCCTGGACCGTATCTGCAGCCCTATAAGTGTTTAGTTAGAATACATGCGTTAATGCGGAAATAAATAGATCATTACCCAGGCCATGGAAATCTCTCGGCCAAAGGGATAGAGTTACGGGCTGAGAGGGACTGTGGAAGCCAAGCAGGTGAGCCGGGCCCCACAGCCCGGGGCGCTGCTGGACGGGGTATTCTGGGAGCCATGTGTCCTGACTGAGCGGAGGCAGCTATAAATTGCCCGGAAGCCTCTCAGGCTTAGTGATGTCCCCAAAGGGGTGGCAGCTGGCGTGGGGAGTCTGGCTCCTCAGAGCGGCCTGGCCAAGTGCTGACGCTGCGGGGAGACTATTTTTTCTGCCTTTGGGGCCTTCAGCCTGGCCCTGTCCTCTGGGGCTCGGGAATCAGGCTGTCCCCTGGGATGGCTGCGGAGACCAGGCTCCGTGGCCCTGCCCCCCGCCTGAGCCCCAGCCACCAGCCCTGGGGCTCGCTCATAATCAAGGCTAGAACCTCCGAGTCAACTCACTTCAGATGACGCACGCTCCCCAGCCAGTCAGTCTGGCCGGCTGCCAAAGTTAAAGCCATCGGTCGCCACTCCACAGCTGCCACCATCCTGGGTGGAGCCGACTAAATACCACCCAGCGCCTGCCTCCTCCCTCCGACCGGGTCCTCGACAGACAGCTCGGTGCTGGGTCCAGAATACCTTCTGCCATGGGGCTCGTCAGACCCCCTGGTGCCTTTTAGGATCAGCATTAAAAATAGCTCCTCCCGCCCTAGCTTGTTCGGCTCCGTGGATAGAGCATGGGCTTGAGGACTGAAGGGTCCCGGGTTCAATTCCAGTCAAGGCCAGGTACCTTGGTTGCAGGCTTGATCCCTGGCTCTGGTCAGGGTATGTGCAGGAGGCTACCAATCAGTATCTCTCTCTCTCTCCCTCTCTGTCTCTCCCCCTCCCTTCCACTCTCTCTAAACATCAATGGAAAAATATCCTCGGTGAGGATTAGCAAAAATAAAAATGAAAGAATAGCTCCTTCCAAATCAGGAAGTGACCTCACTCATTCCCCTCACTGCTGGGGCAAGGGCCCCCATGCCTGCCCCACCTTCGAACGCTTGTGCCCCAAAGGTGAGGAGAGGACGTTTCGCGTGGAGCTGAGGGGATGCGGATGTGCCTAGTGACGCGTGGTTATAACAATATCGCCTGTGACCAAGTTGCTCCATGGGCGGGGTGTCCATACTAAGCCGCCTCCGGGGCTAGGAGGGGCCTCCCCGCAGCCCAGTCCTGTCCGGGGCATGGTCTCGCCCCATCCTCAGTGCAGCCCCAGGACACGCGTGTGCTCAGGAGGGCCTCCCACGTTACCGACCCGCACACCCAGACCGAGAGCTTAGGAGGCGGGTAGGGGAACCCGCACTGGGACCCAGGCTTCTCAAGTTCAGAGTGGGTGCCTCTGGGATTTATAGGACAACTACAGAGCCCTTTGTCCTTCCAGCCTTTTCCTTTTAAGCGAGGAGTCATGAGGACGCTTGTGGGTACCCTATCGTGAAGCATGTTTTATTGCATGGCTTGCCTTGCTGCCTTCGTACGGCCCAGCAGTTTTGCATTCTCCTGGATTTGCACCTGCAGCTCCTTAAGGTGCATAAGAGGCACCTTCTGGTGGGTCCCGGCACAGAGGACCGTGTCAGGGGCGCCTGCTGACTTGGATTTTCACGTCCAAGTGTGCGCCTTTCTCGGGGAGGCGCCCTCTGTGGCGTCTGTGCATCTGTCTCAGCCTTCCTGCTCTAAGAGGAACCTCCAGCCTCGCTTCCCAGGGAGGCCCCTGCCCTCCCCACGCTGGGCCGGGCCAGGAGTCAGCTCTGTGCCCGGAGCCCCCAGCACCCATGCCCTTTCCTGCCTGTGTCACCTGTCCATCCTGGGTTTGGCGTCTGCCTCCCTCTCACGGTAGACCCTCTGGGCTCCTCCCGGGTGGGGACGGGGCCTCCTTCACATGTGCATCTGCTCCAGACACTGGACCCCTCCATGCTGTGAGATGGGGGATCCGAGTGGACCCCTCCATGCTGTGAGATGGGGGATCCGTGTGGACCCCTCCGTGCTGTGAGATGGGGGATCGAGTGTACCCCTCCGTGCTGTGAGATGGGGGATCGAGTGGCCCCCTCCGTGCTGTGAGATGGGGGGGATCCGTGGACCCCTCCGTGCTGTGAGATGGGGGATCGAGTGGACCCCTCTGTGCTGTGAGATGGGGGATCCGTGTGGACCCCTCCGTGCTATGAGATGGGGGACCCGTGTGGACCCCCACATGCTGTGAGATGGGGGATCGAGTGGACCCCTCCGTGCAGTGAGATGGGGGATCGAGTGGACCCCTCCGTGCAGTGAGATGGGGGATCAAGTGGACCCATCCGTGCTGTGAGATGGGGGACCCGTGTGGACCCCACATGCTGTGAGATGGGGGATCGAGTGGACCCCTCCGTGCAGTGAGATGGGGGATCGAGTGGACCCCTCCGTGCAGTGAGATGGGGGCTCGAGTGGACCCCTCCGTTCAGTGAGATGGGGGATCAAGTGGACCCCTCCGTGCAGTGAGATGGGGGACCCGTGTGGACCCCTCCATGCTGTGAGATGGGGGATCCGTGTGGACCCCTCCATGCAGTGAGTTGGGGGACCCGTGTGGACCCCACATGCTGTAAGATCGGGGTGGGGAGGGTCCGTGTGAGGTCACATTCCCAGAGGGACTGTGGCTGCCATGGGCTCACTGGCCTCTCTGTTGCTCTTGCTTCTCAGACGTGCTGTGCCCCAGCGTCCGCGTGGAAGGACATCGCTTTAAGCACACCAACGGCGGGACCAGGGAAATCACAGGTGAGAGGAAGCGGCCCCACGTGTGCCCCCCCGCCGCGGTACTTGCTGGACCTGCGCCCGACTCTCCCCGATGCAGGGCGGCCTCGCCCTCCGGGGCCCGTGCCTGTCTTTAACCAAAGCGCCGCGAGGACGGTCTGAACTGTGCCGGTGGCCAGACCCTTCCACAGACCGCCTGCCCGTCAGGAAATGCTTGTTTCCCCGGGCTGTGACCTGTGGGGGTCACTGTGTGGTGCGGGCGCTGGAATGAGCGGGGACCCAGCTGGGCGTGAGTGAGCGGGATTGGCAGGGCCAGCGAGGGAATGACGCAGGCGCTGGGAGTGAGGGCGGGTGAGTGACAGTTGTAAATGTGTGAGTGAATCGATGGTGAGAGCACAAAGGGACGGGACCAAGCCTCTCCTCAGGGGCCGTGGTGACAGGGGTGCTGGGGCCAGGCGGGCGTGGCTCAGGTGGCTGCCCATCATCCTGATAACCACGGGCTCGGTTTCCTCCTCCCTGCGCCTGGCGTCCTGCCTGCAAAGCACTTCAAGGCCTGACCTCAGGGACTTTTCTCCTCTCCAGCCACCACCCTCGGGTCCAGTCTGGCCCATGTGTGATGCCCACGGGTCAGGCTCCCCTCCAGGCAGTGAGCGGGGGGGACGTTCAGGACGGGGTGTTATGCAGGCGCTGCCAGTCCCCGCCCCATCCCGGGACCTGCCAGGTCAGGGGCTGCTGCTGGGGCCTCAGAGGTGCCAGCCCCGCCTCTTGTGCTGGGGGCTGTTGAGAGAATGGGGGCGGGTGGGCGTGCTGCCTGGGAGCCCTGGGCGGGGAGGGAGGGGCTAGCAGTCCTCGGGAGCAGCCCCGCCAGTGACTGTTTTCCGTTAATATATTTTTGTTGATTTCAGAGAGGAAGGGAGAGGGAGAGGGGGAGAGAGAAACATCAATGATGAGAGGGAATCATTGATGGCTGCCTCCTGCACAAACACCACCCCACCACGCCCCCCGAGGATCGAGCCTGCATCCCGGGCATGTGCCTCCACTGGGAATCGAATGGTGATCTCTTGGTTCATAAGTCAGTGCTCAACCACTGAGCCACACTGGCCGGGCCAGCCAGTGACCACTGATGTAGAGATGCCTTGGGCCCCATTTCCAGTTCACCGTTGGATCCAGCTGCTGGCTCAGCCCCACACTCTTACCAGCTGCTTCCTTCCCTGCCCCCCACCCCCACCCCACTGCCCCATCAGCACCTCCTAACCTCCAGCACCTGGTTCCTGCTCAGTGCCCAGAAGGTGCCAGCGCCATCTGCTTTCTTTGTCCGACTCATGAAATGACTCAGCCTGTTCGCCTTGTTAACTCGATCACCTTCAAGTGAATGTGTTCACAGCTGAGTCACTGCCCATTGGGGGACACTGCTGGCCACCGCCCTGATGGCCCTGATCCTCCGTCCCCAGCTGGGCTCGGACCGCACCCGGTCTCGGTGGGAGGCCCGGGGCCTGCACCCCACGCACCTTTTCCTGGGACGGGAATTGCAATGGGAGCTGGACCTCTCCTCACTCACTGCTGTGCTTGCTCCAGGGTGTGTTCTTGCAGGGTTTCCCCCGGGGAGCCCCGTCACTCCCGGGGCCGGGGGCCAGCTGCCTCTGCAGAGCCAGGGGCTGCTCCTTGGTCCCCGTGCTCCTCTCTCCAAACTCACCCCATTCCCGCCTTCCCACAGGGTTTGACCTGATGAATTTGTTCCGCGTGAAGGACGTGCTGCAGCAGCGAGAGGAGGGGGTGCAGAGCTCCTACGTCCGGATGGGGTCCTTCCCCGTGGTGCAGAGGACAGAGTGAGTGCGCCCTCTCTTCTGCGACGGGGCTTGTGAGAGGGCGAGGCCAGGCCACTGGCTTCCTGCAGACAGTCGCCATTAATGCCTTTCCTGTCCTCATTGTCAGAACTTTTCCTTGTTATTCCATATATATGTGTGTGTGTGTGTGTGTGTGTGTGTGTATCTCCCAAGAAAAGCCTTAGTTCCTCTCTCTGTATACAGAAAAATAGAAACAGATGTAGTTATAGTGTAGATAGCTATAGGCATAAATATATAGATAGAATAATATATAACATATAGAGATGTATCTCTCTATGCACATCCACACACACGTGTGTGTTCTTTCAGAGGTATCAGAAGAAAGTGTGTTGAGACAACCACAGACTAGCTGGACTCATGAATGACATGGAGACAGTGAGGGAGTGAACTCTGGCTTCGGAGCCCGTGTCGGGACAGAGGGGAAGTCCAGGCCGTGGCCTCCGCGTCCCTGGATCCTGAGGAGGCCCAGGCACTGAGCCTGGCGCTGCTGCCGGTGCCCGGGGTGGCCTGGGAGACCAGCTTAGGCAGGGACTTGGACAGTACATTCACATTGTTGTACAACTACGATCTAGGTCTTCTTTACCTACTTCTTCCCGAGGATCGGACAGGGAGGCCCAGACTTGGCCAAGCGCAAGGTCCCCGAGGGTCTCCGTGTCTGAGAACCAGGAACCCGGCCGCCTCCTCACTTCCCCTCCTGGCTCTCTGGCCAGACAGCTAACCGGGAAGCCAGCGCCGAGTGCGAGTGCGCTCCCCGGGCAGCCGCTGCCCAGGTCTGCAGGGGGGCATAGAGCAGTGATGGGAACCTTCTGAGCTCGGCGCGTCAGCATTTTGAAAACCCCTAACTTAACTCTGGGGCCGTGTCACATAGAGAATTTTTTTGATATTTACAACCATAGTAAAACAAAGATTTATATTTTTGATATTGATTTTATATATTTAAATGCCATTTAACAAAGGAAAATCAACCAAAAAAATGAGTTCGCGTGTCACCTCTGACACGCATGTCATAGGTTCGCCATCACTGGACTAGAGAGCTTAGGGGAGGCGAGCTCTGAGACCGGCCCTTGGTGTGCGCCTCCGCCTGCCGCGCTCCAGCCAGATGGCGAGGAGCTAACCCTCCCAGCCCGGTCGCCCCAGCCGGAGAGAGATCAGGACGCCCTCCCCTCAGCACTCCTTGTGAGGGACCCCTCCATTCTGAATTGGGAGGGGAGCTGCAGGGAGTCGGGGACCCTAGATGGGGGCCGCTGCCACGCCCGCTGGAGCCCGGACTCTGTAGGGACAGGAGGATGTCCTGGTGCAGGGGCAGGGGACCGGGCAGGTCAGGGATCAAAGGTGGGCCTTGCTGCCAGGGACAGCGGAGGGTGCGCTGGGCCGCTCAGCTGCTGGAAGCCTGGATTGCCTCAGGGACGGTGGCCCTGGGGAGAGGGAAGCCTTGTGGGTGGATTTGAAGGGGCCAGTGGAGGGGTCACAGGAAGGCCTCACAGGGCCATCCAGAGGCCCTGATGGAAGGAGGAGGCAGTAAGTGGGGGTGGGGGTAGAAGTGTTCAAGAGGCGCGGTGGGCGGGGCTTCGGGACCAGGCTGCATGGCCTGTGTTGGCAGCTCCTGTCTGGTCGCTAGTCACTGTCTGTCTCCGTCCCCCCAGGGATGTGTTCCCCCAAGGCCTGCCTGATGAGTACGCCTTCGTCACCACCTTCCGTTTCCGGAAGAGCTCGCGGAAAGAAGACTGGTACATCTGGCAGGTCATCGACCAGTACGGCATCCCGCAGGTGCGCAGGCCGCAGCCGGTCCTTCTTGGGGCGGCCTCGCCCCTCCCAGGGCCCCCCAGGGCCTCTGTCCTGGGCCTGGATGTACAGAGGCCCAGGAGACCCGCGTGGGCGGGGGGATGGGGGGCGTCACACCTCACGCCCCCCCGGGCACCGCTTCCCCCAGGGAGGGTGGCGTGCTGGCTCTCCTGTGGGTGAGGATCTGCTTCCCGCAGGCGTGGCAGCAGCTCTGTGGGCCGATGGCACCGTCTGGCCGCAGCCTGAGCGAGGCTCGGGACGGAGGAGGAGAAAGTGGCTCGGGGTCAGCAGACCCGGTTCCGATCTGTGTGTGGCCCTGGCCCTGAGAATGGTCGTCTGGGTTTTGATGTTCTTCGCCGTGACCTGGACACAAACCCACCACCCCAGGTCGGTGGCCGCACCTGGCGCAGGGCCTGACACCCATGCCGCTGGTCCCCGCAGTCCCTCTGGGACCGTCGGGGTGTCACGCTCCTGAAGCAGGGCAGCGGGTCTTTGCCCACCTGGTGTGTGTGGGCTCCGTCCCTGCCCAGAGGAAGCCGGCCTCAGCGTCGCAGCCGCAGCACGAGGCGCCGATGCGTGAGGTGGCGGCTCTGCTTTGTGCTCTGCGAGGCCCAGGGCCCGGCTTCGGCGTCCATGGGCCACGTCTTTGTCTCTGGGTTGCCCTGTTCTCTCCCGAACCATGAACCGTGTGAAGGAAGGCACGGCTCCCCAGCTGGGGGTGCCAACTGTACTTTCACACGGGATTTCATTAGCATGGAGGCGGCTCCGGCCCTCGCGTGGAGACCAGCTTTCCCGCACCCTGACCTGGCACACACATGCTCACCCACACGAGCTCGTCCACGCGTGCTTGTCCACGTGTGCTTATCCACGTGTGCTCACCTACACGTGCTCACCCACACATGCTCACCCACACGTGCTCACCCACAC
>NW_006282874.1:605545-616218 GCF_000327345.1 Myotis davidii
TGACCTGGCACACACATGCTCACCCACACGAGCTCGTCCACGCGTGCTTGTCCACGTGTGCTTATCCACGTGTGCTCACCTACACGTGCTCACCCACACATGCTCACCCACACGTGCTCACCCACACCTGCTCACCCACACGAGCTCGTCCACGCGTGCTTGTCCATGTGTGCTTATCCACATGTGCTTATCCACGTGTGCTCACCCACGCGTGCTCACCCACATGTACACACTTGGTAGGAGCCAGGGATGGTCTTGTACGCTTCCCACATCCCAGCTCACTCAGTCCTCATCACAGCCCTGTGAGTGGACCTGCTGGACCATCTCATGAGGGAGGGCACTGGCCACAGTGAGGTTAGGCCCGGGCTGCCTCTTACAGGTGGTGAGAGGAGCGGTGGGATTTGAACCCGGGCAGTCAAGCCCCAAGTCTGTCTCTTCTCCACCGTGTTCGGCGGCTCCTGTCTCATGAGTTTGTCCTGGTGGACGAGTGATGTTCCTGTCGCGGCCCTGGTCACACTGACCACGGGCTTCCCCAGGCTGCCTGCTGCGCGGCCTGATTTCTCCGTGTGGGAGGCAGCGCGCAGGGACGAGAGTCTTCCCGGGGCCCTTCTGGAGAGCAGGCAGCCCGTGCTGACCCTCACCCTTGACCTGCCAGCACCCGGGCCTGCTTCTCCAGTTCCCAGGGTCTCAGCCACGGGCTGGGCGCCGGCCACGACATTCCTGTGGCCAGCCCGCGCCTCCCCCGCAGTCTGGGGCCTGGTCCTTTATGAGGTTTGCAGAGCTGGTGCTCCCGCTGGCCTGCCCGCCTCCCCCTCCGCCCATCTGCCGGGCCGCGCTGAGATGCTGGGAGATGAGCGGGGCAGAGGCTGAGCCGCCTGCCGGGACCTCAGGCTCCCCTTCCCAGAGGCGCCGGGCAGTTCACCGTCACTGGGCAGCCTGGGTGGCTGCCGCCCCTGGCGGTGTGATGGGGCACCTCTGTGCCCTGGGAGGTCCCGGGACACTGAGCGGGACGGGGTCACTGGCCGTCCATGCCCTTAGCCCTGTCCATCTGCCCTGGAGGTTTCCAGGTCCGAGATCGGACTTAGTGTTCACAGCCACCCTGCACGCTGGCACTTCCCATTGCCGTTTGGAGAAAACGGGGGCCGTCACTCATGCCCACACGATAAAGGGGCAGCGTGAGGGGCCGTTAGAGCTGAGGCCACGGTCCTGGCCTTGTCGGCAGGTGAGGGCCTTGTTGGAGACCAGGCCCCGGAGGTGGGCAGCCTAGAAACAGGGAGACGGTTACAGTCGTCCGGGCAAGATGACGCGGACTGGCCCCCGGTAGGGAGAGTACCTGTGGGGACGCGGCCCGCCTCGGTGGATGAAGGTAAAACCAACGGATTTGCGATGGGTCTGAGCCGTGAAGCGCCACCGGGGCTCCAACCTGTGAAGCCAGTTTCAGGAACTAGAAGGCGTATTGCATTACGTGTTGGGTTGTCAGTCAGGGTGTGTGGTTTTCTAGGTTTCCACCCCAACAGAAGCATGCCGGCGAGGAATTGAAATGTGCCTCAGGCGCCCTGGGCCGGGAGAGAGGAAGGCCCCTCCCACTCGGTCCCATGGTTTCCCCCCAGGTCTCCATCCGCCTGGACGGCGAGAACAAGGCCGTGGAGTACAACGCTGTGGGCGCCATGAAGGACGCCGTCAGGGTGGTCTTCCGTGGCACCCGGGTCAATGACCTCTTTGACCGGGACTGGCACAAGCTGGCGCTGAGCATCCAGGCCCAGAACGTCTCCCTGTACATCGACTGCGCGCTGGTGCAGACGCTCCCCATTGAGGAGAGAGAGAACATCGACATCCAGGGCAAGACCGTGATCGGCAAGCGCCTCTACGACAGCGTGCCCATCGACGTGAGTACCAGGTGCTCCCCATGCCCCCACACCTGCCTGTATCATCTGTCGAGTCATCGCCTCGCTCCGCCTTAGAAGGGAGGACCCTGACTCAGAACTGCCATGTGGGAGCCCAAGGTCACATCACTCACTCACTCACTCATTCATTCACTCACTCACTCATTCATTCACTCACTCACTCATTCATTCATTCAATCAGCCAGCTATTCAATCATTGATCACATCTGTATTGGGCACCTATTGTGTGCCAGGCACTGAGCTCAGCACTGGTCCAGGGTACCTTTATCTATATATCTATATCTATATCTATATCTATACCTATATCTATATCTCTCTACATATCTATTTAAAAAACACTATAGCATATAGCCCGTATGCGTACTAACTACTTAGTACTGGCAAACAGTATAGTTGTAGTTTAGTTGTACATGCTTATGTGATATAGAATAACCCTACTATTTGTTCACTTTACTTTGTTCACTTTACCTACTTTGGTTCAGGTACTAAAAGTATAACCCAATTTGATTTTCATAATGCCTTTGAAACGTCTAGATGGTTTTTACGTTGTAAATAAAGCAGCTTGGTCTCGGCGGCGAGGCTAAACTAACTCGATAAACAGGTAGTTTGTTGTTTTCTTCATTGAGGTGGATCGCTCAGTAAACTGCACAGATGCTAGGCGTGTCCCTTACCAGTCCTGTCAGGTGCACACCCTGTGCAGAGTCCCAGGTTCCAGGACGCCCCCCCCCAACCCTGGCTCTCTTTCAGTTTGACCTGCAGCGAATCGTGATTTACTGCGACTCCCGCCATGCGGAGCTGGAGACGTGCTGTGACATCCCCTCGGGCCCGGTGAGCCATCCTTGCACAGAGAGGCCGGGAGGAAATGGGTCCTGGGCCTCCAGAAGGGGGTGTCCAGGCCTGGGGAGGGGCAGTCGGGGTTCAGGGGACGCCCACCGTTAGAAAGGGACCTGGCAGGGGGCCCGGAATCATTGCTCGGGACCCGTCTGCTGGTGCAGCGAGCAGAGCAGGCCGTGAGGTCTGTCCGGGGTGAGGAGGCTCCAGGAGGAGCCTGACGGGGGTGGCACGCTGGGTGAGAAGCAGGTGCCGACCCACCCGGGTTTCCCTCCAGTGCCAGGTGATCGTGCGGACCGAGCCCCCACCCCTGCCCCCGCCGCCACCCACCGCCGGCAGCGAGCAGACCGGGTTCTTGAAGACCATCAACTGCTCCTGCCCAGCCGGAGAGAAGGTACCTCCTGCAGCCCCGTCTCAGGCCTCAGCCGGCCCTCAGACCCGGCCATGGAGGTGGGAATTTCCCATCATGCACGTGTTGTGCCAGGGCCT
This sequence comes from Myotis davidii, assembly GCF_000327345.1. Lineage (NCBI taxonomy): Eukaryota > Metazoa > Chordata > Mammalia > Chiroptera > Vespertilionidae > Myotis > Myotis davidii. Next base: position 608,770 of record NW_006282874.1, read on the forward strand.
GAGGCTCCCAGGCGCCCGTGACTCTCGGGTCAGGGAAGTGTTCTTGCTCCTTGGACCTCTTACTTCTCAGTCGTGTGCGCGCCAGGACGGGGCTCCTCACTCGGCTCCGAGGGCATTTTCCCGAAGTCAGTGAGGGGTTCCCGCGGAGTCCCGGCCCCACCCGCATCTCTGCCCTCACGGGCAGCTAAGCCAAGCAGCACTTGGTTTGTGAATCGGACAGAGAAGGGCTGTGGTGGGGTGTGGCTGTGCTCTGTGGACCCTCATCCCTTTCTTCTCCACGTTTCTTTAATTAGCCGGACTCGGTAACCTCAGTGCGTAGATGAATAGATTTTTATGGATCTTGTCCTAATTTTAAAAACGAGTGTGCGTCTGTGAACACACCGCATCCATTACGTAGATTCAGTGTGTCATCGAGTGCCCGGGCGGCCGTCTGTTCTGTTTTTCTGTGGACCCTTGGCCCTTTGGGTAAGAAAACACTAAACAAAACACTGTCCGCTGCTGGGCATCACAGGCACAGACAGCACCAAGATGACAAAAGAGGAATCGTGCTGAGCAGGGTCTCCATGAGGCTCACAGACCCACAGCCCCGGGCCTTGGCCTGCGGTCTAGTCTGTGGCTGTGTCTGCCCTCCCAGCCGGGCAGCACCCGGAGGCGCTCGGTGACGCTGCCAGGGAGGAAGGAGACAGACCTGGACCGCACGGATGCCGCCGCTTGGAGGGATGCAGTTGGAGATCCCCAGCGCGCGGCTCACAGAGACTGGCTATGGCTCGGGGTGGAGAGCCCTGTTGTGCAGGGAGAAGGGGAGGCGTTAACACACAGCCTTACTCCTGCCCTTTCTCCTTTTCCCTTCAGGGAGAAAAGGGCTCCAGTGGCCCCGTGGGACTGCCCGGCCCGAAGGTCAGTCCTGGGGCCTGAGGGGTGGCTCTGGGGCCGGGCAGCCTCGGCCGTGCTCTCCCTGTGAGAAAGAAGCCCGCGCTCGGTCCCTGTCCCGCAGGCGTGGCTCCCGGCTGGGTGGGATGGAAGGAGGAAGCAGCGGCGTGAGGTTAAGGACCTCTGGGCCCCTGCTCAGCACCTCCATTTCTCACCCCAAAATTGTTGGCAAGGAGTGGCGGGGGACACAGCCCTGACTCAGCACCAGCCAAGCTGGGGTTCGACCTGGGGCTTCTTTTAAAAAGCTTTTTTAAATGTATTTTTATTTCAGAGAGGAAGGGAGAGGGGCAGAGAGAAACATCAATGACAAGAGAGAGTCACTGATCGACTGCCTCCTGCACGCCCCACACTGGGGATCGAGCCCACCACCCAGGCATGTGCCCTGACCGGGATTCAAACTGTGACCTCCCGGTTCATAGGTTGATGCTCAGCCGCTGAGCCGCACTGGCCAGGTGGACCTGGGGCTTCTAACGCTCCTCGGGGGCCTGGGCTCAGAGCAGGACCAGGCCATTCCCAGGGACAAGCGTGACCTCCTTGCAGCCACTCGCTTTCTCAGAGGCCCTCGTTCCTGGAGGAGGAGGCTGGGCAGTTACTCAGGGTGGGCAGGGGACCATGCCCAGATCAGCTGCTCCTCGGGTGGGGCACGCAGACTGTGGGCACCTGTGCGGGGAGCCCTGTGGGAGGACCTACGTGATGTTCATCTCTGTTTCAACTCCTCAGGGCGACAGGGGAGGCCCCGGGCCATTCGGGGCTCCGGGACCCAAGGGTGAGAAAGGCGACTCGGTGAGTGAGGGCACCCCTCCTCTGCGTGGCTGGGGTGGGAAACCCGGGGGCCCCAGTCATGCCTGTCCCTGGAACGCACGGAGCCCCTGGTGGGAGCCAGGCACTGAGTCCCATACCTCCCTCATGATGCAGCCCAGGCTCCTGTCTGGGCACGGAGTGGATTTCACACGGTTCTGACTGCATCCAGAGAACCACAGGAAACCACTCCCACAGAAATACAGGACAGTCATGTGACAGCATCTCATCAGACACTGAGTATTAAAAAGAGAGACATCATGGAAAGGAGCCAAGTGGGAATTCTGGAGTTTAAAATGACAGTAACAGAAACATAGAAGGAAATCACTAGAGACCCCACAGTGGGCTGGACGCTGGCTGGAGAGCCGCATTCTTGAATCTAGATCAATAGAGATGATGTCATCCCAAGTTCAGAGGGAAAAACCATGAAGAAAGATGGATAGAGCCTCAGAGACAGTGTGTGTGTGTGTGGGGGGGGGGCATCGTGTCCCCCATGTGCCCAGGATGGGAAATCCAGGAGGAGAGGAGGGAGGGGAGCCGAAGGGTTCCAGACATGCGGCTGAGGCGTCCCGAGTGGGCGAAAAGCAGTCATGTTCACGTGGTAGAAGCTCAGTGAGCTCCAGGCAGGATCAGCATAGAGACCCCTCCTCAGGGCAGCACAGTACAAACCCTGAAGGACAGAGGGGTGAAAGCTCCCGGGGACATGCGTCACTAAACGGGACGCCCTTTATGAAATGTCTGGACGAGGCTGACCCATTGAGACAGACCAGCGAGCATTGTCCTGGGCCAGGGCGGGGGGCAGGGGAGGGGCCCCGACAGGCAGGGCACTTTCTGAGGGGAGGAAACGCTCCAAGCTGACTGTGGCGATAGGTGCCCGCTCGGTAAGGAACGAAAGCCCTCGAATTGTGCACGTGAAGTATGTGAGTTACAGGGTGTGAGGTTATAGCTCCCTGGAGCTGACGTGGGAGAAGGGAGCGCACAGGCCGCGGAGCTGTGGGGGACTCGAATGCGCTGGTGCTCACGGGAATCGTCGCCTGCACGGCGGTGCCATCTCTTAGGCTCCCGGGCAGAGTGACGAGGAGGTGCCCACCGTGTCCCGTCCCCGGGAGCTGCTGCCACGCGATGCCAGGCCCCAGGAGACCCCACGTCACCTCTGCCCTTTCCTTTTCAGGGCCGGGGACCGTTCGTCCACGGAGAAAAGGGTGAAAAGGTAAGCGTCTCCCTTGCTGTCGGACTCCCCAGGGCTGCGGAGGCGGTTTGGGACAGGACGAGGCCTGGGCCTGGGAGAGGTGTGGCCGGTGAGAATGTGATGGGAGAGGCGGGGTCTCCAGGGCTGGGCACCGGCCTCGTGTGTCCTCCTCTTAAAGGCACAGGCACACACAGTGACCACTGCACGGGGACAGAGCAGTTTGAGAGAGCGTGACCCCCAGCCCAGCGTGAGCTTTGCACCCGGCCCACCTGGCCGGTGACTTTGCTGCGAGTTTGTGAGTCTGAGACGCCCGACGCGGGGCTGACGGGGGCCACCCTGTGACTCCATGTAGTTCAGAGCCCCGCCCCGGCCCCGGTGCTCGGGTTCCACACCTGCCCTTACACTCCCCGCTGCCTGCTCCCTGCGGGCCCGGAACCAGAGCTCAGGGTGTGAGCAGGACCCCAGATGATCCCCTGTGTCAGGACTGGGGCTGCTGGAGCCCTGGGGGGCAGGTGCCAGGTCTGGGCAGTGCCCAGGTGCCACCCCTGCACCAGCCTGTCCTCTGACTGGCATGCGGGTGTCTCTGTGAGCTGCACGCACAGCTCTGCCTCGTCTGTTCTGACGGAGCTCAGGATGTGCAGCCTTAGGCTCCCGACGCCTGGAGGCACCTCCCCGGTGCCCACAGCCCTGCCTGTGGCATGGCTTTTTGCACCCGGAGCTGCAGGGTCGCAGCCGCAGCCTGAGCCTCACGTGCTCGGTACTGGTGGGAGGGACGGGCAGCCGAACAGACCGGCCGTCTCGCTCTGCCCTTGGCTCACATTCTCGGCCGTCAGCTGTGCATTCTCAGCGAAGTCTGAGTCCTGGCCCCGCCACAGAGGGGCGGCTGGGTGACTGGGGTGCCACCTCCCTCTCTGAGCCGCTGCTTTCCCAGCCAGAGACACGGGCGGGACGCCGATGCCCGCAGGCCTGGGAGGCATGGCTCTCAGACCTGGCCCCGAGCCCCCTGCAGCCTGAGCCCCTGTGGCTTCCTCCTGTGGAGTCTCTGGTCTCCCTCCGAGGACGCGGGCAGCCCGGCGGGTCCCCCCGACCACAGAGTCCGTGGAGGGGAGACCGTCGCTGTGACTAAGACACGGGAACAGGGCTGAGCAAGTGGCTTCCTGGCGGGAATATTCTCTCCTGAGTGGCTTGCGGAGTGGTGGGGCCAGGAGGGTGACTGGAGGGACTGGGGCTGTGGGTCCGGGCATCATGTCACTGGTCTGGCTGTGACTTTTCCGGATTTGTGGTGCAGTTTACCCTGGGACCATGTGCGTCGGCCCCTGTGAGGACCAGGCCCCCCGGAGAGCAGGGCGGGGTGGGGGGGTGGCCTCCGTGCCCCTCCCTTCTCTCCAGCTCAGTGAGGACGTGGTGTAGGTCTGCGGGGCGGGCACTGGTCAGTGTGTGTGTCAGTCCGTGGAGGTGAGGTCTGCAGATCCCGTGGGCAGGAAACAGTGTTTCCAGGGAGCTGCCTGTGGTGCATCCCAGGGTCCCACTCTGGGCCTGCAGGGAGGAGGCTGCAGCCTTCCTGGGCCCACAGCGCCCTCTGGTGTCGGGCAGCCAGAGCGTAGGCTCCAGGCTGGCTCTGCAGGGCCCCTGCCACGTGACCTCTGTCTGGAGAGGCAGCGCCTGCCTTCCGGGATTGGCCTCCTTTCCTCGCCCCTGAGAGGAGGGAGGACAAGGGGAACCTTGGTTTGGGGCTCAAACCAGGTTGGGGGAGGTGGGCAGACCTGGTCTGGATCCCGCTCTGCAGTGGCTGGGAGAGCTTGGTTACTGCCTCTCTGGGCCTCGGCTTCCTCATCTGTGAAGTGGGGCCATGCACATCGACCCCCTGGGCTGTGGCGGGCGGGGGGGGGGAGTTGTAGGAGGTTAATGATGCCCATGGAAGCACCTGGCATCGTCCCTGGCACACGGTAGCTGCACGTACAAATCTGTTCAACCGCTGAGCCACACCGGCCGGGCTCAGGCGCCTTTTTGCTACGTTAGTTCATACCGAACGAACTTGGTGCTTTTGCTTAGGAGTTCGGAGACAGCGGCTCCGTCCCCTGGTCCGAGGTGGGAGGCTGGAGCTGCAAATCCCGGCTGTTGGGCTGCCATGAGACGGGCCAGTGTGAGCAGGGGAAGGGGGCTCACAAGTCGGCCCGGAGTGGGTCCTGGTGAGCAACACTGCCGAGTGGAATCAGGGCTCTCCGGGGCCAGGTCTCCCGTGGCCCCGATGGAGAATGGAGGTCGCAGTGTGCTTCCTGCCGCCCGTGCTGCCTTGGAGAAGGCGGCTGGTGCCCACATTAGAGCTGAGCTGGGCCGGGAGACAGTGGGAGCCCAGGGCAGGGAGGGAAGTGCTGAGGAGCCTGGGTCCCCTGGAGCGGGAAGGAACAGCACGGGGGAGGGAGCCGCCCCACGGCCCTCACAGTGTCTGGCCCACCCCTCGCAGATGCCCGGGCCCTGGAGACGAGAGGGACGGAATTGGGACAGGGCGTCCGCAGAGCGGTGCCTGGGTCAGCAACTCATTACTCAGCGCTCGCTAGAGGGAAAAACCCAGAAACAATCACCCAAAAGCCTGCCTTAAGCATTTCCACAGCAGCCCACTCGGCAGTAAATACAGCTCCATATGGATTCTGTGCCCAGACTCCTCAGGGCCGCGCACCAGAAAAAAACACCGAGCAGATGCGCAGGCTCAGCTGAATTTACTGGGCCGGGCGCCGCGGCAGACGAGCTTTAGGTCACTCGGCGTCGGTTCCTTGTCCTTTATGCTTGTCTCCCGTTTCCAGCGGGGCCATCACCCCGACTGGGGACAGCTGGGGCCAGGGGTGTCTGCACTGCTGACACCAGCCCAGGCCGCCCCGACCTCCCAGGATGCTCGCTGCCTTCTGGAAGCTTCAACTGGACAACCCGAGAGGCTGCCAGGGCCTCGTGCAGGCGCCTGAGCGCTGAGGTCATCGCGTAGGAGGGTCTTTGCGGGTTGGCTCTCCATGAAGCTAAAGAAGTCGGTGCCCGTTGGAAAACTGAGGCCAGAGATGAAGTTCAGGAGGGTTGCGGGGAGGGGGGTGCAGGCTGTCAGCGAGCCGCCAGCCCCCAGGTCTGAGAAAAGCAGCTGCTGCCCCCACGTATTCCACCCCCGCCCCAGGGGGCCGGCCCTTCTCTGATTTGAAATTGGACGGCACTGGGCCCTCCACACGCTGTGGACCACGCACTGTCCCGCCTCTCGGGCAAGGCAGGCAGCTTGAGGGGCATTGGGGACGACCCACCTGCCAAAAAGTGACTCCCAGCGGTGGGGGGAGGGGACAGAGGCCGTGTCTGTCTGTCTGTCTGTCTGAACCTAGGACCCCACTCACCCAGTTTCCCCATTCTCAGACCTGAGATTCCCTGACCCTCAAAACCAGGCCCTAGTGGGAAGCAGCTCATTGTGTCCAAGGGCCGCAGAGTGTCTGGGCCCTAACACACGACTGTAGGTGTGTGTGTGAGAGACGTCTGAGGTCCGTTCATGCCCTTCGCCTCTGGCTCTGGGGCCCCTTCTCGCTGGTCATGGCTGGCTCCCTCAGCGCCCGGCTCCTATTCTTAGCCTGTGCACTAATGTGTGTTATTCATGGCCACTGAGTTGGATAACTGTGGTGGAGGGCCTCCTATTTTTATAATAATTAAAGGGTTTAGGGTAAAATAAGTTAGCTGCTTGTGCGCCCTCAGAAAGCCTGCAGGTTGTGGGCAAAATGCCAAAAGTTGGCATAAATAAAGGTGCCGCAGACCCTGTCCATGGTGCTGAAGGACGCATAGGGGAAGTTGTGTGTCTAGGGCAGTGGTCAGCAAACTGCGGCTCGCGAGCCACATGCGGCTCTTTGGCCCCTTAAGGGTGGCTCTTCCACAAAATACCGACTTCTGCGCATGGGGCACGAAGTTTCAATCGCACTGTACGTGCGCGCCTGCACGTGGTATTTTGTGGAAGAGCCACCCTCAAAGGGCCAAAGAGCCACATGTGCCCCTCGAGCCACAGTTTGCCGACCACTGGTCTAGGGGACCTCACAGCCCCGGGCAGAGTCGGACAGGGATGTCTGCATTTCCCCCAGCTCCGTCCAACACTCAGGACCATCCCAGGACCCAGGGCTGCACACAGCAGGTGGGAGCATTTATGGGCAGGGGTGCGAATGCTGGATGGCTGGGCCGCTGGCCTGGGGGGGCCGGGAGACCAAGGGCTCTGCCCTTCACAGCTGCATGGCCCTTGGCAGTCACTCCACCCCTGCACCCCTCGCTCTTCTCAGCTATAAACCAGCGACTGTCAGCTGCCCCAGAGGGTTGCTACGAGGATGAAATGAGCCAACGAAAATAAATGAGTTACATTTGTGGAGAGTGCTCATATGTGTTAAGTGTAATTACCCTTTCGGCAGCATGGCGCTCAGTTTTTTATACACAAATGACATCTCTGCCCTCCGCATCCGTGAGGTCTGATCCCCAGGGGCGGCCCCCGGCTGGGAAATGACTTGACCTCCCAAAGCCTCAGGAAGCCGGGG
>NW_006282874.1:616237-623177 GCF_000327345.1 Myotis davidii
TTGGGGGGGGGGGCGTTATTAGAAAGTGCATTCCAGGTGGCTGACGTACAGGGGGAGCTGTACTTTCCTCTCTCCAGTTCATCCGGAACGGCTCACCGAGCATCCGAGGATGCTGGCAGCACCGGTGTTTGTAAGGGCTGCTGCACCCGCGCCTCAGCTTAGGGGGCGTTCTTGTCCCCGTTTATCGCTTACCAACCTTGTGAGCGGGAGCAAGGGAGCCTGTCTGTCTACGTGGCCGAGCCTGGACCTGGACTGTTGTCCAACTCCCCAGCCTGCGCTTAGCAGTGCTGAGAAGGGTTCTCAGACACTGACTGAGCGCCCCAACGGCCTGGGCGGCTTGTGAGAGCAGCTTGCTGGGCTGCACCCCAGAGTCCGAGGCTGCCGGCGCCAGGCCCCCCTGAGGACCGCGGCCCAGAGGGCCTCTTGGACCCCACCCGAAGTGCTGGCCTGGCTCCCCCAGGTGGTGAAGAGCTCACCTCACCCCTCCTGCCACGAGCAGCCTCTTGGTGAACATTTAGAGAAAGGCCCCGGCCATTCATGGACCAGAAGTATGGGTGCTGGCTCCTTTCCTCGGTGTTTTGCCCAATGAGGTAACCGCCCAATTCCTGGAGCTCTGGTTCCAACACCTGGGTGTGGCGGCCACTTCCTGCCAGATGTCCCTATCCGGGCGGCTCCCAGTGAGCTCACAGGCAGGGTGCGGGTACACAGGGAGGGTGGGGCCTTGACTTGGGCTCACGGCCGGACTTGGAGTCACAGCCGCCAGTGTGAACAGGGTGCGTAACGGGACTCGCGGGCTTATCTAGTGTCATCCTCTTACCCTGAGTGGTTTCCTTCTATTTTTTTAAACATATTTTTATTGATTTCAGAGAGGAAGGGAGAGGGAGAGAGAGAGAAACATCAATGATGAGAGAGAATCACTGATCGGCTTCCTCCTGCACGCCCCACACTGGGGATGGAGCCCACAACCTGGGCCTGTGCCCTGACTGGGAATGGAACCCCAACCTCCTGGTTCATAGGTCGATGCTCAACCCCTGAGCAGTGCCGGCCGGGCGAGCGATTTCCTTCTCACAGGGGGAGGATGAGGTTTGGATCGTTTAACGTAAATGGCGGCACTGATGCCGGTTTCCAGCCCCCCTGTGTGCAAAGCCTCGTCACAGCATCTTTCGAGCCACCTTGGGCGGAGCCGTCCCTAGTGTCACTCCTTTGACGGGTACGGCCGAGACAGGACCAGCAGGGGCCTCACTGGTTCTGCTCAGTGGCAGAGGTTACATGGGGGCATCCAAAGGGCTCACCTGCCCTGCATCCCCGAGGACCAAGGAGCACGTCTCCCCTCCACACCCCCTGGGTGCAGTGCTTGCCAGTGGGTCCCCGTCTTTCCTCGTGTTGCTCTGAGGAAGGCCGCCCCTCCTCTCGGGCTCCCCGAGCCCCTGCCCGCGGCCCCGGCCCCTCCTCACAGGAGCATCAATGCGCTCCGGATCACACGGAAAGGGCCAGGGAGGCTGGGCTGGTGGTCTCGGCGGGATCCTGAGTTGAATCAGACGGGTGGGACCTGGCCCGGGAGCCTGAGTCCCCTGCTTTTAAGGTGCCCTGGTCCCTTGGGGCAATGTGCACGGGGGAGGGGCAGGGAGGTGAGCGGCCTGGCCTGGGTCTCCCTTCACCCCACGCTGCCCCTCAGGGTGCCGGTCACCAGCTTCTGCGTGTGTCTCGGTCCAGCGGAGATCTCCAGCCCAGCTTCGAAGTAAATGAAATGCCTGCGCTAGCCGGCGGGTTCTGAACGGGGGCCGTCTTGCCTCCCAGGGGCCCTTGGCAGTATCTGGAGGCAGTCTTGGTTATGGCACCGGGATGCTGTGGCCACCTCACAGCCAGGGCAGCCCCGACAAAGAATTGTCTGGCCCTGTGGCCTCAGGCCCGGGCTCTGCTCTCCGCGTGGCCCTGAGCTGGCAGCCAGGTGGCCGCGCTGCGCACAGGGCAGGGAGGTGGCCCTTCCTCTCACCCACGCTCAGCTGCAGGCAGATCTCCGGGTCCTGCTACACTGTGAGCCGGCACAGCAGGTCCCACGTGAAGCCAGAACGTCTGTGCCTTTCACCCTCCGAGGTGCTGCCCAGGTGCAGGCGGGTGGGGGAGGGGGTGGGGGTAACCTCTGAGCAGCCACACCTGGGCCCATCCTGCCCGCCTGTCCCCTGGTGCCGGCATGCCAGGAGCCCGTCCCAGCGCCGCCTCCTGTGCTCACGCTGTGCTCTCTCTTCCTAGGGTTCCCTGGGCCCGCCCGGCCCCCCCGGGAGAGACGGCAGCAAAGGCGTGCGGGTACGTGTGCTCCTACCGCCCTCCCCACAGGGCATCGCCAGGCCAGGACCCCCTGCCCTCCGCTGAGATGGCCTCTGCCAGGGCCAGGCGTCTTCCCGGGCCCCTGGAGGGCAGCCTGTGGTTATAGCACCGGCAGCGGCTCCGGCCTCGCCTGCCTGCGCTTAGAAACTGTTTCTCAGTCAGTTCTGCACGGGAGGGCGTGTCCCCAATGCCCAGACTTGGAACCAAATGGAGGTCCAAGGGGAGGGATTTGCCCACGACCCCCATGTGTAGCTGGAGGAGTTGGGGTGGGACTCGCACAGCACTGTCCCCCGCATGGCCAGCCCGCCTCCCTGTGCCGCACCCCTTCCACCTCCACACGGAACCCGCTCTGGGACCCGGACAGAGAGGTCTCCACTCCAGACTCAGCCTTCTACCGAGAACCCAGCGGAGACCAGGTCTGGGTGCCACCCTGGCTCCCTTCACAATTGCAGCCACAGTGGTCAGGCCTCAGTGTGGGAGCCCTATGGGGGAGCCCCCTGAGCCCACCGCCTTTAGCACTTGAGGACGGGAGGTCTGGGTGGAGACAGGAGAGAAAGGGGAGGCCCACGAGGCTCCAGACCCCCGCTGCTCCTCTGTGAGGAGAGCCTCCTGTTGCCCCCGTGGCTCGACTGCCCACTGCCCGTCCGCCCTTCCGAGAGCCTCCGCGCAGGCAACGCAGTGGGTGACACCTCCCAACCAAGGCCAGCTCCTTCGCTCCCAGGAGGAGGCTCCAGGGGCCTGGGCTCTGACCACGGGGCTGCCCTGCCCCGCGATGTGTCCTGAGCTCCAGGACTGGGCCCCAGGTGGGCACTGCCTGTGTGGCTGGGCCCAGGCCCCTGGGTCCTGATGATGCTGTTTGTCCTGTGTGTGCAGGGGGAGCCTGGAGAGCCGGGACTGCCTGGCGAGGTGGGCATGCGGGTGAGTCGCTGCGGCTGTGTTCTCATGTCCCAGGGGGCGAGTTTGATGCAAACTGACAGCTTTCGGTGGGGGGAGGGCCAGGTGCCTCCCTCCCTGTGTGTCTGTCCATGGGCAACTTTTCCTAAATTCTTACAAAATGAAGCCCCGTGCTCTGCGTTTACCTGCTTCATTCCACAAGAGACCAGAGACCCTCCCACAGCAGCACGGAGGTGCCGTTCTCCTGGGCCGTGCCCTCGTTCCACGCCCCGGGCAGCGCAGTGTACATACTCCCCACTCACGGCCCCAGGCGGCTTCCGATGTCACTCGTTTCCACCAAAGTCAACGAAGTGGTTTCCCCTGTGTCCTCCATTTCTCTCAGAGGGAGAGAGGACACAGGTTTGCACACCTTTTGCTGAGGAAATGCGCCTTTGAACTTGAGTAGCTTCTAATAGAAATGGCCAGATCAGTTACTTAGAGGCTGTAGCCATTCATGGTGCAGGTGACAGAGGAGCCTTGGGGCCCGGCCAGGCTGCACGGGCCGGTGGCAGAGTGAGCGCTGCAGGAATCAGCCATGGGCATCGGGGGCCGTGCGTATGTCCTGGCCTGATCATGCACAAGGGGCACGGGGCAAGGGGCAAGGGGCACAGGTCAGGAAGCAAGGGGCACTGGTCAGGGGCAAGGGGCACAGGTTAGGGAGCAAGGGGCACAGATAAGGAGGCAAGGGGCACAGGTCGGGGCAAGGGGCACAGGTCAGGAGGCAAGTGGAAGTGGGAATGGTTGCACTGGCCTCATCAGAGCTCAGACACACTGGTCGCTAGTCCGTGCAGTTGGGCGGATGGGGGGTGAGTCCTGGCCCTCCAGGCAGGGGGTAGCAGCGGGTCTTGGGGGGCAGTGGTCTGGGGTCTCGGTGGGACCTGGGGAGCAGCATGGCAGCAGCGGCGGGGGGGTATCTTATACACTTAGGCTGTACCAGAGCCTTCTGGAAACACCCCCACGCGGAATGGCTGAGCGTGGCCTGGCGCCTGCCCTTGCTTCCCGCTCACAAACCTGTGACTCTCCGCACAGGGGTTCCAGGGCCCGCCTGGACTTCCCGGCCCTCCCGGCCACGTCGGGGCTCCTGTAAGTACCACGCTGGTCTGTCCCCTTCTCTGGGGGTGGGAGACCCAGGCTCTTGGATAAGCCCCCCTCCCCCATCCATCCACGGGGGACCACCGTCCTGCACACCTCGGTGGAGTGACGGTGACGGGTCGCAGCACCAGGCGGCCGTGGGCCTGACTCAGGAGCCTGCTCTTGGCCAGATGAGCTCAGGGGCCAGGTGTGTCGCAGTATCGCCGGGAGGCCCTGGGTCACCCCGCCCAGGGGACCAGCCAGGAGCCCCTCCCCTGGCAGGCTGAGGGGGAGAGCAGCCTGCCGGGTGCAGGGGAGGCTCATGGGGGGGCTCCTCACCCCGTCCCACGCAGCCGTGCACCGCCCCACGGTGAGGACAGAAGCTGGACCAAGATGTTGTGACTAACCTTCCCCCCTCCCCCCAGGGTCTCCAGGGAGAGCGAGGGGAGAGGGGAGCCCGAGGAGAAAAGGTATGTGCAGTCGCTCCACACACTCACGCAGCTTCCCGTGGGAAAAGGAAGAGGGCGCTGGGCCGTCTGCGCTGTGCTTGTGTGTGCGTGTGCGCGTGCGTGTGTTCATGTATGTGCGGGTGTGTCTGTGCGTGTGTGCGAACGTATGCATGTGTGTGTGTGTGCGTGTGTGCACAGGCCTGTGGGGTGCACGGGCCCCTCCAGGTCAGGGCTGGGAGAGGAAGCTCGGCATGTCCCGGGGCCTCCTGCTCAGGGGCTTGGGCCCTGCCTGCCTTGGGGCCCAGCGTGGCTCCGGGGGTATTTTTCCTGAGGGTCGGACTCCCTCAGGCCGGGAGGACTTCACTGCACAGGAGGCTGCTCTGCGCAGTAAGAGCGTGACCACCTGTAAAACCCGAGAATGGTGCGGGCAGCGTGTGGCATGTGTTAGAACATGGACAGATAGACAGAGAGAGGAGGGGAGGAGAGGGAGGAGTGTGAGCCTGGCCCTCTGGCTCAGCCTGGGGGCAGGTCTGACCCCAGCACTAGCTCTGGTGACGGAGGCCCTTCCCTGCACCCCTACCAGTTCCCACTGTCAGGGGCCCGGCCGTGTGACCCCTCAGGCTCTCTCCCAGTTCTGGGATCTGACGGGTACTCAGAACAGTCTATAGTCTCGCCGACCAGATCCCTTACGTCCGCAAGACGGAAGTTTCCATCTCCCCTCGCGATCGGCCTGCCCAGCTGCCCCGCAGAGCTGGGCCAGAGGGAGCCATCATCGTCCGTCCACTTGGCCACTGCCTGCCAGCCTCGTGGCCGGGCATCTTGCATCAGCCCACGCCCTCTGAGGGGTAATAGCACCTTTTCGGAGCAAGCGGCACGGAAAAAACACACCACACGCCCTCCCATGTGAAATGTGTGTAGCAACAGCCAGAATTCAGAACCTTCAGGACTTCAGCACAGAAGACAGGCTCAGGGGGGTTTGGCTTCAAGTGGGGTGTGCGCGCCCTCTGCTGTCGGAGCCTCGGAGCTGCAGTCAGTGGGCTCAGCGTGGAGGGGTTGAGACCTGAATACCTGAGGCAGGAACCCCACCCACACGGGCCTTCCTAGGACCCCCATGGCAGCCGGGGCATGAGGAGACTGTGGTTCAGAGAGGCTCCGTGGCCGCCCCAGGGTCACAGATTCGGGGGACGAAAAGCAGCCAGGAACCTGGTTTCTCTGACCTTTGGCACATGCTCCTTGGTCCCTAACGCACTCAATCGCTGGGCTGTGGCGAGTGTGTGTGGATGTCCTGTAGCCGAAGGCGCTGGGGGAGAGTGGAGTTGCGTCCAGTCGGACACTCGGCCTCTGCTTGCCTCAACACAGCACCTTAAATCCATCCTCACCTCAGCGATGGACGTGTGTTCATGAACGTAAAGGTCACGAGTGACGTGCACGTGTTCAAAGTGATGTGTCCGCATTGAGAAGTGTCTCTGTTATTGCTGACAGTATTACAGGTGTCCCCCATTCCCCCCTAGGGAAGGCCTGGCCCTCCCGGCATGGCCGGGCCTCCCGGAGAGAAGGTAAGCCAGGCCCGGGGGTGGGAGGTGGTCTGGGCTCTGGACGGACAGGCGTGCCCTCTGCTGTCGGAGCCTCGGAGCTGCAGTCAGTGGGCTCAGCGTGGAGGGGTTGAGACCTGAATACCTGAGGCAGGAACCCCACCCACACGGGCCTTCCTAGGACCCCCACGGCGGCCGGGGCATGAGGAGACTGTGGTTCAGAGAGGCTCCGTGGCCGCCCCGCGGTCACAGATTCGGGGGACGAAAAGCAGCCAGGAACCTGGTTTCTCTGACCTTTGGCACATGCTCCTTGGTCCCTAACGCACTCAATCGCTGGGCTGTGGCGAGTGTGTGTGGATGTCCTGTAGCCGAAGGCGCCGGGGGAGAGTGGAGCCGCGTCCAGTCGGACACTCGGCCTCTGCTTGCCTCTCCGTGACCCTGACCGTGGTGTGCATCTGGCCTTCTCTTCATTCTCTTTCTTTGCCAGGGGGAGCGCGGCCTGGATGGCTTCCCCGGGAAGCCTGGGGAGACGGGGGAGCAGGTAGGTGGCCTTGGCACTGGTAGGGGGTGGGTTGTGTTGGGGGACAGGATGGGCTGGGGCTGGAGTGCTGTCCGGCCGGGGCCTCGGCC